>NC_068358.1:112087474-112433862 GCF_020536995.1 Dreissena polymorpha
GGTTATGGGCTGGACATTTTTGTGCCCTGTTATGGCCATGATTTCTGTGGGTGGAATGTTTGCAAGTTTTTGGACCAGGAATTTGCGAACTGAGAGGTTTGTTATTCTCTTGTGCTCGGGAAAGCCGGCGTCTTTTGCCATGGCCTCCAGCATCTGACCTAGCTTGTTGACACACAATTGTTGACGCAAGAACCACTGGGATTCAGTGTCAATTGGGCATGTTGCCAGGTAGAAAGGGTGCTGATCTGAAGAAAAATCAGATGGACGCATATTCGATTACAGCTTGTAAATTAATACGGGATTTCTTGGTCCATAAGTGCCGAACATTTTGGGAGACACTTTTCTTATGTCAGCGATGTTCTCTCCTGTGCGCGTTTTCGTTTGGCGCTCGTTCAACTCGAGATACTCCACACCATTCGAGTCTACACGGAGGCGGACGTCTCCCCGCCAAACAAGATACAATAATCTTTATTTAATGTCAGATATGAACAACAATAAAAGACAGCATTTAAGTTGAAGCGGATGTACTTTGTGAAATGGGGTGAAAAATAATGAGAAAAAATTATACATATTTTGTGTGTTAAAAATGTTTCTTACCGAAAATTGTATTGCTCCGTAGTTCCACGCAAGCAAAAATGAAGGCAGTTGTTCAACCAGATTGTATTTAACAAGTCCTTCGGAGACTCGGTGCCAAGGATCCCCTTCTCCCAGAGCAGATCGATGTCGGTATCACTCAGCGGATGGGCCTCTCCAGGACGGTTTCCCTTACCCTAAATTGGTGATTTATATTTATTATACTGTTCATTTAACTTTTCGACTATATTTTTTAATTCAAATTTATTTTTTTAATATTCTATCTTTCGTAGGCTTTCAGTATTACTGTTTAATGTGACTTTTCGACTTTTATTTATTAATTGCAACTTTAGGTCGACAGGGTAATAGTTTCGTTCAGACTACACTTGGGATGTTTCCCAATTTTGTCATAAACGATACGTTTTCTGTTCAATATGTTATTTTGACAATATCCGTTATAACCGTTCATCTTAATTTTACCTGTTTCTTAAGACCTTTTTTCTTTGCATTGTAGGTGTCCCTTGTGAGTGCAAATTGGGCTCCAGTCCCTGTTATGACTGAACATCCATAGCGATGTCGTTTCAGGTACCTGTCAACACTAGCAATGATGCCACGGAGGAGAGCTTGGTTCAAAATATGTGCCATTTGACTTTTTAAGGAACAACAGGAAAGTGGCCAAATACTCATCAAGAAGAGTTGGTTCTATGTGGTGGATTTCTTTTGCTTCAGCTTTTTACATTGGAAACCTTTTTAAATTTGTTTATTTCAGACAATGACTTCGCTATAGTCTTTTTATTTTCATTTTGGTCAATGAAATCACCAACATCAGTGAGGTTAACATCTAAGAACTCTTTATTGTCATGCATGTCTGAAATAGGATTTAGAGTTGGGAGGATGGCATTGCTATGTGGATGGTGCATCAGAACCAAAGTTATTACTGGGGCTGGTGTCATTCTCATTTGTCAATTCAATTTCATTTGTAAAGAAAATAGATGGATCAAACCCATATTGTTCCTGGAACTGGCTTAGTGTTAATTCCATTGTTTCAGTTGCTTTCATTTTCATTATTTAATTCATCCCAAGTTAATGAGAAGTTGACTTTGTAAAATTCGTCAGATATTTTGAGGGGTTACAATTTCGCAGACGATTGTGTTCTAAAGTCAAAGGGGAGCAACTCGAACTGACTCCGTCAAAGGGGAGTATCAACAACAGAACCTAAATGCGTTGTAATATACACGGCAAGCTTTTCGGGATTAATTGATTACGTACATCGAGTGCCAGATATAATATATACAGATTGTTTTTCTTAAAGAGTATTTGAAGGCAAATAGTGTTTTCATCATCGTTCAAATAAGTTAGAGATCAACTGTTCGGGTCTTATCGATTGAGCATGATTTTTTGGCAATAAGACAGATATTTAGAAATCAGTTACTTTTTTAAAGTTATGAATCATTTATTGAACATAACTTAATAGTAAATAGTTCACTAGGGCTGTGTTTAATCATGTTTGCAACATGTATGACTTTGTTTTTATTTACATTATATTTTAAATGTTGGTAAAAGTACTGTGTCTATGCTATTATTGTAAAATATTATGAGAACATTATAACGGGTTGATGTACATATAACTTTACATTCAAAACTGGATTAAAATGAAAAAAAAGAAGAAAATATTAAAATCAACTCTAAAAAAAATACGGGCGATTGGAGGGGGGGGGGGCATGTTTATACGTCTGCTGACTGTGTGAAAAGTGAGGTTTGCCGAAAATGACTTACAAAATGGCGTCGTTTTAGTTATTACCGCCAAGGATCTAGCCTCGGAGAATACCACGACTTATTGGTGACAGTAGATGCATTTATGCGAATTCCTTTAGGTTGTTTAACTACATTTCATTACAAGATTGCATGGTAAATTGGTGTAGGTCTTCATATTAGATTAAACTAGAGCTTTGTCAGACGTGACTAATACCCCCACATGCCGCAATGACACAGAATATTTTGCATGTTGTCTTCACAAAAACAGCGGACACCATGCTCAATGTTAAAGACGCCTTAAGTGACCCCGTGACCTATTTTTTGACCCGGCATAGCCCATGTTCGAACATGGCCTAGACATAATCTAGATACAACTTCTGACCAAGTTTGGTGAAGCTCAGATGAAAACTTCTTGAATTAGAGAGCATACACCATGCTCAATGTTTAAAACGCACTCAGTGACCCCATGACCTAGTTTTTGACACGGTATGACCCATATTCGAACTTGACCTAGACGTCATCTAGACACAACATCTGACCAAGTTTGGTGAATATCGGATGAAAACAACTTGAAATAGAGAGCGGACACTTCATACGGACCGACAGACCGACCGACAGACAGACCGACAGACAGACAGACAAGCTCACTCCTATAAACCCCCCTAACTTCGTATGTGGGGTTATAAAAATGCGTGTCCATCAATGCTGTTAACAAATTGGTTTGACCTTATCAACATGACAATAATGAACCACGCTTTATGTAAACGTTATACTGGCCAACATGTACAGAAATACACTGGCTAATAAACAGTAGAAAGATTTGACCCACTGGACATAAACTTAAGAATTATCTTCAGGACCCCATGTGGGGTCCTGCCTGGGGGATTTCGTCCGAACGAAGCTCAAACATCATGGCGCAACAGGGAGTATTCATTTTTATCAAATATACATATACAGTTGCATATCGAGTGGATATACAAGCAAATCTTTTGGGGAAATCATCACACGAAGTATTGTGTAAGCAATACTTTAAGAGTTTCTTTAATTGCATGCTAATGAACACTATCACTATAACGGTCAGTACGCGTTCAAAGTAAAAACGTACAAATGGGTTTTACCAAGTACTCGTAAATTAAAACGGTAGTATGATGTAGCTAATTGTTTGATCTTAGGCACAAGCACACGCTCATTCTATGCTGTCAAAAGTTATATCCCTGACAAATACAATTACATCTACTTCACAAATGAATACAACTGGTGTAATCACATTCACAGTTATGTCTGTATTTAAAGAAGTAGACTAATTAAGAAAACATTATAACCAAATATGAAGATATTAAATATAACTCAAATGCTCAAATTATAATTTAACTGGTTACTATGTTATCTAAATTTACAGCGATATACTTAAGAAGTTACAACTATGAAAAATACAATGTTTCTGTAAAGTCGACACAAAGTAATACAAATTATTAATGACATTGATCCATTTCGATTTGTTCCTTATTCATTCGTGTATATAATGAACATACGAAAAATAAAATGCTATAAGTGAATTAATAAAGCTCATATGCGAACGATAGAAAAACGTATTTATATAAGTAAAGAAGCGCTACAATCACCCGAAAATGCATCACACTATTACAATTATAAAGAACTACTTTTATAGTTTAAAGCAAAAAAGGGATACGATAAATTTGTTATCAACCGCCTGAAGGCAGAATAGATTTTCAGAACGTTAAAAGGCATTTCACATTTGAACTGAAATGTATGAAAAATATTTATTTCCGATGTTAATATTTATTTGAACATGAGAAATATCTTGGTTTATGGTGGACCTCGATACATAAAAAGTGGTATTTTCTAATTGCAAGATGACGTGTTTCCACGCCAATATTTGTATTTCAGGGTCGGTCAACGCAAAGCAGAAAATTGAACTAAGCTTAAATTCTATTAAATAAATATCAGGATTAGAACCTGTTACTAAAGCACAGAATGGAAGCATTGGTCAGATAACTCTCACTTTTAAATCTGCTGCCTTCGTCTACTTTCTTTTGACTTCTTTATTCAGTACTTTATAAGAGGCAGCGTCAAACGGCATCATATTTATTGAAAAATTGATCATCGAGTGACTGTAATAAAATATAAGTAACGTCGTATGTTTCGTTAAATAAAGGACTTATAGCAACGAATCAACACAAAATATACACGACTTTGATTACCTCTAGCCATATGCACCTGAATGTTGCTGATCGGAAAACACTCGATCTGCTGCATCCCATTACATTTACTTATTTATTTCAAATAACTGACACTTGTATATGCCTACCTTGATCAAAGTATTGAGATATTTTAATAATGTACATGAATTTTCCACACATATTACCACTAACAGCATACTCATTACACTTTTTTAACGTTATACAAAACTATTGAACTATACATATACAGGTACCTTTGATACAGTTAATAAGTCTTTACACATCACTCAGTTCCAATGACAAGACAATCATACGTAATAAATCTAATAATAAAAGAAATACTCACGCATTGCAATAGTGTGTAGATAGAAAAAAAACGAAATTATTAATGTTCTATATGTTAAACAAAAACAAGGTGATGCACAATACATTATACAATTATTTGAAGAACGATAAGAAACAAAACGTGAATGTAAATAATGTAAGTACACCTTTTCCGTATAAGATATTTGCACATGCATTTATATTTTCGACGCGAGGCGTATCATTTCTACACAATAATGTATTATTTACGAAAAAACAACATAGCGTTCTAGGGAAGTAGTCATCAATCCAAATTACTCCAAATATTCATCATGTGTACGCCATTATTAAATACACATTATCTAAAACATATCGAGATATAAATACGTGTGTTTAAGTCGACTTTACAAATTTACCACACAATAACAGAAAGCTGTTCACTGCGTTCTGTATCCATTACATATCTTTCATATTGCATTGTGTCAAGCATCGTATCGTCATGTTTTTTTGTGTGATAAGTATGCATTTAACATTAATCGCGTGTTGGTGGTACAATATTTATGATAGAGCAACACGCAGGACTTTTTTGCCACTTCAAACAATGAACATGTGCATAAATTGTAATAAGGACTTCATGCATGAATAAATACAAATGTATTAACATTACATAGAAAAAGAGGCCCTATTTGATTGCAAAGAATAATGATAACATTAAAACAATATCACAATAAATTTGTACACGGATTTGCCCCAACTTTCCTACCAGATGATATGAAAGTCGCATTTAACATTTATGTGCAAATGTATCAAAAAATAAGACATCAGCAAAAACAACTGATTTGCACTTATTGAATCTGGTAAGCAATCTTAAGAAGTTCGCTGTGAAGTTGGAGAAAATGTTAAAGCTCTGGTTGTAGGTAACAATGTCATTACCGACACCCTGTAGTCAACGATCTGATGGATCTGCGCCGAAGTTGGAGACGTTAGAAAATCTGTGAATGTAATTCAGAAAAAGTAATTGAATACGTTCGATAGTCAACATTGGAAGATATTAGCTGAAACGTCGAAGTAGAAATCTATTGTGTTCATATAATCCAGGAGACAATCTTGACAGACAGTATGTAGCCAGCAATCAGAGATATCAGCAGTGAAGATGTGTACACTGAAACGCTATGAATGAAGTCCGGGAAACGGTCATGGCTGAGTGTCTGCATTCAGCAATCTGAGAAATCAGCGGCAACATTGGCGAAGATGTTAACATTTGAACATAGTCCAGCACACAATCATGGCAGAACTGAAACTGCTCCTACAAATAAGATGACTCAAAGTATGTTGACAATGGTATACACATACTGAATGTCTGTTTACATATGATAAATATGCGAAATGTTTATTTTGCATTAAATTATTATTTTCGTATTTTTGCCATTCTGGACAGTATCATTCCCCTTTGGGCGCCCCGAAATGTTATTACATGTATGTTAAATGGAAGCTTTTCGTATGTTTTTTAAAACATTGAATGCAGAGTTATCGCCTTTGGTAACATCGAAGGGTCATAATGTGGAAACCACAGATATATAAAAAAAAAACAGTTCCGGCCAAACTATGAAAATTATCGATAATTTTCACTATTATTTTTCACTGTTTGAAACCGTAAAATATCAGTTTTAACTCACTGATATTTCTTTATAAACTATCGGAAATCATATAATGAAATGATTTCGTTAATGTTTTATTAGCATTAAACAAAACAAAATTAGAGTGCAGTCCATTTAGAGACATGCTTAGCTCAATTGTATTGAAATTTGATTTATATGGCACACTCAGAGGAATTGTGTAATGGAAGGTATATTGTATTACAGCCAGGAATAACTATTTATTCTGAAACTTGAAACGAACCATTTTTGATACACACTTCTGAAGCAAACTTGATTTAATCGATACATATATTAACGTTGATACATACATGATACAATATTTATGACTGATGTAGCAAGCATTTTTATATTTTACTTTTTTGTTTATTTGTTTTATTAAAGATAATTTGAAAACAACAAAAGTCGCTCAAAACTGACAAGGTTTGGGATCGCGCCCTTTCTTCTGGTATTCACCGTCCTAACAGCGGTAACTACGCTGACCTCATGCTCTAACGCCATCTTCTGGAGGAGATTTGCAACAACACAAAATAGGCCGCATTTACTTGCACCATTCCTGTAACATTCGTTTATTTTGTATAATATAAATTGAAAAACGCTTGTTACTACATGTAGGATAAGCCAATGGCAAATAGAAACATCTAAATATCGATCATTAACAGGCATAAGGAATGTGTTCCCCTGTTCAAGTCTTTTTGTTTTGTACTGTATTTTTGTCTTGCACTTAGCAAATATTTTTTTTATATACAACCTTGAGTTATTTATCACATGTTCTGCAGTTGGTGCCACTATTGGTTTAATTTATGTTTCAACATAAGCGCTGTACAGTGAATATAAACAACCATTGTACCAAGCGGTATCTTTCAAAGTGTCAACAACAAAATTATATAATTACCAACAATGTAGAACGACTGGTTTATCTGAGTCCGTGCAGGCTGTTACTGCGTCAACTTCGGCAATAAATCGCCGATAGTCAATCGGAGACTTTGGTACAGGTTCTTCCATGTCTCTGTCTGTAAACTCCAGATGCGTTAAAGACAGTTCGGCGTTTGTCTGTATGACAAAACAATTACGTCTTTATTGGCCAGGTGTTAAACGGAGAACATGTCCGGAGTATATGAGCAAAACATACTTTTAAGATTTTCTCTAAAAACATTCTAGAATGCCAGCCCTGGTGAAAATGCCATTTCATTGCCAAAAACCTCTATATCTTGAAATAGCCTGACCTTTCTTCATTCTTACTCAGCTGTTAAACTGTTACAGTGTAAAGCATTTTAGCTCTAGAGCTCTGTAACATAAGCAGTGATTGATTTGTGTTTCAGACCAACAGCTTCAGCAAATGTACAACTTGTGTGACACTAGAAAGGCAAATGAGCAAAACAACCTGTTTCGAGATGCGTGCTTTCTACAAGAGAAAGAAAGAATAACATAATATTCGGCAAATGTAATTAATGTGTTTTCATTTCTTTTATTCTTTATTTTGTGACCAAATCTTTTATAAATTACTCCCTAACAAACATGGTAAGAAGCTTTTCTAAAGTTCAGAATGCAAATCAGACCGTGTATTATAAGAGACAGTTTGCTGACCAGAAAAAATATTCTGGGTGCTGCTTAATTAAAAAATTTAAAAAGGTGCATGGTGAAAATATTCGGGCCAGACATTGCCATTTTCTTACTCAGTGTTTTTTTCGGCTTATCTTGGGGACCAATTAATGCCAAAAAGTATACATTTTTCCAAATAGTAGTAAAAAATTCCCAATCCGGAGTCATTTAAGCGCATATTTTTTTAATTCTGAATGATACAATTTCATGAAAAATAACCAAAATTTGACTTGTAAATAGATTATGAAAAAGTTATTATGTTATTCAGTAAATTTACTCTTACAAGATAGCATCATAAAAGCAAAATCATTTTCCCAATTAAGTGAAAATATCGTTAATTTTCCCAATTCAATGGGCGTGGGCCCAGTTCACAAAATTGAGAAAAAAATACTCTCTTACTATAACGATGCATGGAGCAGCATCCTCCAATTTTGCTCTACATCTTTCCCTAAGGCTAATTTTATATTACTACTGGTATTTAGTTATTCAGTAAATCAAGCTCATTGATTTGTATCTTTTAATTGAAAGGAACTTTAAGCCCCATAAATCCTACTTATGTATTGATATTCCAAATTCACCAAACTTATTGAACATAAATATGTAGTTTTATAAATAAATGTTCTTGAAACATTCAGAGTGTACTGTGAAAAAGATAGAAAGGTGCTATATCCTGACTATTTTTGTTTCCTGCATACTGCCCACTTATGATGGTCAACAAAGAAATGATAAACATCTGTCAAATTTTGTTTAATTTTACCTATTAAATGTTTGATTTCAAAAGAATCGGATGCGCGTAAAACTCACTATTTGCATTTGACTTATGGATACTCCTTTTTAGCAGCACCCTGTATCATTTGGAGCTTTCCCAACATCTGTTAATTTCAAAACTCTTATTTAATCATATCCAGGTTAGAAAGAAAGTACTATGACAACAAAAGAGACCTGGCAGAACGCAATCCAAACCAGCACATGTCCATAATTATCGATGGTATGAATCAAGGTTGGTATTGAATGTGTCCATACACTTTAATTTTAAAAGGAGCAGTTTGAAAATCCTAACTAGTCATAAAACTATGTTCCCAAGTTCCAGTGTTCTGCCTTCGACGAGGCCTTGCTACAATAGCGCAAATAATTATTTGTCCTGACCCGATTTCTAAAAATAGGTCTGTGGGTCACCATAATTAGGATTACTAAACATTACAATGAATGCAATTTTTAGTAGGATATTAAATCAGTTGAATGTGTAAACTGTAACAGAACAGATTCTTTCATTTTGTATTATGTCACTATAAAAAATAATTGCCACTTTTTGAAGAAAAAGCCTTTAAAATAAGCTATATAGAGTTATAAATTGGCATTTTTTTTTTTCTCTATGCATATATACATGTAAACTCTCTCCTTATGCTTATTATATATATATAATGTTATCATTCTAATTAGATTATTAGATGATGTCATAGAGGATATTTGTTGAATTCCGTGTAAGATTGTATTATATTTCATGAGTGGTCACGGAATGTCACTAATTGAAGGTTTACACATATTTGTGTGTGTTCTGTATTTATTATTAAATGTTTTATAATATACTACTAAATTAAGAAGTATTCATTTAAAAGTGGTTTACCTTCCTTTTTTCAGTGTTATTTTTTCTGTGTGATTATGCATATCTGGAATTTTGTACCGCCGGCGTAACATTTTCAAAGAATTATTTATGTGATAGTGAACCTAAGGGAGTTTGTACCGTCGGCGTAAAATTTTCAAAGAACTATCTGTCTATGTGATTATGCATATCTGGAAGTTTGTAGCACCGGCGTAACATTTTCAAACAATTATCTGTAAGTGTAGTGTATGATCCTCTGAGAGTTTGTACCGCCGGCGTAACATTTTCAAAGAATTATCTGTTGTGATTATGAACCTTTGGGAGTTTGTACCGCCAGCGTAACATTTTCAGTATGATTTTTCTGTCGAAAGGATTATGAACCTTTTGAGAGTTTGTACCACCAGCATAACATTTTAGTTTAATTTTAAAGTAGAATGAATTATTTATTGATGTTATTACGGCATTTGGGATGGTTGTACCGCCAGTGTATCATTTTTCAGTTGAATTATATGATGATGTGATAATGAACCTTTGGGAGTTTGTACCGTCAGCGAAACATTTTAGTTAAAATTGAATTTTTGTTGATGTGATAATGCACTTTTGAGGGTTTGTACTGCCAGCGTAACATTTAAGTTGAATTTTGTTTTTATGTGATAATGAACATTGGGGAGTTTGCACCGCCAGCGTACCATTTTATGTTTAATTTTAAAGTAGAATTAATTATTTGTTGATGTAATAAAGGCATTTGAGAGTTTGTACCGCCAGAGTAACATTTTTAACTTGAATTATGTTTTGATGTGATAATGAACCTTTGGGAGTTTGTACCGCCAGGGTTACATTTTCTGTTTATTTTTACTGTCGAAGTGATAATGAAACTTGGAAAGTTTGTACTGCCAGCGCTACTGTTAAGTTTAATTTTTTGTTGATGTTAAAATGAACCTTTGGGAGTTTGTACCGCCAGCGTAACATTTTCTGTTTAATTTTTCTGTGGAAGTTATTATGAGTGTGTACCGCCAGCGTAACAAATAAGTTAAAAATTTGTTTTGATGTGAAAATGAACTTTGGGGAGTTTGTACAGCCAGCGTAACATTTTAAGTTGAATTATATGATGATGTGATAATGAAATTTTGGGAGTTTGCACCGCCAGCGTAACATTTTCTGTTTAATTTTTCTGTAGAAGTGTTTATTAAACTTTGAGTGTGTACCGCCAGCGTAACAATTAAGTTAAATTTTGTTTTGATGTGATAATGAACTTTTGGGAGTTTGTACAGCCAGCGTAACATTTAAGTTGAATTATATGATGATGTGATAATGAACCTTTGGTTGAGTGTACCTCCAGCGTTACCTTTTAGTTTAATTTTTCTACAGAAGTGATTTTAAAACTTTGAAAGTTTGTGCTGCCAGCGTAATATGCAGGTTGACTTATGTTTTGATGGGATAATGAACTTTGGCTTGGGGGGTTTGTACCACAAGAATTACATTTTCAGTTCAATTTTCCTGTCTGAATATAACTAGGGTTGTACTGCCAGCATAACATTTTTATATTTTGTTATAAAAAGTTACAAAATGCTTGGTTTATTTGTAAGAAATATCCTTGAAAATGGCCATTGTAAAAGGGTTTCTGTGAAAAAGCCATTTTTAAAATATTCTGCTTTGTGTACGTTTATCTTGAATAATTTTCTTCGTCAGGCTTAGAATTTAGTTTTTTATAACGTATCACGTTTAAGTCTCCGCACAAACTACTATTTATCCCAACATCTGGCTATTTTTTCTACCGTTCCAATTGCAGCGACACAAAAACTTCACATGGACAAAACAAACTACGCAAATAGCGCTAATTCTGAGCAAATGTTCAGGGAATCTGTTGAAAGTTTGATTTTAAATAATTGGTATCATTGAATGGTGTCTCATTTTGTTTAAAACTATTATTACTATCAAAAGTTTGTGTTAACAGATTGGATCTACATTTTACCTATAGTAAACACTCGCCGCAGTAAATATGTCTCGGCTATATTAGTACAGATAAACATTGATAACAAAATATACCAAACACGCTACTTGCACAATCCCAAGTACTTCGCAATAATAATAATAATGTATTGATAAACAAATGTAAGCTTTCCATAAGTTTATTAAACAATATATATTGTGTAAAAATATTGCGTGAGTCTATTAAGAGTTACACGATTTAAAGTTCGTGTTAAGTTAAACATCAGTATTGTTAATTTCCTTAGTTGAATCGTAATTAAATGCGTGTTAGTTTTAATCTTTGCTTTGTCTGAAACATATTTCTTCAGTATTTTTTGTAAAATTTTAGGTGATATGTTTCATTGCAAATTTACTAGGATTTCTAAATTTATTTACAAGTACGGTCGAAACTCGATGGCTCGAATTCTCTTCGCTCGTGTTGCTGTTTGGTATGAACTATCCTCGATACACCGATTTGTTAGTGCTATATATTCACATAAACTTCTGTCGGATGTCTCGAAATCGCGAGGGTCGACTAAGCGGATGGCTCGAACTGTTTTCGAACGTGGCTTTTTTGTAGATGTAGCATTGCTAAAGCTTGAAAGGATGCATCACAACATATACATCGTAAACGTGATATAACACAACACTTTGTATTAACAACCCATGAACAAAACACAGATTTACATCATGCCATTCTTTAAAAACAAACAAGCGAATAAATAAATAAATACCCGCAGTGCTGGTTAATATTTTAACGATATGTATGTATTGCTTATGCTATTTAGTGCTATTAATTGCACGCGCTTATCTAATATATATTTATTATAATATGATATATGTCTGATTGTCTGTTAAACTGTTTTAAATATTGGTTAATGAAAATATAAAGTACATAATTGGCTTGTATTAATTCAAAGCAAAACGTAGTACGGAGTTTAAGCAGTGCGAATACTCTTCAACTGGAGAAGTAAATCGTTTGAAGATTCATGTAAGTAAGCATAATTATAATAGAAATCGGTTTGCTCGAATTCCGGATGGCTCAAACTTTTGATGTCGATCCATGCGAGTTCGAGCCAACAGATTTCGAATGCATTTTTAACATTGCGCTTTGATAAAGGGAATATAAAATTCTAAAAACATTATTCAAACTTTATTGTTAACATACATGGGTCGTTTATGTTATATTTGTATAAAAAAACAATGATCTTTTCTACAAAATAGGCTATACATTTTTAATAGTTTACGATTTAATTGCTTATACAATTTCCTATATACTTGATTTACCGATTGAATTTTCAATACACTTGCCTACACCAGTACCTTTACAATTAGCTAATCAATTACTTGAGCAATGCCATACAATTCCTTTCAGAATTGCCTGCACAAATTCCTATACGAGTTCTTGAACAATTGCGTATATAATTGCCGATTTAATTGCTTCTGCTATAGCCGTGACAATTGCCGTTACAATACCCTTTATAATTTACGAATTAATTGCATATAAAAATCTCGATAAATGTATGTACAATTATCTTTTAATTGCCAATACAATTGCTAATTTAATTGCCCACACAATAACCGATATATTTCCTGTACAATTCCGGACAAAACATACAACGTTCCCTAACCTTAATGTTTGTCATAAACTGAAGTCGCCCACCTTAACAAGATTAATCGTACATTTGAATGACTTTCTTAATACAAAAATACATCCGATTAAGTAAAATCAAAAGGAGAATATCTGTTAGTGTTTTTTTCCCTGGAAAGCATAGGCAATTTTACCAAATAATGAAGGGGGACTATAAATTGTATTATATTTCCAATGAATACATTTGATTCTGAAATAAAGCGTGGTTAATATTCAACGTAATATCTACCTTCGCAAGAATTTGTGAATGAAACTAGAGATCATAACAATCGCCGGATGCATCCTGGTTTTCTTTTATTAATAAACCAATCTCGTATTACATCGAATCTAGACTATTGATGGAAAATAAAACACAAATTAATTGGAAATTAATCAGAGCAATTCTTGTCAATACCATTCCAGGTACTAGAGTTACATTGCTTTTATAAACTTAACTATATTGAAAGGTTAGATCGCAAAATCGATATGTATTTTTATCCTGCCTCTGTTGCAAACATTGACCAAATAAAGCAGGGCGAATAAATTGTCCTATCTCTGGTCAACATGAAGTAGTGTATCCCTACGCACGCTCTGACGATTAACATGTTCTAATATTTGACCTTTGAAATGTATTGGGACGCATCATGAATGTTATCGTTATATTATTTAACATCCTTTGTTTTCTTCATTAAAAAATATTACCAGTGCCGTAGCCAGACCCAAATTTAAGCCGAGGCAGTATCTTAGGTCCTGATTTATACCTAGAACGTCTCTGGTGCGTTTTAAAGGCCATTTAAACGACATTTTATACCTAAATTATCGGAATCGTGGACGCTACATATAACCGTTTGGTATACATAAAGTAAACAAAATTATCTGCTACAAGTTCATGGTCAATTTTAGATTCTGGTACCATAAACGGTGTTTGAAGTGACAATGATGTAACAAACTTAACTACAGAAAAATAGTCATATACTTCATTTAAAGTCAGATAGACAAAATAAAAAATTGAGACGCAGTTTTTCATACAAGCTATAGTATGGATAATAGAATGTGCTTTACATATTAATCATTGAAATACTGAAATAAATTAGATCTACCTGATAATATGAAGAAACAGATCTATCAAACATTTTAGCGAATAATGTTTCATGAAAATGTTTTATTATTCTTCAACTTTTAAATATCAATCTTATTGAACGCTAATTCAACTCTCCTGTCTCCAGTCGAATTCCACATTTGAAGAATTTGTTTTCGATCAACTGAAATGTGTTTATGCACAAACATTAAAGCGATGCCATTAAGCCGTTCCTCTTTCATAGTAGAACGTGTCCACGTTTTAAGCCTTCGCAATTCGCTAAAACTCCGCTCACATGTACACGAACCAATAAAAATATTATTTCTTAAGTCAACACCAAATCAGCTTCCGCAAACTTGCTGTTGTAGTTCAGACAAGTTCACCGTGAAAAATTTCGTAGACGATTTGTTTTTCCATTTAGAGCTTGAAAGCCCAATAGGGCTCTTTAAAGAAATATTTAAATGCGTTACATCAACAGCGTTTTCAATCATAAACACATATAAATAGGATCATTGATGGAATTTACTTAAACACGGACCTACTGGGATTCGAACCAACGTAGTGACAATATAATAGTGAGCAATGTATCCAGAGTGTGACGCCTTACCGATTGCGTCACACTGGGTATATTGCTTATAATGAGGAGTACACATATTTAACTTAAATCAGTAAAGTTTTTGGCCATTTTTTCAATTTTCTTGTGTAACATTTTGTTTTAGCACTGCGTCATCATTTTCTGTCAGTTGACAGTTCTATCAGCAACGTTCTATCATCAACTTCATTGACTATTAAAAAGAAAAGACTTTAACTTCTTTATATCAAAAAAGTTTAATACGCGGGATATCATAATTTGAAATTATAATGTAAAGAAAGATTTTTACCACCCGAAACAGTCCCGAATTAAACTCGACGCCGGCCATAAAGAGGAGAATTCCAATAAAGGCGAAAACGCCAACCATCCGAAGTGTGTCTAGGTCCAAAATAGATCCAGACCTGGCCGTAAAACACCCGATCTTCGCTCGGTACGTTCCGATGTCCACAATGATTGTTACATCGAAGTGTACAGTGCGACGCTTAGTTTAATATACGGATTTTCCTAATCAT
This sequence comes from Dreissena polymorpha, assembly GCF_020536995.1. NCBI lineage: Eukaryota > Metazoa > Mollusca > Bivalvia > Myida > Dreissenidae > Dreissena > Dreissena polymorpha. The sequence goes on from NC_068358.1 coordinate 112,102,944, forward strand.
TTTGCTGAGCAATTTGGCATCAATTGAAGTTATTAAAATGAAATAATTATCTGCCTCAACATGAACCAATTGTACTCAATGATAATATTTGTTTGTGAATATTAAAGTGCCTTAAATTCATTAAATTGCCTCAATTTCTTATATAGATTTTATTCTTTGACATAAATTTTCCTTTTTTTCCTTGTAATCTCAACATTGCTCTGCAAACTTTAGCCGAGGCAACTGCCTCGGTGTGCCTCAGCGTGGCTACGGCGCTGATTACCGAACCAGCTTTCCGTTTTTATCATTTACATTTACTTGATTAAGCAATTTATGACGCATCTAGTGTGACGTCATTTCTCAGACGAAACATACTATATAGTTTTTCCAATGGTTTTAGGGACAACAATTTTGACAAAATAATTCGCTACGGCAGGATTATGATTTCATAAATCGGGTATTGGGTCAGAGTGGTTAGCATTCGATACAAACGCTATAAAAAAGTGTGGTTAAAAATACATTTCAATAAAAGGGATGGAAAAACAGAAAATGGATTTTGACAAAGGAATGGAAGAACAGCAAATGGATGTGCATATCGTTGTAAATTTATTGTTATAAGCAATGTATTACAGTTTTCATTAAGGTAAATTAAATTAAGTTTTTGTTTTGCTGATGCATTTTTTTTATTTTTTTTACCAAGACTAATATCGCATTCTAGATTCGTTTTTTTATTTCTTCTCATATTTTCAATAGGAAAGTATAAAAAGGAACAGTTTAAAGTGATCCTATTTTTTACGTGACACAATCGGTAGTTATTCGGTCGTCTGGAATGTTGTGCACATATTAGAGGCTCGACAATAATTATTATATTGTTATGTCCATTTATCATTTGTCTTTGATAAAATGTGTCGACGTCATGAAGCAGGATAAATAAAATATATGGTTGGTGCCGAGATGGAGAAAGTTTATCCGGTTCGGACCGACAAAGAAAAATAGGGCTCGCTAAACTTCGCCCTATTTTATTTTTTTAAGCCTCACCGGATAAACTTTCTCCATCCCGGCACCAACCATGTATTATTTTTGTACTGCTATTTGCGAAAAGTCTACAATTCGTTTTCTTCCATTGCTTCAAAGTACCACTTTTGCACGAGTATAGAGTTTAAACTTGTGATTTTGTAGGCTGCAACTCCTTTGCCAAGAATTAAGATTTTTGCCAACAGCACTATGCTCATATACGATCTTACTCCGAGCTAGTCAATATTAAACTAAAATATAATTATTAAGTCATTAAATCATACTGTAATTAGCCAAACAAACCTGGACAATAACATGAATCTCAGATATGAGGTATGAAGCAAAACGTTTAAGAGCTCTGAAAATGTTTTTTAGATGCAATAATAATTGTTTCATGAACACAGCGCATTGAATCTGAAAGTCCAAACTGCTAGGAAATATTGTTCAGTTATTCATTTAGGGAGTAAATATATTCTTAAACGAATGACAAATCCAGATATGATATCCTGTATGCGAAGTGCTTTGTAAAAATAATCGAACATGCCTAGATCCATTAATCCAATTGCATGTTCTGCTATAGGTCATCAAATCAGAATATTATTTTCGGCGGACCGTGTTAAGTTTCGAAAGAAAATGGCTGTTATTATATGGCCCGTATTATGTAACGCACACCCTTAGTTACCGAATATCATATTGTCAATCAACCATCAGTTGTTCATGTCTGCCTCTTGTATTTTGTTTTAAATCGGTTAAATTATATGACTCTTGTAAGTATTGGCAAATTCAAGACAGTAACATTTTCAAAAGATACTTTTAATAATATGTTGACAAGTATGTACAATGAAATAATTGATGATTTACGATCTTTATATTGATAATGGAAGAAATGTGATAATGTAAATTCATGTAAAATGCAAATTTTAAGTTTGTAATTTAATAATTAAAATATTTAATAAACACACTCAATAGTTCTGGGCCGGTACCTTGTCTTTTTTTTCAATGAAAAACAGGCAGATATGGTATTTTTAAACATGAACATTTCACTGGAAGTACATTAACTGTGCTTTAAAAGGTCAATACAATGTCTGCGATCTTTGCATTGGTTTTGAAAAACTGATATATATATATATTTATGTATTTATGAAATTATGACATAAAGAATAGTATGGGTATGTAGAAATAATAACATAAAGAAATAGTATGGGTATGTAGAAAATACTAACATAAAGAATTAATATGTGTATGTAAAACATGATAACATAAAGAAATAGTAAGGGTATGTAGATAATAATAACATAAAGAAAAAGTATGGGTATGTAAGAAATAATAGCATAAAGAAATTGTAAGGGTTTGTAGAAAATAATAACATAAAGAAAGAGTATGGGTATGTAGGAAATAATAAAATGAAGAAATAGTATGGAAATGTAGGAACTAATAACATAAAGATATAGTATGGGTATGTAGAAAATAATAACATAAAGAAAGAGTATGGGTGTGTAGGAACTAATAAAATAAAGAAATAGTATGGGTATGTAGGAAATTATAACATAAAGAAATGGTATAGGAATGTAGGAAATCATAATATAAAGAAACAGTAGGGGTATGTTGAAAATGCTAACATAAAGAAATAATATGCGTATGTAGGAAATAATAACATATTATAACATAAATGAGATATAGAAAACACGTGTTTTGATACATAAATTTGCAACAAGTGTTCTAACATTTAAGATTAATCTTTGTATTGATATATTTAATTAGCGTATGTGCCAACAGCATGTTGTATATACAGCTACAACAACGCACAACGACAACAAACGTAGTTAAAATAGTGCAGGATTTTTATTGTTATAAAATATAATAAGAATGATCATTTTACACTTTACACAATATACACTTTTGTGGTTTCATGCATAAGCATTTGTCCATGTTCTTCACAATCGATCGTCAGAGCAGTGACGTATTGACTTTCTTTGAAATACGTGCAATTATGCAAAAACGTTAAATTCATAAATAACGTCCATTTCAATCAGACATTTTAATGGAAAACAAGTTTTAAATGTCGCATATCGTACGTTGAGGAAACCATGATATCACTATATCAATGCAATTGCTTTGCTTCTATATTACAGGGCATTGTTTTGCATGTATTTGCTGAAGTTGGAATCATGACTCAGTACAATAATACAGCTTTTTCGCAAATCATACCCTAAAATTACTAAATTTATACTTTACGAAAACCTCGGATTTAAATCTTTGTGTGGTGATTTAAAGATTGGATTGGGTCTATCACTTACTTACTTCCTTTAAATAAAATACTAGCGCATGTGAATTTACACTGCTGATAATATCTCTAGACATTTTTACTTTTTCCTTTTATTTTACCATACCAAGATCATACAAATGACGGCGAAAAAAAGAAAACGCTGGAAAAAAATTCTTCCTTTTAAAAATATTATGTTAAAACAATATTTATTTCCAGTCCTTTATTAAATGTCTTTCTCTGAAAAGAGTTCGCATAAATGCCTCCGTTTTCAGGCTTGGAAAACATGACCGATGGTATTATTTATCGTTTGTTATCAACTGGCAATTTCAAATGGTTACTTATAGCCATATTAAACAAGCTGTCATATAGATGGCAGTTTATGAACATGTGTTGAATATATTGTTCCACAAAAAAATAGAATTTTGTATCTTGTTAAATCTATGTTACCAGACCACATATAGCGTTGAAGCTTTTGCAATTGCTATAATGAACATTGGTTTTATTACTTGTTAACTTTGTTTTTTCAAAATATTGTTCGAAATATTCCTTAATTTTGAGTGATCATGTGTTTTAACACGTGATATATTCAAAATATAGATTTAAGTTGACATTTACCTCCTAAATAAACTATTAGTCGTGGAGCTTTCATAAAAAAACGACACATGAAGAAGATGTTAATAGTGATTCAAATGAACTGTTTAACATAACAGCTACTTCACACGCCTTTGTTATGAATTGTTACACAAAGATGGTAGGCATTATAAAGTCCAAGACCAGACCGAAATTGATATGATATTGAAAACAGTCAGATATATAATGTTCATCAGCATTGTCTTCTTCAGCATCTGTCTCTGCAATTGTGAATAAGTAAACATTCAACATAAACACTCAGTGTATGTGAAAACCTTGTCAATCGCTTAATTTCCATCCATTTCACGGAGAACACGCAAGTCTTTGTTACATCAGTTTGAAAAGTGGAATGTGCCAAGAAGAAATTAAAATATCCATCATATCATGCACACCATGAACAATCACAATCACGATTCTGGAATGCCAATGTATGTATTGCGTGAAGTCATGCAACATGTCATTCATTTGCGACACTTTCAGATGTTGTGTTAGACAGCACGTCCTCTTTTTTATGCGAGTAAATAAAAGGGTCTTACTGCAGACACATATATATTTAAAATACAGAGAATTATGATTCTATGTTATAACAACACACACATACTCATATGTATACGTAACGTAACTGTACAAACCCGTTACTGTAACAGTTTTTTTACAATATGATTGGACTATTCAAACGTGTATGCTATTACATAAGATAAACATTGTTAAACAACTGCTTTTATGATGGTATGACAATAATACCTAACAGTGAAAATTGTTCGTAATTAAAAAAACAACGAATACTTTCCATATCATATTGTTATTACAATCGCATGTTTTTTTAAAAACGATTTAAACCCGGTTTTGCTGATGTTAACAAGTACAATTGCTTCTCATAAATAATATAATACTTATATTTTATATACAAACCTATAGAAATAAAAAAGCACACATCAACAAGAAACTAGCTGTTTATAGTATAAGGAAAATTGAACAGTCCATACATGTGTTTCCGTTTATTTTTTATATAATATCCATCTTTTGCCAACGCGCAGACTTTGTACAAACAGAGCTGTATGTGTGATCTTGTTATCTGAAGACGTCGAATGTATGTGGAGCCCTTCTACCAAAGATTGCACATCCTTTATCTCGGCCCACGAGGCTGTAATACTTTCGTCTCCAGCGCATTAGACGCTTACTTTATTTCCGTGAAAGCCATATCCGAGAACCTCAACTTCGTTCTTATATATCGCAAAGTATTGATAAAAAATCAACACAAAGTAAATTTTAATATTTCCATACTTAAGTTAATTAATTCATTTTCATTTCAAATTTCAATCAAGTTCAAATCATGTCGTCTGTATTACTTTGTGTGATATTTAATTGAAAACATATATTTGATAAAACACATGTATAACAATCTTGAAGTATAGTATAATGTTTTAAATTCTATTTTTACATTAATGCTATATATATATATATATATATATATATATATATATATATATATATATATATATACCTTTGCCTAGTTTCAGTGTACGAAATATTATCAAATTTGCATTTACCCGCTAAACTTCCAGATAGATAATCGTGTAGCCCAACATTTTCAAGGACCTTAAATAACGTACATTCTTATTTTAAAGAAAAATACTTCTAAGAATTATGTTACTCAAATAACCTTATTATATAGGGTTATACAATAAGTATTGTAATTAGAAGCAAAAATACAAATCAGGGGACTTAATTCCAAAATATTATATAATGTAAGTACGCAGCGCTCTTTCTTGCTCCATCGTTGAACGGGTGATATCCGCGTATTTTTTTTTATGAGCACAAACTTTGATGTCAATAACAAGGTATAAATACTAATTTTAAATACATCCATGTCTCTGTATTCTAAGACTATAAAAAACACCATGTTCGATTAACAAATACAAGTCTTATTACGGACACAAATTATCTCAAGTATAAATCAAAATATGGTTTGTGTTTGGTCCCTTGTTCAGTAAGAATCATTCATAATGGTTTTAGTGGCATAAGCATCAGTAATAATTGTAATATATAATTCATAAAAAAATCAAGTACACAAAGTATACGCGATGTAAGTTATATAAAACGCAAGTTATTTAAATTGTACTAAAATCAGCAGTAGTTATTATATTATTAAATCAAAGCGCTGAAGGCACTGAATTTGTTCGCTGTTGTATTATCTTAGACGCAACTCACTTTTCAAAATTATGTTAAAGCTTTTTATATCGTAAGTTTGAAATGACCACAACCCATTCACATTTATAAAGAGTGTGTCTTAAAGCAAAGGTCGAGATGTGTGGGTTTTTTTCAAATCATTGATACAGCTAATCAGTGTACACATGCTAATCTTATTTGACATGCATTAAGCCCCTTTTCCCTGAAAGCAGCCAATATGTACATATTTCAATGATAAACACTAGACTTTCAAGCTGTTAAATACACACTATGTAGGGTACCGGTGAGAACAGGCAGATGAGGTGGTTAAAGCAAACGCTTTAAGCATTTGTCGTCTGCTAGATTTTGCTGTAGTTATCCACACAGGCAGTCATGGATTAAGGTTCCTACCGTAGCTAAGCTAAACTGATTTGCAAAAATGCGTCTGCATTATTGGTGAGCATCGCTCACAAATAAAATTACCGAGCATTAAAAGTAAGAAGTAGGAGGTCCATGGTATGATTCGAGTGAAGAATCTTTGCTGAGAAGAGGCGCATTTTATGACCAGGTTCAAGTTCTTAAGCATGTAACGTAATTGCACATTGTTCGTGTAGAACATACAATAACAAACACAGTTCGTTTCTCTTTTCATCGCGATTTATTTAAGTTGAATATTTTCTAATACAACGCTGGCTTATGTTCGTGAAATACAATTTTAAAGCACGGTGGCAAATATGACCGCCACGACAAGAAAACGTGATTGCTGTATGTACTCAATTGTCAAACTTAGACTATCATTTTAGAACAATGAAAAATCAAAACTGACCAAACAGGCTGTATGCATTTCTGATATGCCATATTAAATATGTCGGTTGACCGACTCGACTCTCTTATGTTCCGATTAAATGAAGCGATCGGCAGATGCTTGACAGAAATTATCTGTTATGACCATATCAACGATTATTGTTGATGGCTTTTCAAGATAAGTATATTCGGACTGAGTTTCATAACTAATCTTGTTTGACATCTTAAAGTATATACCTATAGAAGGTCACGTTTTAATTTGCACCGTGATAACCGTGGTACGTCTTAATGTAAACTTTATTTCGTTCTCTTGTGTTTTTTTTAAATATTTTATTACGATTCTATAATTTTATTTAAACCATTATTATCTCTATAATTTAACATATATTACATTATATTCTTTATAATTAAACATCTATGAATAATCTTCAAACTTCCAGAATCATATTTATGAAATTATGGTTGTTGTGATAAAAGATGTATTAATAATTTTCTACGATTATTAATTTATAAATACCAAGTACAAGCATGAATACACTAAGATAAGTTCAAATGTATCATTCCGCGACTAAGGACAGATACAAGAGTTACAGAATTTGTATAAACTTAGATGAGTTATGACAAATTTCCACGACGAGGGTCACCTCTTAAGTGTGAATATTTGAGCCTTGTTTTAAAAAAATAGGCATAAAGCATGTGCGTAAAGTGTCGTCCCAGATTAACCTGTGCAGTCCGCAAAGGCTAATCTGGAATGACACTTTACGATAATGCTTTTTCTCAGAATAAGTCAAATATTAAGATGATAATTTGTACAATCCTCTAAAAGTGCCAGGTTCTTAAGCGTTAATATAAACTCTGCGGTGTTATGGATTTGTAAAGTTAATTTGCAGTGTGTTTCTAATAATTACATATTTCTGTTTCACGTACATTGATCTTTTTCGTTGAGTGTTTTAATCGTTAAACATGCGATAATACTATTTTGCAAAAGTCTGCAATAAACAAAAGGATATTGTTCTTTTGATTGTTTTTGTTTTGTTTTTCATTTGTAAGATTTTTTACCGTTTTCAACAGTATTTCATTCATATTTAGAATAACATTTACACAACTTACACGTGTCCTGGTCAAAAATGTTTGTCTGTAAATGGTCATTTAAATACACTTATTGCATATAATAGCTTGTCTCTATTTAACAACGGATCACAAATACCCGTTTAATATGTTTACTATACCCTGTGATATTTCGCGTATATTTAAAAGTTAGATCCGATTCTAAAATAGTAGAAAAAACTAAATGTTTGATGAAAAATAACTTAATACATAAACGCCTACGACATTCATGATATGCTTTTAACGTAGGTTTTTATTGTTAAAGATTTGCCATCGCAAGTAATGAAGATTACAATTAAGCTTGTACGGATGTTGTTAATATATACATAAAGTCCGAAAATGCTTTTTTAAGACTTTTTGATAAGGAACCGAAATAATGAATTCCAATAATTATATATATTATTACATACAAACATATTGCCCATTTCCGGTACTATCATTATATACGTTTAACAATAACACCATGGTTATGCATGTGATGATTTCAAATTACACTGACTAACGATGTAGCAATGTGTTACCATTTTAAGTTGCTCAGTTGTCGTAACACATTAGAGTAGAATAACCGGTTTAACACGTAAGAGGCAAATTTAGTTCAAATGCAATATATTGTTGGTGTGTAATTTTTTGCGCGTTGATGGCTACAAGTCATATTCAAAAGCTTGAATCACAATGGCATCATTATGATAAAAAACAATTATTTAAGACAGTGTTATTGATGGTTAGCCTGGTATGTTTATTTATTGGCGTCAAATCTCACACTTCGACCAACAATATTTGATGTAATGACCTATTGGTTCTGCTAACGTTTGCACAGAGGCACACACTTCAAATAATGTCGAGGTATTTGCATATTCTTTCACACACATTTAAGTGTAAGCAAACGTTAATCTTACAGTATCACAAATCAAATTGAATTGCAGAAAAAAGAAGGAACGTTTCAGTTAAATCATTAATACAAAAGACAATACGTCTCAGATAAATAATAAATACAGTATTCAACAACATCTCGTCAATAATTCAGGACACAATTTCGACAGCTAAGTAAGCCATGTGAGAATAATACTTATGTTCGTAGGCGTTTTAAATGTCCGTGGAAAGTCGTCGTCTTCGCGGATATATATTAACGTATTTATAATACATTTGAGAAAGGATGACTTGCTAAAATCAGCGTATGGTCGTCTATTTGGAAGTTTATGAGGTCCTTCCGTGCCAAAGGCTAAAATGTTTAGCTCCCGGATAGTGCCCCAACACTCCTGCCTAAATAACCACAAACACTAACAACAGATGGAACGCGATTGCATTGACATGTCGTTGTTATCTTTTTAGAGCAGTGAAGCGTGATCTGATACTTATTATGATAGTGTCTACCCGTTTCACTCGACTTACTATAAGTGATGATTACATCTGTGAATCGTAGTGCGTTAAACAGATTGTAAAGATTTATTTTATGCTTTCCGGTTGTTTATAGGGAAATATCAGTGGATTAAAACTGATAATTTTCACTGTTTACTGTGAAATGACGTCATTTTTTTAACGAATCGACGTCATTATTCCAGAGAAATTCCTTAGTAAACTCTTAAACAATGTATATAAACTGTGAAAAAAGCATAAAATAAAAAGAAAATTTGTTGGATTCGGTGGCATACATCGATTTTAATTCACTCGTGATCATAGAACATATATATATTCTATGATCACTCGTGAATTAAAGTCGATAATCCACCGATTCCAACAAATATCCTCTATGTAATTAATATTCCATTATTTATATTATCAAAATATGTACATCGATTCAGGTAAAACTTTGTGTTGATACATTAAAAAAAAAACGAAATAACATTGAGTTTAAAAAAGACGAGTTAATAATGCTAGTTATCAAAACGATAACCTTTACGTTGTCAATACCCATCGACAGCAGGCGTTCGGAAAACACACACCACATATTTATTATTCAATTGATGTGACGTTTATGTGTTTCGTACTCACATTCTGATCAGAATGAAACATTTACAAACACGATTTCAATCCGTACTAAAGTAAATATGCCTTACCTTTAACACATTTATGCCTAGCGTCTAGAAAAAATGCCTTGGTAAACAGCGTAAACCCGGATGAAACGCCGCATTATGCGGCGTCTCATCAGGGTCTGCGTTGTTTGGTTAAAGGAATTTCTAAAAGAAATTTTCTAAATATAAAAATAAATATACATGTACTAGATATCCCTAATTTTGGAAATAAATTGATCAAATTTAGGAGGATGTGAGAGTCCACTAGGCATAAATGGGTTAAATAAGTCTGGCTTTGCCTATGTAACCTCCTCAAAAGCACCGAGCCGATATGACTTCCAGCCAATGTCTGCTTGATGGTACAAAATAAACCCACTACACATTGGAGCTGTTAATCTTGCCTCTATATATATATATATATATATATATGTGTGTGTGTGTGTAAAAATGTTAAGTGAATCCGGACTAAGATATCAATATATTGAATAAATGATCAAACGTCGCATGGGTATAAAAAAAAATGTATTAATATATGCCGACCGGTTTCGCACAGCTCATCAGGGCATATATAAATATAATATATATATATATATATATATATATATATATATATATATATATATAACGCATTGTTTTCTGTGGGTAATACAACTCAGACTTAAAAGGACAAATAATGTATTTGTGGGCAAAAACATATCATGATAGGACTTTAAAAGGGGCCTTTTCACAGATTTTGGCATCATTTTAACTTTGTCTTTTAATGCTTTATATTGATTAATGTAAACATTGGATCTAAAAAAACAAGAATACAATTAAAGAAAGAAAAACAGAGTATCCCTAACGTGGGCTCGAAACATTGACCCCTGGAGTAAAAGTCTATCGCTTAGACAACCCGATCATTCATGCCAATACTATGAATGATGTATTTTATACTTTATATAAGCAATCCTCGTAGTGTCACAAAATTTAACGACAACAACACAACTCTCCAAAATATTAAATCGTTTCGCGTTGGAACGCTTTATTATTGTTATGTTTTTATTTAAATCGTCAAAAGATTCATATAACGGATATTTTCGAGCATTGTAAATGTTTTCAATTTCTGTTTCCTCACAATTATCATAACAACAGCGAAAATTTGCGAATCTTAAACAACTTTTTTTTTATTTTGTCAATCAACCAAAACATGAAAAGGCCCCTTTAAACAGAGTGTAGACAATACATCTTAATACATATATTTGTCAATCGAATAGGTATAATGCCCCCAAGGTTTTGATATATTTTTTAATATTTTATTTAATATTTGTAATACAATGTTGACCCTGTAATGACACAATTAGTCATACAGTATTTATTCGACTTTAGTATTGGATGTATTCGATTCCGGTAGAACCGGTAGTTCTGTTTTGTGTTATTTGTTGGTATTTGAGATTCCTAATTTTAGAATTATTTAAGTATTCAGATATAAAGCTAAAATAATGATGTGATTACATTTTGTAAATGTCATAATAAGTCGAAAAGCTATATATGTGTCAAAGCTTAACTTGCAATAGATTTAGGACTCTTCTCCTCATTTTATATGTATTGTGAATATGAATTTATTTTCAAGATGCATACACAATTGATTTTTGTGGTTTGCTAAATTAACATACTGATTTAATTCATTTATTATGCGAAATGGAAAAGTAGAACACAATTTTGAAATATGTATATATCATATATTTTACCCAATTGTCATTTTCCAGTAACTCTTTAATCATGCAAATTTCCATTCACATGCCATCAAATATCGGAAGCAGTCGTGTGGATATCACGATTTATTTGATTTTTACGTTCAGCCAAGTTACCCGGATACGACTGCATAAGATGGAATCAAATTATCGTATTTAAAACCATATTGTAAGAGTCTATCCCCAGACTAGACTCAATATATCGCGAAGGAAGTCGTGTGAACACAATGATTTACGGATTCGACAGCATGGTAGCCAATTGAATATCCGTGCTTAATCCATATAAAACCCGTCATGTACAATATGGATGAGGACAAGTGCAAATATAAAAGGATGCTTACATACTTATTTTGAGCAACTAAACTCGATTTGAAACACTTATGAAAACAATTTTGACAACTAAATTTTACTGCGTTATAAAGAAGAACATAAAAGTATTCAAAAGCTTGAACTACATAATAGTGTTACTAAAATGAAAAGTTGAACAAAGTCGGTATATTTCACATATTATTAGAAATTCATTTTCCGCAACATAATGATACAAAGTTTATGCTTAAGGTTTCTTTCTCAATGTTGTCGGAAAGAGAAAGTACATTCTTCAACACTAATACAAATAGCAGGCCGTTTCTCAGTTCTATTAATTAATAATCTATGTCTGCGTGCGATTTAAGTGAGATTATACGCACAATTTAAATACACCGTTCAAAAGTACCCATGGACGCAACGGCCTGATAAATCTGCTTGCTAAAGCCGATGCCCAACGCGCACAGGACGCATGCAATGCCCACCCACCACGCAATATGCGAAAAGTGCACAAAGTAAAGCAGCTGCGATATTTGTAAGATTTATCTACCACCACCAGTGAAGAGAAGTACACATGGCTTCATGTAAACCCCCGTAAATAATCAGTAGTAATGAACGATAAACGTTTAACCGCGAGCTGGATACGCAACCCTTACTGCTCATTTTCCTTTTTCCAATTTCTTTAAATGGCAGGGGGGGGGGGGGATTTAGGACACGTGGTTCATGACCAGTGTTTAGGTTACTTCATCACCTCCTGAAACCTCTGATTATAGAGAAATATTCTAATAAGCTGATATTATTATTTTATTATTATATAGTAAACATTTAGTTTTATTTTAGCAAACGATGCAAAACAAAAGGATTATCACATTCATTTAGCAAATTAACGCAAGAAACACACACAAAAAGCACCCCGAATTCAGCAAAAATACAAACGAAAACCAACAAATCACAGCCTCATCAAACCCATACACCAAAACTGCGTACTTAAACCACAACTATTCGAATATTATATAAATCGTTACTATTATATGTTTTCGGACACTTACACATAATTAATTGTGTTCGTGTCAGGACACTTAGACACAAAAAAATATTTTATAAAAAATCCTTGTATGCGACAATTTTGAGATTTATTTTAGAGACACTCAAAATATTTCATTTACGATTAGGTACGTGTATAAACTTGTGTAGTGTCAACAAATAATAGCATGTGCTGTAAAATGCAACGCCGTTTAGTATAAATTTCTTTCATTTATATTTCACGTTAATTTACTGGGTCAAACAATTGTCTATTACCGGTATACATAGTTATTTACCGAATTACGCAAATGTAATTGTCCATCGCCTTATGACATTCGCCTGCCAGATTTTATGACCTTAATACGGTTGTAAAAACGCATGATCGAAGTGCTTTCAATAAGCGAAACCGGGCAAAATTCCAGTAAAATAGCGTTATAAAATAAACTGTCCGAACATTAAGAGTAATTTAATATGGACGAAAATACGTTTATTCGAAAATTAAGAGTCTTGAAAAATATTTTGGGGGGCAAAAAACGAGGGTGTCTGAAAACTTAGAATTATAACGGTATGCATTTGACGGAATTTTGCAAAAGCTGCATTAAACCGATACCAATATCTAATCACAACAAAACTAACAGTTATCGTCTTTTCATTTAACTAAGAATAACTTGTTACTTTAAACATTCAGTACATACCACAACAAAAAGGATAACACTTGAACAATTTTACTGTTACGGAAACATTTTAAAATTTAGATCAATATGGACTTAATAAATATAATTATCCCTAGGAATTGAGATTCTGAAAATGAATAAAACTCGCATTAAGAGCACAATATGAAGCGAAGGATTCAACTAAATAATCAAGAAAACTTTGCGGACAAAAATTAAAAATTCACTCATTTAACTTTAACAGAGAGAGAGAGTAATCACGTGATAGGCAAGATGGCGACGTCCATGCCGAGACAGTATTTTTCGCCGTTTGTTACCCTTTATCCCTTTTGTTTAATTTTTAAATGACAATAACTTTCCAACCATATAAGTAAAAAGGAGATTAGCGTTTATTTCATATTAAAATTCGCTTTAAATCTCGACTTTACTTCCCGCAAATTTACTTAATGGAGCGTAATCAGGTCAGCCCGCTAAGAAATTTCGCAGCGAGTGAAGTTGAGAGATATAACGCGAATATTAAAACGAAAGATATGCTAATACTTTTAAACCCTATAATAATGTTATTTATAACTTATGCCAATTATAATAAACCAATTTACAAACTTAAAACACATTGCTCTTATTTGAAGCTTTGTATGTATTAATGCATACTTTTAAAAGACAAATTAATGAACCAAACAATAACGAGCCTTTAACCTCAAGGCTAGGAAAATTATCTCTCGAGCTGACTGAGATTTTGTTCGGTCAATGAAGATCAGATGCATGCGTGATTCCAATTGTTAGATGTCGAAACGCCTCGAGACGTCATTTCTACCCATACGAAAACTAGACAGCTCAACCAATTAAACATCGACATCACTTCTTAAATGTACGTACGGGAACGACACTTTCCGACTAAACATGATTGTCGGTAAAGAGGAACTTCCTTGAAACTAAAAATACCATAAAAGCGGAAAGTGTCGTCTCTGATTCGCCTGTACGGACTGCACAGGCTAATATGGGACGACACTTCACGCACATGCATTATGCCCAGTTTACTCGAAACACGACTCAATTATTCATGATACATGCTTCAACTATTTTCGTTGATTTTCAGGAGTATTATCGTCATGTCCAATCATGAAAGGACTGACCGAAAGTAATGGATTTTCTCACGAACAATTCAAAATATACCTTGTGCGGGTTAAAGAGCTAGTTTCCAAATTCATTATATCATATTAACAAAAACAGTTTACATTTTTGTTTGAGAGATCAGGTTTTCTATTGTCCGTTTAAATTCTTTTTCAAAATAAGTATCTTTCAAAACTTAAGTCTGTGTATCTGGAATATTTGATGATGTTATTCGGTCGTTTCCATTTTTTCATTTATTTTTCAACAAATCTACGTTTATCTTCTGCAAGAAGTATATTAATTACGTAAGAAAATACCATATACACTTAAACACTTTTCTAACGCAACACTTTTTTAACTTGAATATATCAGTTATTAGTTACGATTTTGATTTAAAATTGTACGTGTAATCGTTTGACTTGTAACATTCTGAGCAAGCCCACGATAAAATAATTAATCCTTGACGATCGGATACTTAGCACGGTGGGTTTAATGGTTTAAAATGTCTGCACGTGAAAATGGTGAACCGCAATATTATTCTAACTTAATTCATGTTCGCTATTGACGGTGGGTTTTTACATCAAGATAACATAAAACTAATTTTAAAAATGAATGGCTCATATGAATATTTAATAGCGCGACCGCGCCTTTTTGCAAATTACAGGCTACCTGCAAGTGTATTGGAGACTTTTCATAAGCAACACTTTCAAACTTTGATGTATTTCTTATAAGCAAAGATTTATATTCAAAATTGAAGATGGCATCATTTGACAACATTTGGTGCAAGCTAACGATATAATCATTCATGCGTGACAGTAAGACGCTTTATCACGTGGGGTGGTTAGCATGCAATTTACCAAAATGCGCAGTTGCGCTTCTGAATACATTTTTGTATTCATATGAGCGATACCTTTCAAATAATATTATTATGTTTTCCCGGTATAAAAATCCACCTCAACTGATGAAATTGAAATAAATTTATAATAATATTTCGTTTCACAATTTCCGCGTGCAAAAAGACGAAACTATACAAACCCCACGTGCTAAATCGTCAACACGTCAAGTATGAATACTTGTATCGTGAGCTTGTCCATAATGTAGTCAAATGATCACATTAATTTTTTCAATCAATATCATAACTAATAACAGAGATATTCAAGTTTGAAAAGTGTTGCGTTAGAAAAGTCTAAAAGTTTGTACTGTCGCAAATTACATGTGTCGGTATATAATCAGGTATTTGTTTTCCATATTTCTAAGATAACATCATGTCTGAGAACTATAATAAGCTATACAATTGTAAATCGTATTAAATTTATGTGTAGCGTTGTTTTTTGTCTGAATAATCAAATTCGTCGAAAACGTTAAAGCGAGTTGATACGAGTTTTTTCATAAAAGATTTGACTTTGATATATAAAAACCTACAAAACAAAGTCAAAGAAGGGGTACCAGAAAATCAATTCGAAAAAGATGTACCATAAAAAAAAATCGAAGAGGGGGCATAAGAAAATCAAGTCGAAGAAGGGGCACCAGAAAATCAAGTCGAAGAGGGGGCACCAGATAATGAAGTAAAAGAAGGCGTACCAGAATATCAAAAAAGTAACTGTTGTATTCAATCGTAGAAAATGTTCTGCTGTACAGTCAAATACTCGTTTAATTAAACATCAAGTATTGGGCATCTCCACATTTCTGGGTAGATTTGTTAATTCTAAATATAGACACAGTTTTGGACATTGTTGGCATGAATGAAGTATGTTTTACTTGAAAAAACATTTTAGAAATTGAACCATTATAAGATAGATAACATAATGTATGTATCAGCCATCGCTCATGTATTGATATAAGATTAAGAAACAGTGGTTGCCAATAAAACGGATGCACTCGTTTCAACTGTCACGTAAATCAGGTGAAAACGCAAGATTTGTCCAGTTTTATCTACAGCAATCGGGATAATGTTAGATTAGGTAGTAAAAATGCTGAAACAAGAACAATTTCTATCAAGAGCTCACGAAGCACATAAAGGCCAATATTATTCACACATCATTAACAATCTTATATGTGGGCTTCTGGGCATCTATTATTCAAACATTATTTAACATCTAATATACGGACTCCACAGCCAAAGGCGGACTCGCTCGATACAATAAGGATTGCATTAGTATTTGGCGACCTTGTTGTATAATGCTGACGCTGTTTATAAACGAAATAGAGCATGGACAATTAGCAATAACGTTATCTTTAACATACCAAATATTATTTAATGTCATTACAATCGACTACTTGAGAAAATTCATAAATAGTTATGCATGGACTAACATGTTGAACACAATATTAATACCTTAATACTACGATATTGGGCGATTAAAATGTATGTTGCAATTCAATAAATGTAGTAGTTCTTTGTTCTATAAATAAATGTACATCATTTTGAGAAACAATACATAAAATGTACTTGCGAATATAAACTCTTTAATAATTGTTTTATGGAATTCATTTTTATACCATCAAATTGTCAAATTGACCCTTTGGAAAGCGTGCATCGTCTTCAAATTGTTATAAAGACTATGTAACTAATGTTTACATTGCCTTTCAAGGAAAGAGAACTGAAGAAATATAAATGACATTTTATTAAATGTGTCGCAATCTGAGAAAACTCGGCATAATGCATGAGCGTAAAGTGTCGCACCAAATTAGCCTCTGCAGTCCGCACAGGCTAATCAGGGACGACACTTTCCGCCTTTTATGACATATTTCGTTTAAATGAAGTCTCTTCTTAGCAAAAATCCAATTTAGGCGGAAAGTGTCGTCCCTAATCTGCGACGACACTGCGTTGAGCCCAGTTTTCTCAGATCGCGACTGAATATTGCCATAATTCAGTATTTCAACGTCAACTGCTATATACAAAGAGACAATAACACAACATATAATTTCTCGTATTAGGGTAACAGGTGCGCAAACATTTGATTTAAGAAAATCCATCAGATTTCGATTGTTATTGTTGTTGTTTTCTGACATATCAGCAGAACTACTACACTCACGAACACCACTGGCTGGTGACGCATTAGGTTATGGATGTACAAATCTGCAAACACCAATATTAAACTGCTGAGAAACGAACGATCAGATTTTAAGATACATTTCAAATACGATTTAACTTTTAACTACATACATACTTGTGTTTAATTGATATATGTTCTCAAATCAAGCAGGTATGTATATTAGACAAAACATACCTGAAACAAGGAACATGTTAAAAAATGAAAGGAAATAAAACTATGTATTGAAACCATCAACAAGTCATCAAATAATTCTAGGTCGTTGTGTAGCATTTATACTTTTCTACTTTAATTGCACAAACACAAAATGTGTGTGATGTAAAATAAGAAAAGTACCCCCATTTGGATCATTGGTTCTGAGTTATGGTAAAGTATTTAGGTTAGGCATAACTTTGATTGCATTTTCTATTCAAATCATAAGTTGCCATTATGAATACACGCGTTACAAAAGGGCAATATCTCTAGTGCCATGCTCATTAGATTTCCAGCTTTGGAAATGAATGCGTGACAAAGGTTACACGCTGTATCTGGTACATTAAAATATGTTTGTATATTTAGTCATGCCAATTATGAGTCAATTGACTCGATATATCTGTATGCATGTTTTGGATAAAATATTCTGAAAAAAATATGTTAATTTCAAACGAATATACTATTCGTCAAATACACAAATGACGATATCATGTCATTTGACATGTTTTAAATTGCAAATATTTAGTGTTACGTACAAACAGATGGGTCTCCCCAAATGCGCAGTAGGAATCAACACACCGTATCTGGTCAGGGATTTATTTGCATTCAACGATACTAATCCGGTTGTGTTTATTACAATCAATGATGTCCGGTTTAGTCAAATATTGAAGTGTTGCAAGACGTATATATTTGGGTGCGGAGAACAAACTTTTCATCATTTGGTCAGAAAAGCCAAAATGAAATACTTAGCAGTCGGTGGTCTTTGTGGCCTTTGCTGCTGTCGCTTCTGCGGAATATGGTAATGCTTTCTTTTACTTATTATGTATTTATGCTTTACTACAAAAAATCATTGTATGTGTGTTTTTTTTCAATCGTTGTCCTTATATTTGAAATAATAGTGTGATACAATATCATCGGAACAGAGTTTGGATGGCATATCAACATTCAACTGTAATGTTTTGTCTTATTGTTTTGAATTGTTGTTAATGTTAAGGTTGGTAAAAGTTTGAAATAATAGTCTGCAGCTGTCAATATTTGAAGAACGCTGTTGGCGCTTTATTAAAGAACAAGGATCATTTTACAAGTTGATATTAATCAGTCGGCCTTGTATCAGGTTCGATTGTAATATAATACATATCAAAGCGAAATGCTTTATCTAGCAGAGTGACACTCGTACATACAATGATGTTGAGACAATTTAAATGCACCTTACAAAAGCAAGCTGTATATTGAATTACAAAACGAATGAAGAAACTAAAAATCCATTATCTGTTAGTATGATTTGCTCTGGGCTTTCCACAGTTGTATTTGGTAAAGAAAATAATAGTTCAATAAATAACCCCAAAATCATACAGATCTTCTCTTAAAGTGGTAAGAATGTGTATTCTATACGCACAAATAATCACTTTAATATGCATCAATGTATTTTTTATGTAATAACAATATATACATTCGTCTTACATAATCATTATACAATATTATATGTGTATGTCATCGGCTGTTATAATAAGATACATTACTATTTGTAAAAAGAATTGTACATTTACCCAACAAATATGTTTGCATCAGAATCAAAATAATAGAAAACACGTTTTTGAATTTGGACAATAAGTGTAGAATCAAAAACACTGTCGTAATAAAATAATTGATAGACGACGACACCCATGTGCATAAATCACTTTTCATACGAACATTGCAGATATGTGCATGCTATGAGCTACAGAACCGTATTCCTATATTCGATGATGCATACATGGTTACCAACGGAACTATACCTTTATTGTCAGAAGTAAAAACAGTTTAACTCTTATTATTTTTCAGACGAACTTTCGGATCAAGAACTTCTCGAGGCGGTTGAACGTGCGATAGAAGAAACGGTAACAATTTAATTAGCGCAGCTCTGAAAAAAATGTGTTAAATGCATGTGCGTAAAGCAACGTCCCAGATTAATCTGTGCAGTCCGCAAATGTTAATGAAGGACGATATTTTCCGTTTAAATGGTATTTTTTAGTTCAATAAGTCTCTTCTAAGCGGATATCTAATTCGGGTGGAGAAAAAAAAATGACTCAGCAATGTACTGCTTTTAATATGTATCGAAATATTTTGTTCAACATAAAAACACTATCTCGTGCAATAACATCTGAACAAAAGAGCTTACAATCGTTTTGATTTCGTACTTTTTCACTCATTTAAAAAATCCATCAGAAGGTTTCAATAATTTCTCAATTACAAAATATAAACTATGATAGTAAATGAAACGTGTTTTGTTTCTGATAATATTAATGATCCAATTTTCAGACGAGCAACGACAAGAGGAATAACACCTGTTGGAATTCATGCTATGACACTGCTTAGGGAAATGGACAGAAATCTTTCGACGAGGCCTTTTACGACTATTGATTAAAACAGATCTGCAATGTTCAAAGGTGAGTAGAAAATTGTATATTGCGAATTTTGCAACTATGATCTCTGATCACAAAAGAATCCAACAAACGAGGATTTTTTTATTTCGTTTCATTATAAACACTAGTTAATGATAAGTGACATCCACATTGTTAACATCCGCTATAACACATAACTCAAAATGAGATCGTATTTTCCGTACGTCCATTAACTTCCGTATAGCAAAACTTGGTATTTGAATTGAATTCTCAGTCATTCAGGATGGAACGTTATATTTACAGGGGAAGTAAAGAACGTATTTCTAACGCATGTGTACAAATAAATTTGACTAATAGCCCAATATAAAAAAACATTGTTTTTTGTTTATGTATAGGTGTGACAATTTTGTTTCTTTACTGAAAACCGAAGCAAAAAGTCTCCAGTAGAGCGATATCGAGAAAGTAAAGGCTTAATTTAAGGGTTGTTTTGCATGACAATGTTGAAAACCACGCTGTTATTTGTGTGCTTATTATTATCTAACTAAAATATGCATTTTATCCAAACGTCTGAGCAACAGATATTACAAGTAGGCGCACAAGTTATTTTCATATTATTTTCAAGATTAAATAAGTTATACAGCGGAAATGTCCTATTTTACATCATTGTAATTATTACTTTGACCTTTGACTTTAAACTTTCATAAATCTTGAAGGTAACCGAATGAGTTTTTCGTGTACAACAATGTAGCGTAACAAGTTAAATATTATATTAAATATTATTATACAAAATAGTATACGCATTGGACAATTATACACGACAGAAATTAAATTGGCAAAAATTCCTACTATAAGCAATATCTTACATACAAAGAGCCCAGCTAATTAATCAATTAAGGGATACATGCTTCAGAACGATATCAGATGGCCAATACAGATAGTAATCATAAATAACATCTAACTATATGAGAAGAACACATCAAGTTAATTATTCATTGTTTAACTTACTCATTAGACATGTCGTCGGCATGCAGGGAATGTAAATTACGGACTTCCTTATTTGTCTAACGCATATCATATTAATTCTCTATATTTAAGCATGTGTTTTTGCTCAAGATCCCGTCGGAAATTGACACGTCAGAATTGGGTGTTCCAATATATATTAATACACTGTTTGTCAGTAAAGGGTAGTAGGGTAGTAGGAGATTCACGTTCACAGCCGGACGTTACGGTCACACCAGTTGTTATTGTCATGGGGCCAAAAGGCCAATTCATTTAACTTATTTATAATATATTATGAACATTGGAAAGCTTTGTGTTGAAATTAAATAAAAAAAATAAGTCGTTATGAACAATGAAAAGGACTTTGAGTAAGTTTATTATTAGTTTTAAAGACTATTTCACAAAAATACCATGACTAGATTTGAAGATTTTGAGTCAAGCACAAAATAAAAAGTGGTATATTTTCTCCATCAACATCATCCATAAAAATGCATGTTCACATGGTGAACACAATATGTAATGTAACAGTACCCATATACTTATAGATATTGCGCGGGTATGAACTTATATCCCGCACTGAGGGTTCCACCCAAACACAGAATAGATCATTATATTGAACTTACATCCCACGTGATAGTAATATAAATAGTGCGATTGTTTATTTGCACGTGTACACTTCACTGAAGAACTCGATCAGGAAGTCAGTGACGATTCCTTTGTCAGGAATGTTGGCCATCATTCCGTACACACCAGCGGTGCCCTTCTTTGCGAGGGCTTTGTTATCCTGAAAATGGAAACATTGAAAAAAAAACACTACTACCGTATGAGTTGCATTAAGCCATAAAGTTAACCAAAAGGACAAAGGAACTCTCTTCGATTAAAGTAAAAATCCATTGCTTAGAAGTGAGTTTAATAAAATTAAAATTCAACTCAAAAGTAATTTCTCTACGTAAAGGCTTTAGCAGTAATTAACACTTTAAGCATTTACACATAACAATGCAGTATGCATATGCTTATCTTGATATTGTTGAAAATAAAAACACATAGGAACAGTATAGCTAAATTACGTTTACCATCTCACAAATTATTTATTGAAAAGGGTAGACAGTAAGATATCAACATAAATGTGTTTAATGCAACCTTAATGATATTGAGGATGAATATCACTTTGTTCTTACATGTCCTTACTATTCTGATGGTAGGACAACATTAATTCCAAAGTATTACAGATGTCGCACTTAATATGTTTAAGATTATCGAACTACTTAATAGTTCAATAAAATGTGTTAAGAAAACTAGCCATGTTTTTTTTTAAAGGCTTTGAAATGCGAGAAAATGTATAATATATTCAGTATACAGTATATATCTTTCATAAAGCAACCTAGCGTACAATAATGTAATACTTGTTGCAATCATTAAACAACGTTTTTACATTATGTGGTCACTCAGTATTACCCTCTTCCATGTGACATCCTCACTTAAACATGTTGTTTTTCATTCCTTTTTGAATCGATCTTCCTTCGAAATGGTGTACGTTTTTAATTAATTGTAACGCATGCTGTTATTGTATATGTATGTTAACGACGATGAGCTGTATATATGCATGAGTCAAAGAAACTATTCTGTTCTGTTCTGTTCTGCTAATGACAATCGAGAATCTGTTTACAGTGGAGTTCTAGAAGACAAAAGTAAAAGAAACAGAGAATACGTTTTACACTTCATCAAATGTTGGCCGTACCATACAATGCTTGGTGGATGCCTCTAGATCATCCAGGAACTTGTCTGCCTTGCCGGTGTGATGGGGCAGGATTGAGCAGTGCAGGCAGTCAGGCGTCTGGCACCGCTCCATCTTCCAGCCTGTAAATACGAGATGTGTGTGACAATTTTATCTTTGTAGTTGCCATACATAACAATAGTATTTAGGAAAAGTGGTCATAAAGCGCAGTGGTATTTTCACATTTGCAATGCTTTATAATTCGCCTTTCAGCACAACCAGAATGTTACTTTCGTTTTATAAGATGACATTTGACAGTTTTACAGTATTAGTTACACATGTGATACATGTGGTTGTTATGAAGTTGAATTATATTGCATTGATTTATCCTCGAATATAATTAGTTTACACGAAATGTGAGGGATTTTACCTGAACAAACAATTATTATTTTGTTATCACAAACTCTGATTTAATAAGTTACGTAGAAACTTTTAGTACTCTCTATTTATTTACTAAAATGTTTAATTTGCCTCCGAACATTTCAATATAAAGAAGTGTAACTTCAAGCTGCTGGAGCAGTATTGAATTTTCATTAAAAACAATTAGTTGGTCCTTTATTTAAGTCAAGTGACCGATTGCCCAAACAGTACAAAACAGCACAATACAGCACAATACAAACCAACATAAACACAAAATATGAATAAAGCTGGGGTCGGGGCCTTGGAACGGTCAATGCAAAGCATTGGGGGTTTAAACCGGTTATAGAGCGCTCAACCTCACACTTGGCCCAACAATATTCATAATACATTTAAGTGTAATAAAATGTAACGTCATAGCATTGTAACTCAAATCATACAATTATAAAAGGGAATTAAAACGCATTCAATTTAATTACAATTTAATTACTCAATGGTATTGAAGGTACCAGAGAAACAGAGTTACAACTTTTTGACGAACGATAAAATGAAACTACAAACAAGTGTCAACTATATTCCTTCTTTATAGAAAAAGATTTGAAAATAAAGCGTCATTAAGTTGATATTTCAGATAATCATCGCGCAAATACAGGAAGAAGCAGCAATAATGGGTGTAAAAATTCCATATTACATTGCTTGGTGGTTTATGTGACGGCTAAAAATTAAATTAATAATAATTAAATCAAAAAAGAAACGCCTATCAGAGAGAAAATATAAATAAAATTGAACGTTATAAACCCAATGACCTATGCATGTAGCTTACAATGTACCCAGGAACAGAGAAAGAGTTACGACGTAATTGACAGGCGAAGACACAATGACATGAAAAAAAAATCCAGGGGCGGTACTGTAAAGTAATAATAAAACTATTAATGGGGGGCTTACTTCAAAATTGTACTACTAATAAAACAAGTTTAGTTGATTAAATATTAAAAATCAAATATATAAAAATAGTAATTCCATTAAAGCGACATTATTGGAATCAAACAGTATATAGATGTATTGACAACTGACGACAGAAATGATTTGATGTACGATTTGAGTCCAAAAGTAGTTTTCATGCAGATTTGTTCATACGACACAAAGATACAATTTTTGTTCAACAGTGAAAAATGCCCTAATAAAACAAGTTTAGTTCATTCAATATTATAAATCAAATATATAAAAATAGTAATTCCATTAAAGCGACATTAATGGAATCAAACATTATATAGGTGTTTTGACAACTGACGACAGAAATGATTTGATGTACGATTTGAGTCCAAATGTAGTTTTCATGCAGATTTGTTCATACGACACAAAGACACAATTTTGTTCAACAGTGAAAAATGCC
This sequence comes from Dreissena polymorpha, assembly GCF_020536995.1. NCBI lineage: Eukaryota > Metazoa > Mollusca > Bivalvia > Myida > Dreissenidae > Dreissena > Dreissena polymorpha. The sequence continues at coordinate 112,127,908 of NC_068358.1, forward strand.
TTTAATATCACTAATGATTCCAAATTTTAAGAGAAGAAAGATAAAGTGAATCGAAAACCATCAAACACGTGTTTTTAAGTACACAGGCATCGTATCCTTTTGATAAAAACAAGTTAATTAAATTGAAAAGTTTAATATAAACATTTGGTTTAACATATTTTAATTTGCGGACACGCTTCAAAACATCTCCGTAAAATGATGGACGGGAGATTCCATTATTTAAATGCCATTTTAAAGAAACATTATATTTTGAAATTAAATCACCATACTTAGAGTAAAATTTAGCAAATTTACTTCTTAGGTTATGATACAAAAAGCCTTGTTTTAGCATTTTTTGTTAATATTAGATTACGATCATTAAAATCTTTAATACATGAACATGCTCTGGCATAACGTACCAACTGCGAAATGTAAATACCATAGGAAGGTCCTTTAGGGATGTTGCCATCTAGGAACGGTAAATTCACAATTTCAAAGTTAAAATCGTCCCGTTTGTCGTATAAACTAGTTTTGATCAAATTATTATTAATAGTTAAATGTAAGTCTAAATACGCAGCGTCTGTATTGGATATACACGATCTATTTAAGACTAGTTCTTTTGGGTAGATTTTGTGAATATATTGTTCAAATAATGGATTATCTAAATTAAGTATGTCATCAATGTACCTACTAGTAAGGTTTAAACAATTAATCAAATCTACTTGCTTAGTTTTAGATAATTCTAACATAAATTCGCTTTCATAACAATATAAAAAAAGGTCAGCTATAAGTGGCGCACAATTAGTACCCATAGGAACGCCAATAATTTGTTTTAATATTTTACCATTAAATTCAACAAACAAGTTATCCAGAAGAAAAGTAAGTGCTGCACAAAAGTCAAGACCAGTCCAAATGATGTAATTATCTAATATCTGATTAGTAAAAAAAAGCTGTTTTAGTGTTTAAAGCTAGATACAAACACTTCTCTCTAGTAAAAGTTTTTTCAATCAAATAAACAAGTTTGGATTTTATTAAAGCGTGAGGAAGCGTTGTACATAGTGTAGAAAAATCATAAGTACTTACCTGTGACACCTTATATTTTTTATTTTCAATTTTATCAATAACTTCTAAGGTGTTTTTTATTGACCAAAAAAGGTTAATATTACTATTTTCATAAACTTTATTACAAATTTTAGCTATATGATATCTAATAGCACTCAATGCAGATGTAAGATACACTGATAATTGTTTGGTGGTACAAGACACTGAATTAGCGATAAAACGACTTTTATATGGCGTCTTATGTAATTTAGGTATCAAGTAAAGTGATGGCAATTTCTTGTCAGTAATATTGACTATTACATTTAATTTTATGCATTGGGCAATATGGTCGGTAATAATTTCATTAGGTTGCTTATTGTACTCACAATATGATGTAGTTTGTGAAAGTTCTTGTGAAATAGTTTGAACATAAAACACTCGTCATATTATTATAACATTATTAGCAGCCTTATCAGCAGGAACTAAGACGAATTTAGATTTTAAGTCTTCAAGCAATTTACAGAGATTTTGTTTATTAAATTTAGGTGAATGTGGTAGGGCCAAAGGATGTGTATCATAAAAACATATTTTATTCATAGCCATACTAAATATTTTTGTTTTCCAATCATCGAGTGCAGTAATTTCAGCATTTTCCTTCCTGCACCATTTAGTGCAATAATCATGAAAGGATGTTACGATATTCTTTATGCAGTCATCAAAATCAACAGGAATAGGCAGTCTGTACTTAGGGCCTCTGCGTTGAAAATTTCTAAGGTTTTTATTTTGAATGAAATTAAGGTCCCCAGTAATAACATGTCCAACTGGACCATATATATAATTAGAACTAGTACAGTCACATAATGTAGGACAATTTCTTATTACATTTATATCTGTGGAAATAGAATTATAATTAAAAACGATACTTCTTACAGGTTTACTATATTTGTAGCAAATAAGTGGTGATTCAGTATTGCGGAAATAAGGGGGAATCAACCGACGTACATTTTTATCATTGAATATTTTAGGAATGTCAATTAAATCAAGACCTTTGTTACAAAACTCAATTTTGATACGATTTCTAGTTTTGTTAAGTACATTTTCAATAAAAGGTTTAAGATAGTAGTCAGTGAAAGATTTAATAATACAAGCACATTCATATAGAGGGTCAGATTGAAGTAAAATAAGTTTACAGTCCTTATCAATAAGCGCCAACGAAGAAACAGAAAGAGAGCAAAGTGCTCTTAGTAATTTATGTTTACCCCCATTTTGTAATAATGTGTAGCAATCATTTAAAGAAAGCAGACGTTTAAATTTACGCCTTAAGTGACCATTTTTCCTAATGCCATGTGAACGTTTATTTCTTAGACGTTTACTAAACAGAGAAAATGAATTAATCGATTTATTTTTAGAAATTGTTCTAACATTTAGAATATTATCATTTAATCCAAGTGGGTAAGCTGATTGCAAACGTTTAATCCATTCAAATTCTGACATGCACCTTGCTTTTAATTGGCACTGATTTGAAGTACTATTATTAAAAATAAGTTGCTCCACAGGTTGAATTGAAATATTTGTTACGCTATGACCCGTTTTATTAAAGTGCTGGTAAATGAAGTTATACAATTGTTATTTTTAATTTTAAAAAATGTTCCCTAAAACGTGTTTTAAGTGATCTGCCCGTTTGCCCCACGTATTGCGCACCACAACAGGGTACATTTCAAGTAATAACATAAACCACATGCATAGAATTTCATGTGACATCGGATTTAATATTAACTGAAAATTTGCGGTTATTAACCGATGAAAGAATAAAAGAGGACATATTTAAAAACTTGCAACATAAACACTTCCTGGAGTTGCACTTATTTATTGTAGGATACCGATTACACGGAGCTAAATTACGCTGTGAACTAGAACCCAGCAGCATTGTACCTCCAATGAAAGATGTTCGAAGTAAACTTAATTTGACTGTAGGTTTAGAAAAAAGTAATTGTCTATAATTTTACGGCAAATGAATACTACGTGTAATCGGAATTCTCAATGGTGAGAGAACAATTTTCGGGTTTTTTGTAATCAATCTGTCCATAGGTTATTTATTTGGCGAAACCACCAATCTTATAATTACATTAATACACATTGCCAAGTCAACATACATAAAAGAGTAAGAGGCAGCTTGTCAGATAATGGTCTGTAAAAATTCAGTATAACCTGCAGAACTCTCAATTGATTAACATACACGTTTACTTTATAAGTACAGAGAATGTATAAAGTCATAAGGCCGATGTGCGTTGATTCACACTCCTTTCATCTATCCGGAAAGGAGTTCTTTATTAAAGGCCCGTAAAAATTGACGATCCGTAATTATTACCGATTTTTAAATTTTTGCATATTTTATTATAAAGGTTATCAAAAAAGACAACTTGTTTTGAGCTCAAAAAACAGTGTCCTCCAAGTCAATTGTGTTTACAAAAAATCTGTTTATTTACATCGCTGTTTACTAAATCATGCCGAGCCATGCCGAGCCGGTTTTACCCATACCGAACTCATGTTCTCTTTCTATGTTTTCGAGGATATTGTGTTGTTTGTACTACGTCATCAATATATGCGTACTTTACGAAGAAGCTGAGGAACATCGGTGAAATTGAAAGTGTACGGAAATTTCAAAGTTGTAAACATTTCTTTAAATTATGAAACGGGTATATCTTCCATTGTTGTTGACAACGTTGCACTAAAGCTGTTTTATTATCATTTTTTATACACGAGTAACTGAAATCCGGTAAAAATTAGACCAGTTTATATTCATAATACTTGGATTTGTCACCTTTACGAGCCTTTAATTGCAATTTTTGCTCTTTTTCACTCTTTACCGTTAAAAGGGTTATTTTTTGACAAACCTTTATATTAATGTTCACAAACACAGCATAAAACATGGATCTCACCTTTGGTTTCCATGACATCGGCCACAGCCTGTATGTTAAGGTTGGAATCACTGGAACCAATTGCAAACGCCGACATGCATGGTTCTCCCATCAAACACAGGCCCTGATAGAAAAAAACGCAAGTGTTTTCTGTTATGGCAGAACTATCATCTATACAACAAGTGGGGGAGTTGCTTTGGAAAAAGGAATCCCCATGGTTGAATACCAGAAAGAGCAGTGAAATATGTTTTGGCTAAATCATTTGTGTACATTTGCTCCTATCCACTGAGGTATGTAAATGGTTACTTTACCCATTACTCTGGATGCATAACGCTCTGACTGTAATGGAAGGATCAAGTGGTCATGGTCCGCTTACGCTCAATATAGATTTTACATTATACCGAACCGTTACCTTTATTTATACATGTGTGAAATTTGTACCTGCACATTTAATAATTTATAAATATACACCTTAAAGAACGAGAACTGTATCTGCATGTATATCAAAATGGTTGCAGCGTGCACCCTTAAAGGCCGGCTTGACATCATTCCTATCTGACATAAGGATATGTGATAAAACGAAAACATATTAACACAACAAAATATATAAAGTCATCAAGACCTTTTTCACAGTAGATATAAGTTCATTAACTTTTCAAAGACGTAAAACTAAAAGTGATCGTTCGTATTAGAGTTTGATGTGTGCTTTCGTGTTGTGTTAAATTGTTTGTCAATTTGAAATTGTCCAGCAATTAACGATATCGTTCTATTAACAAGATATTTATCATTCTGTACAAACTTGGGTGTTCTTTGCGTAATATATTCGTAAAGGAAGTCTTTCACAAACATCCATTATGAATGATGCTCATTATAGCATTGTGCACATAATACTTGAATACAACAAAACATACGACATTGTGTCTTTAATTTGACTAAAAGTATATTTGTTATACACTTATAGATAGTATTGGAATTATACGTTAGACTGATATATTTTATCTGTACAACAGCGAAAACCAATGATAAACTACTACAATACCGACGCCCTGGCTAATTCAAAGTGATCAATGTGTATAATTGTTTTTAATCCCTATACGGTACCTTAATACTAGTAATTCTCGCTTTCAATTTGTCCGTGATGTCCATGATTTCGCGTGCTTTGGCCATGTACCCGCTTTCACCTAGTGCTTTCATAGCCGCCCATGCCGATGCAATGTTGCCGCCTTGAAATAGAATACTAGCTTTAAGTGTTTCTCTCATCAATTTTTTTCATAGCCGTACAGGCCGCAGCTATGTTGTCTGCTTAAACCATATTGAAGCTTTTGCAATAATGCAAATGTTTGTACCAGTTCTCACCTTAATGGGAAAACCTTGAATCAAACAACTATTCTTATGTTGCAATTTTAACAAAACAAACTCTTAAATGATATCGAATTATTATGATCATTGTCAAACAATGACTTCATGGACAAGCAAAAATTGAAACGTTGAACCATCAACTTAAGTGATATTACAATGCAGCCAATTTGTTTTCGGACAATTCCGTTTTTTTCTCTAGAAATCATACATGTATTGTAAACATTAAAAATACACAATACATATCAAAATTAATATATTTTTACAAGCAAAACAGACTAAATGACACTCCAATTTACGTTAATAAAGAATACTGTTTTAGAATTCCATATTTAAAGAGTTTGTACATTTCCAAAGTGTGAAACTGTTTAATTTAAAAAGAACCTTTAACCCATTATGTTACGCATTGACTGATGTTCGGCGGTGATCCCAGCTTTTATCATTTATAAAGTGTTAAGATGTTATCTATCCTGTGGTCAGTAGTGAACAGGCAATTAGTAACTTGCCCTAAATAAACAATTTATCGTTGTTTACAAAACAATATCTCCTGATTTTGTTTCTTGGGTTTCATGTATATGATATATTTGTAAAATATCAGTCTCGTTAGCAATATGAAGAGTAAATATGTAGTATTTAAGGTTAAGTTAGCTTTCTATTAATACACATCTTTAAGTACTGCCTTTATCTTAAAAATACTTAATTTCGCAAAGGCATTTATGAATAATCATTTAGCATAAAGGTTACATAAAATGTTAGTGGCTTGGGTAAACTTTGTGATCTTAGAGTAAACAGTTCACGAGATATTGATTCACCTGGCCTGGTTCCCGCCATGCTGGGAGACCCGTAAAGACCGCCAGGCCACTCCGCGTACGCGTATATCTGGTGTTTCCGTATGTCCGCATTACGGTACAAGATCACACTGGCGCCCTGGTAACAGATGACTTGTGTGAAAAGAAAAACGTTTATTCAGCATATAAAGGGGAAAAGATTTTGTTCGTCGTTTTTATACATATTTTTATGGTTATTGATTAATGCTTATAATGAGACATATACTGTTTAGAATAAATCAGCAAAAATAGAGAAATACGTTGTATGTGCAAATTTGTTTTGTACCGAGCTGTGGCACATCTCGTAACATAAACAATAACGGTGTCATGTGGAATTGATCGTTGTATATTTGATTTAGATAATAACTGACATTCGTATTTCTTAAAAAACGTAAAATCCCTTCCGCGACTAAGGATGCTTAATGTTGTGACGTCAGTAAAAATGCAAACCTTCACGCTATAGCCATATTTATGGACATCCGCCGACATAGAGGTCACTCCGGGCACTCGGAAGTCAAATTTCGGGATTTTGTAACCCAGTTTTTCCACCCTACCATATTTAAACAATAAAATAAATATAAAACGTGAATGTGTGGTTCAACATTGTGGGACAAAAGTGAAACACTCGAATGTTCAAATAAATGTCAATAGTAAAGTTACAGTAATTAATGAAACATTAACAATTTCTACAATTTTCTTATATAAATTTGACAAGTTTTAAAACTCTCAAACTAATAGGCAAACGCATATGTACATTTGAAATGCAAATACACGCCGGGTATGCGGAGACTTGGATAACAGATGGCACTTCGATCCCAGATAACTCGACACTTTTTACCAGATATAACACACTCTATTTAGTGAATCAGAAATGCAGACTTCTCTGTGAAATACTGTTCTAGTAAGCAGGCAATACATAACAATGTATGCACTAACGTAAATTAAAAACATATTACCGAAACATGCTCATATCCCTTTGGAATATGATAGTAAAAGGGAAAGGGACGTGTAAATTGAAGTGCTTCCTATAAGTAGAGCTCAATATAAAGGGAGTTTCCCAATCTCTTTTAAAGTTTTCTGATACGCATTATTTCTTCATGATGCGATTCTAATAAGCACCAATGACAAAGGATTTTATGTGGTGTATTTGCCGCTTTAAGACCACTTGCTCCCCTTATCTAGAGTCCTGTTATAAGTTCAATTGAACACAGTCGTATTCATCCACATGATCCGTTGTATTTTCAATTCTCTTACTTAGACACTGATTTTCGGTCGTCACGTGTAATATATTACTTCAGAAATATGCATTTGAATCTTATTTAAAATTTGCACTTAAAATATTAATTATATAAATTAATAGTAATAAGAATTTTGAAAACGAACAACGCCATTGGTTATATTTTACACGTGTATGTAATTACGTTATGCATAGATTTCCAATGTGTCGGGCTTGACAATGCAAATTGATTCGTACATCAAAATGTTTGGTAAGAATAGCAATAATAATACATAAATGCATTTCAGGTAGAAGATAAAACTGGGTTATCAGAGTGCTCAATTTGTTGAAAGTCTCTGTTATCCGATGTGCCCTATATCGGGAATCAAAGTATCCGCAACCTTATGAATACCATCCATTAAAACATGCTCTATCTTCGTTTATGTTTCATTGAATACTATCAAAATTTCAGTATTTAAAGCACAGTGATTACTTTACATGCTGGAATATCAAACAATTTCTTGCAATATTTCTTAGTAGTTTTGTTTTGTTGAAATGTTTACTGTTCATCCAGTTTATGCTGTTTTCCGACCGAATTTTCTATTTTTTGGGGTAAAACGCTACCATTCTTCCGTGATTTTTTATTTTGCAATAGAAAAGGATACACCATTTATAAACTCGACCATGCGCCTTGTCTAAAAAACTAATCTTTATGATATAACTAAAAATAAAATGATGAACTTACCTCTCGCGCTTGGCGTTTGTTGTTATCTGGTATCGGAGTGCCATCTGTTATCAAAGTATCCGCATACCCAGCGTGAAATAACTTTATGCGAACCCAAAACATCAAGAATAAGAAGTACATCTTTAAAACAATGGGGGGGGGGGGCATGCGTATACGGGAGCTTACCGCGTTTAAGTGAGAAAGTTGGAACAAAACTTCAAAGATGGCGTCGTTTGTTGGGTTTTCTTGAAGGAAGTGAGGATATTTTCATCCGGTAAGCCCCTTTGTATTTATAATTATTTTAAATGAATACACCTTTTCGGTTCTCCGGTGTTTGTGCTTCCCTCTGTTTTTTATTTCAAGATCGTAGACGTCGGGATAAAAAAAGTTATTGAAGGAAAACCGTCCACAAATCTGTTGTCTCCTTACGTGACGTTCGAGAAATGGGATGTACAAATATTATTTTCTCTTATAATACACAGTATTGATGCACGTGTACGGTAAAATATAAGTAAAACCATGATTATTTCATTTTCCCGACGCCGTTTTATCTCTTATAACAAATTCATTGCAAAAAACTATTGGTTTAACCCCTCTTTTGGAACTGATTTCCTTTCAATCACATTTTGGGACATGACTTCTGTAATACACGAACATTCTGTCGTGAATGAAATTACCATTGATATGAATGTTTTAAAGAACGTTTCCTCTGTTTAAATGTATACCTCTTCATACTTTTCAAAGATACGAATCCTCAAGCTACATTACAAAAGATAAAACAACTTGTATTGTTATAAACTGCGACAGTATACGTGGGGAGCTTCACTTAAGCAGCATAGCGCCCTTTTTGGAAGTGATATTATGTTCTGATGTAATTTAATCGACTTGCCGGTTTGGAATTCATGTTAAACTAATTGGCGAGTGCACACATCAGTGGATAATATGCAGGTCAAAAATAGATTTTACATCTGGTGATGCTGATTTTGACACCCGACGCATATATCCATTTATGAATGATAGGCTTTAAAGGTGTATGTCCAGCGCGTGTGCCGGGAAAACAGGGCTTAATGTATTTTTTTGTTCAGCTCTATAATATTTATATCAAATCTGTATGAAAAAAATGTCGGTGAGCAATAATCCGGTGTTATTTTTTGAAAATATTGAGGCGTTCATTAATTATGGATCTAAAACGGAGCATTAAGCCGCAGATTAAAAAAACACACCGGGCGTATTGTATATAAGTTCGGAAACATGAAATTATTTCGTGAAAAAATCAATAAGAGGTTCAATTCTATATGAGCAAGTCTCGCTGCGCACTATGACGCTCTTACTTCTCGTATATATTTGACTCTCATGAATCTTGGCAAATACCTAGTGTTTTATGTTGCTTAATATAAATTTAGTTATGCATCTTTATGTACTTTAAGCAGCATAACATGACTTCCAAATGACCAACAGCTCTTTCATATGTGAAACAGATTGACATGAAATACCTACCCATCTAAAATAAAGTTTATATGTGTACTTCAATATTTTAGTTTTATAGCATTTAATGTGGTGAAATATAAGTGTTTTCTTAATCATTTTACTGTAGAATTATAAAAATGCTGTACACAAAACCTGCCGACCAACTGAATCAATTCACCGATTTTAAAGAAGATGGGTTGTAGGGTGGCTGCTGTACGAGATAATAGAATGTTTATCAGCCCTTTCAGTAATATTTAAATTAATTAAATGTATTTTATGACGTGTTGACCTTATTCTGATATGAAATTTTCTTTAACTATTCTTTTACTGTCTTTTTAGATGATGAAGGTAAAAGGGCGATAATAAGTGCATCTTTTGTTGCAGTATAAAATTATGTAATTGGGAATTTAAAATTAGCGGAGGACTGGGATACCATTCCCCATTCATGGACCACATGAGTTTAAATGTAGAATATGCAAGAGAGAGTCCTTCAACAGAGCCGGACTAAAACAGTAAATAAAGCAAACTAACTAAACAAAAAAATGTACAGCTGATGTATTATGTGTTTTTTTTGTTTGTTTTATTTTATAATTTCTACATAGACAAGTCTGACATATAATTGCTATGCGTGCTACTAAATTACACGTTTTGTTCCGTATATGTCATGATGCTAGTTTCTCACTTTTTATGAAAATAAACCATTTTCTGTGTTACGTAATTTTTTCCAACGATGTCTCTGCATTCATTTTCAATTGTATTCAGCACTTACATACATGATAAAAAAAAGATTTGGGTCGGAATGAAATCGTTATGCATTTGAAATATTAACATTACTTACGATTAGAAGGCAACAAACGAAATAATCTTTCTAAGTGAACCAACACTTAATTCCCTCAATGCAACAGTCTTACATAATATGTATTCACATAGGTATAAAAGAGAAAAAATACATGTATTTATTTTATGCTTTCCGGTGGTTTATAGAGAAAAATCAGTGAAATAAAACTGGTATTCCACTGTTTAAAACAGTGAAAAAAATTTTGTTTCGACAAAATGACGTCATAAATCCAGCGAAATCAAGCGAAATTATCCAGTCAAACTCATTTACAATGTCAATAAACGATGAAAAAGGCATGAAATAACAAGAATATTTGTTGGATTCGATGGAATATCGATTTTATTTCACTCGTGATCATAGAAAAAATATATTTTCACTCGTGGCGCAATCCAACGAATATCCTCTATATATTGATCACTTCTACTGAAATCATATCATGTATTGCATATGCACAAATCTTTCTATCCACTACAAATTCACTTTTTGCGATTATAATATAGTGACCAGCTCAGAACTGGTTTAAAACAAACTGACAGTTCTGGTGTGACGATGCTTTTGAAGAGGATGGATACAAAAGCATCAATTTAAGTATATCAATATCACCCCAATTGTGTATGTCGGTACGAAAAACAAATTTGGTACGAAAATCAAATTGGGTTTAAAAATTTTGGGTACGAAAAAAATTGGGTACGGCAAAAATTTGGGTACGAAACTGGGAGGCGGGTTACATTCTCGATCAAATCTAACAAGAAATATCGTTTAAAAGATAATCGGCGTGTATTTTTCTGTACTATTTTTCGTAAAAGCTTTCTATTACAATAAAATGTTTTTGGGTTATTAAAATTACGTTTCAGCAGATATATACAAAACATGACATAATCGTTAATAACACCTGTACATTATACCCTATCTTTATTTCGTTGTTTACATTCTTAATTTAATAATGTTATATGTTCGGACGTGATTTCACATGCCCATGGACAATGGTATATGCTTTTTTTCTGTTGAATATTGTTTGTTTATTTAAGTTCAATACGCATAGGCATGTTTGTTCATTTAGTATGACAATACTTTCATGATGATTCTCGAAAGTAGGTATGAGCACATAGCCGGCCCAGGTGAGCTCAATCGTAAGAGCACTTGAATACCTGAGTTCGCCCAAGAACATATGGATAAGTTAACTAACCAAAGCGATATGACCTTATATATGCTGAAATCTAACAAACGAACGGATTATCAAACATGTTATGTACACCTAGGCGGTTGTGTAATTTCTGTTAGAATATCGTATTAAATATGTACATTTAAAATGATTGTGCCCGCACGTGAGTTTGTTTTCTTTTTTAAGTCTATACGCGCCTATGCTGCACCCAGTGTGTTTATTTGTGTATCTCCAAGGTTATAAGTTACCACTGCGCCTGAGGCTGCATAATGTTGGGACCCGGAGTGTGGCCAGCACTCCTACCTAATAAGCTTAGACTGACGACAGTTGGGACGAATTACAAATGAAAGCTGCAATTTCCAGCTATTCATTGTTTTTACTGAAATACTTTTTAAATTTAGATACGGTTTTGTTCTGCGGGGGGATAGGATTTTCCGGAAAAAAAAACACCTTTCCGGTATTGTGACCTCAAAACAAACAAAAAAAACAACATTGCGCCGGGAGCGGAAATCGAGCCGTTGCCGTAGAGGTGAAAAAGCGTACGTGCTGACCACAGACCACTGCGCAAGCGGGACATACAACTACTCAAAGAAATGTTGTTTTATCTATATAAATCATAGCAGTGCAGCGTTTACAATTTGCAGGTTTGAATTTGTTCGTATTCTTAGATTTGTGATAGCGTAAAAAGTTGATTTTACATGTTTTTATTCGCAATTTATTTATAAAATAGAGAACAAATAGCAAACACAATAGAGCAAATATAAAGTTGTTTCATTGGTCCATAATGACAAAATGGATGTAAAATTACTATTTTAAAATTAACGTTTTGATACACTTATTGAATCTGTTTCCCCAGAATATGCTGTTCTATTAATATTTACCTTTATCAATGATAATCAGCGAGATATGCCGATTAGAAAAATCGAGCTATCTCAATCGGACTGGCTCGGTCTTTTACATAGGTCGCAATTAAAAAGAATGTGTTCATGGTATGATAACTTAGACGAGCTGCTTCGCAGCATCGTCAAAAAGGTCATCCAAAATTTGTCACATCAAAGTCACATATTAGTACATGTATCACTATCGTATGGTAAAACGTGTCAAATGTCATTGTATTAAATAAACAATTAATATTAGAAAAAACAACATCCACCGATATGCATCTTCTAAGAGGGTGTCAGATATTCCAAATTGCTGAATGTATTCCGAATCGCAATAATGGTAGTATTTGGTTACAGCAACCTTATACTAGTATCTTTAGTAGCTTTACTCTTTTCTGTTTTTTATTACACTTATATTGCACGTACATGTGATTGTTTGGCGTGGTACTTCGACGTTATCTTTTTGGCTTGATTGGTGGGTTTTCATGTACCTTTCGCTTTCTAGAGCGGTACACACTTCCTTACGCCGTCTTTTTTAATATTGGCATCTTCGACATATATAACTGGGGTCTTGATATCTGGAAATAGTATGCATAGTGTTCCGTTTAGAAGGCATAGTATTCCGTTTGATGCATATTCAAACATAAGTATGTCCATATGTGTTAAAATAAACAGGTAAGAATTACACTGTGTTAATAATACCGTCGAATGTCTTATGTAACACACACTAAATATTAGCGTTAAGTACGCGATAAAACAAATAATAATACAAACTAATAATATAACAATTAATAAAAAAGTTAACTCTTGATTTCCTCAAGTAAAAAATGTTTGCACAACATTCGCATCAATGCGAATTTTCATTCATTCACGAAAGTTATTTCGCATCAAACCTTCTAACATATGAAAGAGATGTTAATCATTTGGAAGTCAGGTCCCAAAATGTGCTTAAAAGGAAGTTAAGTTCCAAAAGTAGGGGTTTACCCGTTATAATTCGGCATTAAATTAATAAATAGACATAAAAACGCGTCGAGATAATAAAATAATCGTGATTTATGTTATATATTACTGTAAACATGTACAAATACTGTTTATTAAGAGAGAAAAAAATGATATTCGAGCATCCAACATCTCGAACGTCAAGAAATTAAACAACAAATTTGTCGACGGTTTTGGTTCAATAACTTTTTTATTCCGACGTCTACGGTAATGAAACAAAAACCGAGGGGAGCACAAACACCGTAGAGCCGAAAGGGCTTTTTCATTTCAAAGAAAAACTAAATATAAACTGGCTTACCGGGTGAAAATATCCGCTACTCCTTCAAGAAAAACATTAAACGACGCCATCTTGGAAGTTTTGTTCCAACTTACTCAATTAAAGCGGGTATATACGATTTTTTTATATGTGTTTAATTTTAATATATTGATAAAATATGTTACAATAACACAAAATAGGCAAAGAAAAATTATACATTGAAGCCGAATTTCATAAAATGCAGCAAAGAAAAATTCCCGCCCGAGCCGATAGTGACGTACATATTTTCCTACAATAACCGAAGCATTCGTCTTTGTATTATAAACCGTTAAACTACGAGGGGTGTTCCAGAGTTCGTGGATTTTCGCTATAACTTATTAGTTTGCTGGTAAAAGTCAATGAAATGTACATATTATACAAACCAATTATCACGGACTTTATATATAAGCTAAAAATGCATGAATTCCATAAAGCGCGTCTGAAACGCGTTGCCATAGAGACCTCAGTAACGACATGCGGCGCACGCGTGTATTTTATTATAAGTATGAGCGTTACGCGAATTTAAATTCGGTTTAAATGTCGTTGATAAACAGAATTTACGGCAAATTTCACGTTACAGTGCCTAAGTCCTCCTTACAGCCCGGATTTGGCCCTTATGGACTTCTGCGTCTTCCCGGAAGTTAAGTCACAGTTGCGCGGTATTCGCTTTGCAAGTAAACAGGAACTTACAGTTGCAGCAAAGCGAATAGTGTCGTCTTTTGACGCTGACTGGTATAGAGACACTTTTGACAAGTGGATTTCCCGACACATAAAGTGCATTCGCGTTGGAGGTGATTATGTGGAAAAGATTTGACAGTTGTTAACTTCATAACGCCATTGACTTTGAACAGAAACGTTACACGTGCGTCGGTGTGCGCATTGTGCACATGTTTAAATCTCTGTTATATATTTATTGTTTTATGTATTTCCATGATATTTGGAGGGTAGATTTGGAAAGGACGAGATATTCTTAACATGCTATTTGTTTGTCCATTTATGTTACCAAATGAAAGTTAAAGCGAAAATCGACGAACTTCTGTAACACCCCTCGTAAGTTTAGATGCACATCGTACATGTATGGTATACATGCTGGCGAATTCGGCTGTACAGCCGTTTTCAATTTCAGAATTAAATATCTGGCTTATTTCGCATTTTTCGACACATGTTCTTTTTAACTTTTATTTTAATTTATATTGAAATATATATATAATAAGTTTTTTACACAGTTTATATAAATTCATAAATATTTGACAAAATCGTATATACCCGCTTTAAACGCGGTAAGCTCCCGTATACGCATGCCCCCCCCCCCCCCCCCCCCCCCCCCCCTGTAAAACTGCATTCACACGTGCTGATAAATCCTATTATCCTTAATTAAACATGTATTTGATCGGACTCACCAAGGTAACATGAAACCCCCAAAGCAAGCGTCCACATGAAGTGGTATCCCTTTGCGAAGGGCCAGTGCCCCTATTTCTTTAATAGGGTCCATCACACTGTGACAGAACTGTGGTGCCGATGCCACAATGAGCACTGTGTCCGAATTTATAGCCTGTCCGAATTGAGACGAACATATATTTGAACTAAAACACTTCATTAACATGACAAACTATTATTAATATTTGAACTTATTGGAAACATTTTATATATATTTATTTACGATACACATAGACTGATTTTTATCTCTTTTTTCTATGTAATTAGCATCGGATAGTTATTTTAACGTTGAGTATGTTGGCATAATACAAATAAACGAACTAATAATGTTATCTGTAAATTATTAACAGATTAAGATATAAATGCAAATTTTAAAAAGAAAACAAACAAAACTAAAATAATGCTATTAAAATGATAATAATAATGATGATGATGATGATGATGATGATGATGATGATGATGATGATGATGATGATGATGATGATGATAATGATGATGATGAGAGCAGAATTATTCATTATGAAACCTGTTCGATGGCCTTGACATCTGCTTTAAAGTCCTTGTCCATGGGCGTGTGAATGACATCCATGTCGAAGTAGTGGGCAGCCTTGTCTATGGTCGGATGAACCGATATCGGGGTCACCTATGTGCATATGTTGTTTAATATAAATTCAAGAAATGTGTTCATTGATTATTGAACTGACAGTTTTTCAATATTATTACCATAGATTCAAACAAATGAATACCTCTGTACATTAGGGTGCGAAATATTATTTCTTATCGCGATAGCCTTATATAGCAACCTAAACAGCACTAAATAATGTAAAACATACTGTGCATACACACACATAGTGGGTGCTACTAGAAATAGCGAGTTTAACAATGAGTAATTCAAATGTATTTTGTAAAATGTAATATCATCTGTTGAATTTAAAACCAATGAGTTTTGTCGGTATTCCTACAGTAAGATAGAGGAACTGCCAATGATAAATATCCACTGCCCCTAATGAGACTTATCAAGATATGTTGCTCACGTTGTTTCTAGTGGTGTAGTGGATATGGTGTTCGCCTTGAGACCGGTAGATCACGGGTTCGATCCCCACATTGGAGGCGTTTTTTAGAAATCCACAATTACATAGTACTGGTTCTACCAAGCTCGAGAAAATTATCATAAACCAAATCATTTTATTTAATCGAGCTAAAATAAATAAGTTTAAACTAAGATATGCAACTCACGATATTCGGTCGCCGGATATATGGGCGTTGCGCTCGACCATAGTCCCTGAAGGTCTTCACCGCCATCAGGTTGCTCTCTGTACCACCGGAAGTGAGGAACCCAACCACCTCACGGTCACCGTTCAACATGGCGGCGGTCATACTCACCACTTCCGTTTCCATTAATCTGTAAACAGGGGCAAGTTGAATGGAAGTTTTGTTACGTGCATTTTTTACAGATGGATCAATTGTTTTGGTAGGACAGAAGTTAACATTTAATTTGAAAGTAAATAAATATTGCCTCTTATATGATCATTTTAAGGCATCAGCGGACATCATAACGCTGGCGTATCAGTTCAGTTCTAGTTTCGATTTCAATATATTAAAACCCTATATTATTGAAGTCAACGTCTTAATATAACGGCGTTCAGCTTCTCACGAAAAAAACATATTAATACGATTCGCGCAAAATATTTTGCAACTTTTTATGGACAGGTAGCTCGATCGTAAAATTTGCATTCGAACAACGAAAACAAGGTGACGTGAATCAGAACCAGAAAATAGCGTTAATGTGAAATAGCCAACACAGTTTATATACCAATGCTTGATAATTCTCGATTAAACCGCCCATTGACAATTAATATTTAGGGAAAATGCACATTTAGAAAAACATGATGCAAACCTACAATTGTGAAACACCATTCGCTAAAGCTTGTTCTAAGGCTATTGCATAAAGACATGAAACAACTCCTTCCGTAAAAGCCCATTTTCAACGAAAATATAGGCATTGTACTCTGGGAAAACGTGGTTTAATGCATGCGGGTGAAGAGCCGTCCCATATTATTCTATGCAGTCCGCGTTCAGAGTTGTCCCATATTACCTTGTGCAGTCCGCGTTAAGAGTTGTCCCAGATTGCCTTGTGCAGTCCGCGTAAAGAGTCGTCTCATATTACCCTTTGCAGTCCGCGTAAAGAGTCGTCCCACATTACCTTGTGCAGTCCGCGTTAAGAGTTGTCCCAGATTGCCTCGTGCAGTCCGCGTAAAGAGTCGTCTCATATTACCCTGTGCAGTCCGCATGTGCGTTAAGAGTCGTCCCAGATTACCTTGTACAGTCCGCATGTGCGTAAACAGTCGTCCCATATTACCTTGTGCAGTCCGCGTAAAGAGTCGTCCCATATTACCTTGTGCAGTCCGCATGTGTCTAAAGAGTCGTCCCATATTACCTTGTTCAGTCCGCGTAAAGAGTCGTCCCATATTACCTTGTGCAGTCCGCCAAAAGTGACGTCCCATATTACCTTGTGCAGTCCGAATGTGCGTAAAGATTCGTCCCATACTACATTGTGCAGTCCGCATGTGCGTAAAGAGTCGCCCCAGATTACCTTGTGCAGTCCGCTTAGATGTGCTTAAAGAGTCGTCCCAGATTACCTTGTGCAGTCCGCATGTGCTTAAAGAGTCGCCCCATATTACCTTGTGCAGTCCGCATGTGCGTAAAGAGTCGCCCAAGATTACCTTGTGCAGTCCGCTTAGATGTGCTTAAAGAGTCGTCCCAGATTACCTTGTGAAGTCCGCATGTGCTTAAAGAGTCGCCCCAGATTACCTTGTGCAGTCCGCATGTGCTTAAAGAGTCGCCCCAGATTACCTTGTGCAGTCCGCTTAGATGTGCGTAAAGAGTCGTCCCAGATTACCTTGTGCAGTCCGCTTAGATGTGCGTAAAGAGTCGTCCCAGATTACCTTGTGAAGTCCGCATGTGCGTAAAGAGTCGCCCCATATTACCTGACCAGTCCGCATACATGTGCATAAAGAGTCGTCCCATATTAGCTTGTGCAGTCCTCACAGGCTTATCACGTACGAAACTGTTCACTTTCATGGATTAAGTCTATAGGAAGTCTCTTCTTAACGAAAATCCAGTTCAGTTGCAAAGTTCCGTCCCTAATTAGCCTGTGCGGACAACACAGCCTGGGGAGAACTTAACGCGTGAAAATAAAGCCCTTATTCGCAGAGCAAGAATCAATACATATGTAAGGAAACTACCAATTCAAAGACGTTATGCAAACCTTAGAGCTGGGAAGATCATTGGGTTAAGTGCATTTTCGTGCATGAAGGCGTGGAAGAATTCCTTTACAATTTTGTCGTGCTCTGCGGAGTGACCCGTCTTCTCTGAAACGATTGATGATGTTTATAAGACATCTGTTTTGTTACAAATTGTAATTATTCTGATTAAGTTAATTCATAGATATAGATAAGTATGGATATTGAACTGGGTTCTTGAAGTTACTATGCAACACAATATGTTAACGGTATTTTGTAAAATGATTACTACTATTTCTGTATTAATGTTAACTGTATTTATGATCAACGTAAAACATCGGTATGTAGTTTTTACTGAAGTTGTCAAAACTCAATGACATTTAACTAACACATACATTAAGGCATGAACATTTTTCCCACCGTTACGATGCATATATTAGTTTCCGTTTTGAAAACGAGTAGGCTAAACTAAATGAATGAATAACCCATTAAATACCGGGTATCGTGTCATGTAGTTCGTGAACACGTGCACGTACAAATCCATGTGAGGTTATTGGGTATTTCATGAACACTTATTCCGAAATGTTCGCCTTCAAATTGTTTAACGCTTGCAAAGTGACCAGATTTGTCGTTCTTTCGCCAAGTTTTGGCGTTCTTGCGTCTCTGGTATGTCGATCGGTTGCGTTAGCAGGTTCGAACGGCGACAACACGACAAGGAGCCAAAAAGATTAAATGACCATTCTGGTTATATTATACTAAAAAATCGAGTCATGTAGTTAGCTGTACTCTCTAAAATATCATGTTTATTTCTCAATCCCTGAAGTATGATAAAATTAGAGACTCTAGCAAATAATTGCACGGAAAAAGATTACATTAAACTAGAAAACGGCCGGAAAAAAGAAGGTGCAACAACAGTCGAATTCGATTTTGTGTCAAGTTCTTTCTAGGTTTGGACATGACGTAGCTTTTTATTGCTTAAATCGATTCAGCTTATAATGCCCTTTAAGAAAGGATATGATTATGGCGGTCTCTATTTGCAAAATGTTGCATTTGTTTCAGCTTAATATTCTCTGATGTAGGCATATTCGAAAGGCGACACAACGACATGTCAACGCGAAAACGTTCAATTTTACTTGAATGGGCATCTTGACGTCATAATTATATAAAGTATTAATGACACTATAAATTTTTAACGACGAACAAAACATATGTCATATTCACTGCAACGATTGAATGGATAGTTCAAATCAGCGGTTGTATTTATTGATATCTATATCTGTTAAAAGAATTATTAGACATAAAACTTGGCATGGTAGTGGATTCGTTATTTAACGCAATTCGTGATCTGACAAAAAAACAACTCATGGGCCAATTACTCTGTCAACGGATAGCCACACATTGTAGCTGGTAACCAATATACATGTACGAAATATGGTATACTATGTGATTACGAACAGGGCGATTAAGCGCTCTATTCGTTCACAAATTTAAAGAAGGAATTTGAATTCAAACAACAATTGACCATATTTGATTCCTTTTTAGCGACCAAAATTATCATATAAATTTTATAGACAACTTTACTTATAGATTTAAAAACAATACTGCTATTCGTACATACACATGGTTTTCACAAGTTTTGACTTGGTATCGACATTTTTACGAAAACACATTTTTACATAAGCTGAAATTTATTCAATAATTCATTTTCAGTAAATATTTCAATGACTTAATAAAAATGATACTGTTTATAGTTTATTTAATTGATCATTATACATTTCTTACTTGCAGCCATGATAAAACATAAGCCAGTTGAATTTATGTTGACTACTTGTTATTTCATGCCATGTGTATTATAGCGTTTTTTTTTTGTTCCAGTTTAAGTTTACTGTGAACTACATCACACCATGCAATCGACTAACACATCGTCTGTGGTTCATCCATCGGCTGCGGTACTGTATACATGTCGGGTAAAAGCTGAGTTTATTTCCATATTCTTTATATTTTATGTATTAGATTAAGCAGATTTGCGTGTGTTCTTTGAGAGCCTAAGTAAGAATGACTTTGTGAACGTAATCCCTACCATCCTAGCTGCTTGCTTTTAAAGAAATCCGTTAGAATGTGGTAAAACATCAAACAAAATTCACCACTATCTCTGTGAAACTCTAATTACACAGGATTTAGACCAAAGATAAATATGAACAACATTTCATTGAAATATTTAATCACTTCTCCTCGGTTAATCCAAATTACAGAATCCCACATGAACGCACAACATTTTTATTAACATTTAAATTCGAGTGGGGTTGGAAAAACGGCTCAAGACAACGGCCGTGGTTACTTATTAGATGGTCATGACATCGGCTGCGAAAATACAATTATGCTCAAGCCATCGGCGGAGGCAATAAAAATTGGCATGATGAGATGTGGACGTTACTCATTGACCATATTCGATAGAACTATCAGATATTTTGATCACAAAACAGTTTTAAGATTTTCGTTCGTAGTTTGAAATAAAATGGAATGGTTGAGTGGATTTCTTTTTAATAATGCATACTTTGACATTATTGA
Source organism: Dreissena polymorpha (assembly GCF_020536995.1). Classification (NCBI taxonomy): domain Eukaryota; kingdom Metazoa; phylum Mollusca; class Bivalvia; order Myida; family Dreissenidae; genus Dreissena; species Dreissena polymorpha. The sequence goes on from NC_068358.1 coordinate 112,148,858, forward strand.
AACAAGTCATTTACACGCAATATGTCTCCACATCATGTAGAGTACACTTGACTCTCGCTATGCCGAAGACGTATCCAGATTGGGTAAAATTTATTGTGTGTAATCCTTAATCGTTAAAACGACTGGTATTCTCACCTTGTTGCCGGTGAAGAACATACTTATATTTCTTACCCAATTGAACACGAAGCGACACACGATATTTTGCACGATACTCAAAGCGACACACGATATTTTGCGACATCCACAAAGCGACGCGCGCTAATGTACCACGAAATATTGCCATTGTGTAGGACACACGATATTGTAATATGTAAAAAGGCGATATATCGTAGTAAACATCGCGTGTCGCTCCGTGTATCGCGCAAAATATCGTGTGTTGCTTCGTGTGTCGAGCAAAATATCGTGTGTCGCTTTGAGTATCACGCTTCTTGCATCGCGTAACATGTCGTATATCGACATTGAACGCGAAACACGATATTTTGCTAGGTACTCAAAGCGACACACACTATTTTGCGCGACACACAAAGCGACACACGATATGTTGCCGTATACTCAAAGCGACACACGATATTTTGCGAAATACACGAAGCGACGCGCGAGAATGTACAACGAAATATCGCCCTTGTGTAGGTTGCCCAAAAGGCGATATATCGTGGTAAATATCGCATGTCACTTCGTGTATCGCGAAAAATATCGTGTGTCGCTTTGTGTGTCGCGCAACATTTATTGTGTCGCTTTGAGTATCGCGCATAATATCGCGAGTCGCTTCGTGTGTCGCGCAAAATATCGTGTATCGCTTCGTGTGTCGTGTGTCGCCCTTGATGAAAGAAAGGCTTGATTATAAATGGCGCTCTCCGGATTCCGTATCTGCGTGATAATTAAACCTTCAACATGTTAATTTATTTGAATGTGTGAGTTCTATACAGTTTTAACTATTTTCAGTCGTACTGCGATAAATCACATATGAATTGTCCGTGGTCCTTCCGCAACCGATATATATCGAAAGTTAGCTCGTAATAATAGTTTTGCCATAATTATCGCTTTTTAAACAAAAGGATAGAAGGAAATCATATAGTACAACGCATGCCAAACACATTTGACAATCTCCTTCGAAGTACAGTGGAATCTCTTAATGTCGAAGCTCATACACCATACAGATTATTTTGGTATAACAGATATTCGAGTAACCCGATTTATAAGACGTACATTTCTGACTAGTTATAAGTAGATACAGCTGAAAAACGATGCCGAAAGTTCTCCAGTAGGAAATTACAACATTACTGTCAACCTTCATGTAGCTGTCTTTAAGTTTGTAAATTCATGCATGCGTTTTCATTAAGAAAAACCTTGTATCTCACATTAAAGAAGGGAATGAACATATATTCGAAGTTTCCATTACTTCGATATATCCGACTTCGACATAGCGAGAGTCAAGTGTACTCTACATGATGTGGAGACATATTGCGTGTAAATGACTTGTTTCAATAATGTCAAAGTATAAATTATTTAAAACGATATCCACTCACCCATCCCATTTTATTTCAAAATACGAATGAATATCTTAAAACTGTTTTTGTGATCAAAATATCCTATAGTTCTATCGAATATTGTCAATGAGTAACGTCCACATCTCATAATGCCAATTTCTATTGCCTCAGCCGAAGGCTTGAGCATAATTTTATTTTCGAAGCCGATGTCATTATCATCTTATAAGTAACCACGGCCGTTGTCATGAGCCGTTTTTCCAGCGCCACTCGCATTTAAATGTTGATAAAAATGTTGTGTGTTCATGTGGGATGCTGTAATTTGGAATAACCGAAGAAAAATGATTACATATTTCAAAAAAATGTTGTTCATATTTATCTTTGGTCTAAATCCTGTGTAATTGGAGTTTGACAGAGATAGTGGTGAATTTTGTTTGATGTTTTACCACATTCTAACGGATTTCTTTAAAAGTAAGCAGCTAGGAAGGTAAGGATTACGTTAACAAAGTAAATCTTACTTAGGCTCTCAAAGAACATACGCAAATCTGCTTAATTCAATACGTAAAATATAAAGAATAGGGAAATACTTACACTCCGCTTTTACCCGACATGTATACAGTACCGCAGCCGATGGATGAACCACAGACGATGCGTTAGTCGATTGCACGGTGTGAACATTATAACATGTATTTCTTGAACATCTAAGCTCTTGATGCTTGTTTATCCTTAATTTGTTAAGATTGTGTAAATTATAATTATATATTTAGTTCTAAAACATTCGGTATCCAACTTAAGTTAACTCTAATTTATGTAGAAATAAACAAGACGTGTTTATAAAATACTATGTCCGCAATATATTTGACCTTTGACCTTGTCGGATGACCTTGACCTCTCACCTATCAAAATGTGCAGCTCCATGAGATACACATGCATGCCAAATATCAAGTTGCTTTCTTCAATATTGCAAAAGTTATGACCAATGTTAAAGTTGGACGCAAACAAACCAAAAAACCAACAAACAGACAGGGCAAAAATAATATGTTCCCCAGTATAGACTAGGGACATAAAAATAATTATCATGCTCGAACAAATTAATCATAGAATTACGTAATAACATATATGTAGTTTACTACTAAGCAACTATCGGATTTTCCGTGAGTCAACAATGCGCTTGTTATATTTGTATGTTTTTATGACAAAACATTCGGTTTGTTGCTAGTTACTATTCGTTTTTTTATTTAATGCCGACCTTCTCCGTTACTAGTTGCGAAAACTTGAACGATTTGTTTATCCGCGAATCAGTTTGTTTTCTTTCCAATAACCGTTTGAGCTCTGAACTCCAGTTTGAGAAATCCATAATCTTATGAACATAAATAAAGAGCATGTTTTGATACTGACCGTATTTTTTCTCGGGAATTTAGACTATCGTAATAACAGTGAATTACAACGAAATGCGACATTTGGCTTTGATGTTGTGACATTTAAATTTTAATGCGTTTTTTAGCGTAACAAATGCGTCATTAAGCGTCTTGATTTTTTCGCGACATTTATCGTCTATTGCGACATTGAGCGAAAGTTAACGTAAAGTGCGATATTTAGCCTCGATTACGAAATTTGACATTGCTATTATGGCATCGACCTTTTGTAATCGGTAATTTATTAATGTACGTCCAACTATTATAATGCCTTACCTTCAAACATGTCAAAGGCATCCTCTTGCAATTTGAAGTGTTCGTCCTTCATGGTGTACGTGTAAGCAAACACGTTACCGTCCTCCTGCGTGTTGCATTCTCGCTTCAGAAGGTTGCCCATCTGGACACGGAGGTCATCCGAGCTGAACGCTGAGGACATTCACACACGGTGTCCGTAAATACGATAGTTTGAATGATGGTTTCTATCTAGACATACATAGGTTATAAGGACAACATCGCATAAGCTCGGAAAATATACGCACCGATAATACAATTATGAAATATTTACATATTTCGTTAAGGCGTGTTTGCAGGTTTTAAGGGTGCTGAAAGAAAGGCAGGTCATAATTGTCGGTTCTGCACGTATATGTGGCGTTTGGCCCATCCATACTAGTAACACATGTAATCCTGTGACAGTAAATAAATTATTAATATGTCTACCGTATGAAAAATATTGTTTGCATAGGGATATCTAATACAGAAATTGCTTAATTTGTATGATCTAAACGTGCTTTACTGAGGAAACGTTCTTGGAAAATACCCTACCGGATCAGTCGTCTTTTACCCTCTCCGATCAGCCTTCATCTAGATAATTTAGTAATTGACATAAGCAATATCGGTAGCCTGTACGAGTCTACTGTGAGGTATATATCCTTCTTTATATATTAAGTATAATATTGAATAACGTAACGGCATTGGTCAATTCAATTCATACGCTGGTAATCTAAATACTGCGTACCTGATTTAGGAAGAACAATACGCGGCTTGCTGGCAACTACATCCTGCGCCAACGTGGACGACTTCACAAAGCTTGTGACCTCCTTCTTAAGGACATTGTCAATCAGCGTCTGCACTCCCGGTAGTTCCTTCACCGCCAGGACAATGATCTTCAGGAAGTAGCGGGGCCCCTTCCGGTAATAGACGCTGATAAGCACAGCCAGAACAAGCGTGAACACCGCGTGCTCGATGAATTGGAACATCATTTGCTTTGGATTTAAGAAAATATTAATATGCTTATGTTTTGAATAAAATATAGACCTAGGTTATGACTTAAATAAATTAATGTATTAAATAAATAGCCGTACTGAAGCTGTTTAAATCGACTAAGAAAAGAGTATATATGCAAGTGTACATTTATGCTAATAGCGTTAAGGATTGGAAGTTAAAAGATGTCGGCTTTGACGTCCTGATAATTTTTTACATTTTGAAGAATAAACCTACCATACTTTTAAACAGTACAACATCATCCGTGTTAATCGATTCAAACGTAAAGTATACAAGTATTTTTGTATGTTTTAACGTCAAAGTATAAGTTATTTTTTTCGAAAACTAAAGTTGATTGTAATTAAGTAGCCGTTTAATGCAAGTTATAATATAGATTGTCTAACACGCACGTTTATCGTAAAAGTTTACTTAAACCTGACGTTCTACATTATGACCTTTTATATTTATAAATATAACTACCGTGTTGTTCTATTTATAAACGCTTAACTTTCATTATTAAAGCGGGTATATACGATTTAGTCAAATATTTATGAATTTATATAAACTGTGTAAAAAACTTATTATATATATATTTCAATATAAATAAAAAGAAAAGTTAAGAAGAACATGTGTCGAAAAATGCGAAATAAGCCAGATATTTAATTCTGAAATTGAAAACGGCTGTACAGCCGAATTCGCCAGCATGTATACCATACATGTACGATGTGCATCTTAACTTAGTTTAACGGTTTATTTGAAATTCTGCAACGATATCTATTCATACGACACACGAACACTATCTCCGATCCTAATACAAAGACGAATGCTTCGGTTATTGTAGGAAAATATGTACGTCACTATCGGCTCGTGGCGCTAATTTGTCTTTGCTGCATTTTATGAAATTCGGCTCTAATGTATAATTTTTCTTGCCTATTTTGTGTTATTGTAACATATTTTATCAATATATTACAATTAAACACATATAAAAAATCGTATATACCCGCTTTAAATTATGTATTTTAATACATATTTTACCCAGCCTTCAGGAAAAATCTCTTAAAAATCCGTGGGATATCGTAGCCGAATTTTAATTTAGATGATGAATATTGTCAATTATTGAAACGGATATTTTAACACACATACTGAATCGAGTACTTATCAAGTGGATATTAAGTTGGGCGTTTAAATACCATGTCTGTTTTTTTTTTACTTGAAGTTAAAGTAATGCAAATACATCTGTAACAGAGTATATTTTAATTTTGATCGGTTAACTATGTATATACACATACACACACAAAAGTCTTGACATAAAAACATTAAAAACCAAGCAATGATATTAACAGCCACTTACATGTACTTGTTGGTGTATCCAAATGTCAAAGTTCAGTTAGATTAATTAATCACATGATATATATTATCGTATGAAGTATATATCACTGTTAAACAGGTTAATGTTAACTTTAAGTTTGATGCACTATAAAGCGCCCTGGTAGTAGATATCATTACCGGCTGAGTTTTAAAGGGAGAACACTCGAATATGATCTACCTACTCTTTACAGCGGTAACCTACCCTATCGGTTTACAAAAAAACATTCAGATAAATTAAATAATACAATTTAGCGCCTCTTCTTACAGTCACTAACCAAGATGTAGAAAACGTTTAAGGAATGCCTTTGGTAGACAGATGCTGTTAAATTGAGTTATTGATTACTAACATAAACACGTCAACAGCTAAAGAGTTAAACAGGACCCAAACGAAGGAAACAGTGTACTGTGATAAAATATAAAGTATTAAATACCAACTACTACGAGAGGTTTTAGCATTATATGCACACTAATTAATACTATTTTCCTCTGCCACGAAAACTATTCATTATTTCAGAAAACGGTTGTTTATATTAATTAAATGGAACACAGTGCTTTTTTTTAAACATTCAATAAAAGAGACCAAACTACGTTTCGGCTTTCTGGTCTGTGTATAATTGGGCATATACGTTAATGTAACTCTTTGGACACTTAATATCAGAAAGCACAAACATCATAAACGCAGGTCAGCCTTTGTCAAAGTGATATGAAAACAATGTGTATATCATCAGGTGTGTGCATAAAAGAAGCATAATCTCTGTCTGTCTCTGTCTTCGTCTCTGTCTTCGTCTCTGTATCTGTCTATGTCCTTCTCTCTCTCTCTCTCTCTCTCTCTCTCTTCTCTATCTCTATCTATCTATCTATATATATATCTCTCTCTCACCTCCTCTTTCGCTCTCTATCTTTCTATCTATCCGTCCGTCTGTCCGTCGCTTCTTCGCTATATTATTGTCAGATCTCTGTCTCTCGTCTATCTTGTCTTTTATGTCTCTCTGCTATCTGTATCTCTCTCTCTCTTCTATAAATGCTATCTCTCTCTATTCTATCGATAGATGAGTCGAGATCACGAGAGCGAGAGCTGAGAGCGCGGATGCGAGATCCATAGCTCTAGAGAGAGATCTCGACTCGCGCTGAGCTAGTCTAGCTCGCTCTCTCGCTCTCTCTCTCTCTCTTCTTTCTTCTCTCTCTCTTCTCTCTCTCCTCTCTCTCTCTCTCTCCCTCTCGTTCTCTCTCTGTCCCCTATCTCTCTCTCGTCTTGTCTCTAATCAACTCAAGCTTAGAAATGCAAACATTTATACATGCAAAAATCTTTGAAAAGGGCCTCAATGCGCGAGCACACGTCAACTTTTAATTAATACATATTAACATAAATGCGTTTTGGTATTCAACAGTAACACGGTATTTAAAGAACTTTATATCTTTGCACCTAGAATAAATTATTCGGTTTCAAACCAGTTTAAAAGCTACGAATTTTACACATTGATGATAGGAAATATGAACTTGAACAATTTTTGCTAGCTTTTTTTTTCAATACTTATATGAAAAATGCAAACACAAAATCTGCTAATAATAATTTATCAGTTTGTAACATATCATAAAAATGTAGTACTAGGACAAAGTGACGAATCTCTACTTCTTGTTTCTCAACACGATAATCGAACCTTTGAAAATACGAACCGCTTCATGAAATGGATGTTTTTCTTCTGTGAATAAATATATAAATATGATCACAAGAGAAAATCTTTAAAATCGTTCATAAAAAGATTCAACTGTTGTAAGGTTTTAATCCATTAAACATGACCATTTGCGCGATTCCATTGGCAGCCAGTGTTTCCGATGCATACCGGTATCGAAAGAAATCTAGGTCAAAAGACATGTAAAACAACATCACTGAAACAGCGCTCAATCCATAACTAACACACGTACGAGGATTTGTGTGTACCCTTTCAAATATTATGTTGTTAATTTATTTAAAGTTGTCATGACATGTTTTTCTTTTTTATAGGGGTATTCCACTACGACCAGATTCCCCACGAGTTGGCCCGATTTCCTATATTTTGAGGTCGGAGACATTCGAAGCTCAATCGGCGAAGGTCCTAACTCATTCGTAGCTAGTCGAGGGCCGGTCGTAAGTGATTCCTGCAACTCGTGAGCTCCCAAAAAGCGTTGCCAGATTTAAACGTGTTCAGGACCTCCAAGACTGAATTTAATCGCAGTTAACTCGTAACAGCGTCGTAGTGCGCTCTTGGGCGTCGTGATGGTATCGTAGGTAAATCGTGACTCAGTCGTGAAATCGGTGATCACATGATCTGTCTACGAATCAGCTACGACTTTGTCAAGACTCTCGCGAGTTCATCCCGAGTGAGTTGCGAGCCCGCTAAGATTCTCACGATTAAGATCAAGACTCTCACGAGTTCACCCTGATTGAGTTGCGAGCCCGCTAAGATCTTCGCGATTTAGATCAATATCAATAGCTATTGGCGCCTTATTCATGGGTGCGTTCGGTGATGTCATAGCTTAGTCGTGACCGATCTGCATCGTTCGTAGAACAGTCGCAGTAGATTCTTACACATCTTGGTGAAGTCGTTACCCTATGCGAAAGACTTCAACCGAACCCCACGATTCATCGTAACTAAATCGTACCAGTGTCGTAACTGACTCGTATATTGTCACGAGTCTTCCCGATTCAATAAATGTGATAAATCGTAGCGAATCATGGGCTTGTTTTCGTAGTAGAATAGGGCCATTACACATGAAGTTTCGGACGTTCTAATACATTTGTAATTGCATTGAAACGTTGTTAATAAATTCATAACATTTTCAACAGTAAAGTAGACAATAATAACATTCATGTCATTAAATGGTAAAATATGCAACATGTACACATATTTTTTTATCACATGTCACACCCTGTTTCCCATGTAATATAACCATTACGAATATTTTAATCTTACACATGTGTAATATACTTTAAAGCGTGTTCATTGGCTTATGTTCGTTCGAATGACCAATCGCATGTTGTTATTTTGCTGAAATGACGTTGCAGCGTCAATTGGCGTCACAAAATGTAAACAACATTCGGCATTTATCCTTATGTTTGCGTAAATATTTATTTAATTTGCTCATTTAAAAGCATGTGATATAAAGATCTGACACTCGTTGTCATATCATACCATATTATATTAAACTCGTCCAGGAAATTCGTTAGTAAGCTCGCCAAAGGCTCGCTTACTAACAACATTCCTGAACTCGTTTAATAAAATATGTATTATATCTCATGCCAGATCCTTTATATGTTGGATTAAACGCCAATTGTAAACAAAAGAGTATTTTAACATTATTTATAACTGACATTATGGTAGGACACAATTCGAAATGAACACGAGCACAGTTTCATCATTTACATTTCAAAGTAAAAGTTTTCCTGTATCGTTTTATAAGTTCTATAAAAATAAACGGTTGCACCTCCTATATACATGTTTGTTGTAAAAGTTAAAACGAATAGTAACAACTTTACATGGTTTTATGTGTTTCTTGGTTTTCCAAGCGACACACACATTTTAACTGTAATTGTCTACCTCGGCAAATGCCCTTCTTTTGCGAACTTTAAAATTCGCACAGCTTCAAGTACCGTCCTACCAAATTCTTGTTCAAAATTTTCTTTAGACAGTTCAGCTTAAAGCGCGCCGTCAATCATGTCCTCTCGAATCATCGACTCGTACTTTTCCAGCCGCAGTACTTTCAGATAACCACACACGTCGTTAATTGGCAGTTTCTTCACATCAATGCTGTCATTAACTGTTGGTACATGTTCATTTACGCGGCCAGGCTTTTCAGTCAAATCCAGATTGTGGCTATGCTGAATTGGTTTTGAAGAGGATATTTGCTTGCGTTCTATGGTTTCCTTCTGTTCTTGTCGGAAAGGAGGAATGCTAGTCCTCGGAAGGTCATTCAAGTAGATGGCCAACTTGTGTTCTGTAGATGCCAGCGTCTGCAATGGAGTCCTCGGTAGGCGCTCGGGCAAATGAGGTCTTTCCTGTGTCTTTGGAATCTCCGGTGGCGGCCGACGGGGCTTGATCCCGACAGGCGGTTGCACGCTTATGGTTGGGACAGGAGTCGGACTATTATTTAGTTGCTGCGATGCACGGGGTTCTGGCTCCGTTGATTTAAGGCGTTCACGTGCTTGCGCGAGCGACTGTGCAGTTACCGATGCTACTGGGTCTTTGTTCTGATTATGAACTTGAGATACATTAGCAGGTTTCTGTGGCTGCACTTCCAGCGCTTTGTGTGATTGTAGAGACATGTCATGGGCATCATGAATTCCAAACGTTGCCAATCTTGGCTTGTGATGATCTGCGATTTCGTGATATAATCCGGACTCGCGTTTCCTTCCAATTTCTTCGTACTTGCTATCTTCATGTTGGGCCTCATCTGTATGTATGTAGCTTGGGTTGTCGATGGGGTTCAAGCGACGATGTTGAAACACCGAAGCGATGTTTGAGTGAAGTCTTGGTTCCACGTAGGAGTAAACGGTGTCTGAATGCACCGCTGATGGGTCGTATTGGGCTATGCCTGGAGTAAAGAAAAACTCTAGTAACAACAAATTTAGATTTCTTTTCATTTCAATTAGGATTTTCTGTTGTATCAGAATAAAATAATAAATCCGTTAAAGCAACAGCGAAATGCATATCTATAAATTCACGGTGAAAACGTTGCATAGTTGTTGCTATTGGAAACGACAAGGGATATATATATATATATATATATATATATATATATATATATATATATATATATATATATATATATTGCAACTTAGCTATGTATGTACATAAATATAAAGAAGTGAAACTCCAGCTGCTGGAGTAGTATTGAATTATTATTATAAACAATTAATAGGTCCTTTATTTAAGGCAAGTGACCGATTGCCAAAACAGTACAAAACAACACAATTCAGCACAATACAAAACAACATGAACACAAATAAGAATAAAGCTGGGGTCACCGCCTTGGAACGGTCAATGCAAAGCATTGGGGGTTTAAACCGGTTTTGGAGCGCTCAACCTTACACTTGGCCCAGTAATATTCATAATACATTTTAGTGTAAATAAAATTTAACCTCATAGCATTTTAACTCAAATTAAACAATAATAAAAGGGAATTAAAACGCATTCAATTTGATTACCATTTAAAGGGATCTTTTCACGCTTTGGTAAATTGACAAAATTGGAAAAAGTTGTTTCAGATTCGCAAATTTTCGTTTTAGTTATGATATTTGTGAGGAAACAGTAATACTGAACATTTACCATGCTCTAATATAGCCATTATATGCATCTTTTGACGATTATAAAACCTAAAAATTATAAAGCGTTGCAACGCGAAACGATTGAATAATTTGGAGAGTTCTGTTTTTGTCGTTAAATTTTGTATAACTACGAGGATTGCTTATATAAAGTGTAAAATACGTCATGTATGTGTACTCGGCGGAATAGCTCAGTAGGCTAAAGCGTTTTTACTTCAGGACTCTGGCAGGACTCCAGGGGTCACTGGTTCGAAACCTGCTCCGGGCAATGTTCTTTTCCTTTTTTTAATTTTGTTCTTGATTTTTTACTGGAGCTTTTACGATCCAATGTTTACATTTATCAATATAAAGCATTTAATGAATAAGTTAAAAAATGCCAAAATCTGTGAAAAGGCCCCTTTAATTACTCAACGGTATTGAAGATACCAGAGCAACAGAGTTACAACTTTTTGAGGAACGATGGAATGAAACTATACACAAGTGTCAACTACATTCCTTCTATATAGAAAAAGATTTAAAAAATATAGCATCATAAAGTTTATATTTCAGATCATCATCGCACAAATACAGGAAGAAGCAGCAATATTGGGTGTAAAAGTTCCATATTACATTGCTTGGTTAATAAAGCATTTAGTCAAAGTAACCTGTATGAATATTATAATTATTAATTGTATTTAATGCATTACCCAAACTTGACATCTCGCTCTCTTGTAGATTCGTCTTTATTGTTTTTGATGTAACCATTTAAACATAGATTGTAAAATAGATTCTAAATGTTGTAATCCAAACAAATGTGTCCTCCTAGACCTTTTCATGTATTGATACTTTATTTAACAACTTGTGAAATTTAATACTGATCACATGTCATACCTTTATATATGTTTCTATATTTTGATCATGTATACTCATGTATACTCATGGACGGTATATATATATAGTTATTTCAAAAGATACCATGATAGTGTTTCTCTAATCTTTCAATGCAGTGCAGCCATTTTCATTAATTGTATATGATGCGGTACTGTGTGCGACGTAGTGCTTTGGTTTACTTTTTGACCTATTCGTCAATTTCTCTGATTTATATTTTATTTAAACCCAGTAAACCGTAATATACTTAATACTTCACCAAACTGCTATGTATGTCTTATATATCATATTTTTCAATTGTCAAAAGGCTTTGATTTCACAAACCTTGATTCCCGTACTCTTTGTCATAGTTCAAGTAGGAACTAAAACGCGCCAACTCCTCCAGGTAACCCCGCCATTTTAGTTGAGTTGTGTTCTTGAGGCCCGTTACGCGGGTCATGCGCCATTGAGACAGGTACAGTGGTACGTGCACTACTTCCGGTCCCATAACACCTGCGGTATTAAATATATAGTGTCTAGACCCATACGAGGGATACAGGAGATACAATATATAAAAAGAAACCGTCCCGATTTATCGTTTATTTCCTGTCAATAAAAATGATGAATAATCGGGATGCGTATGAAAATATCCAAGACGAATTTCAAAAATTGATATGCGACAGAAATAGGAACGAACTATATTAAACTATGTTTGTCTGAGGTTTTTGTCACATTTCACAAGTTTTGCTGAGTGTTGAATATCCTATCATAATGTTATAGAAAACCACTTGATTATCAAATCATTAGTTCGTTTAAGTCATGTAGATATGTTTAGATTTGAGACAGCAAACCGTCAGGATTACCGGGACCGTCAGGGACACTCAGTTATTTGCTCTCTTTCATTTACTGCACATCTAAATAAACATAAGGCCACTGTTTGCTTTTCTTATATGCAACAGGTCTCAATATGTTGATCGCAATTAAAGTGAGACTGCACGATTTTATATGTGTTAAATTGTAATATATTGATACAAATATGTTACAACAACACAAAATAGGCAAGCACAATTATACATTGAAGACGAATTTTATAAAATGCAGCAAATACAATTTAGCGCCCCGAGCCGATTGTAACGAAGATGTTTCGTACATATTTACCTTCAATAACCGAAGCATTCGGCTATTTATTACGATCGGAGTTAGTTTTCGTGGGTCTTATGAATAGATATTGTTACAGGAAATTAAAATGATCCGTAAAACTAAATTTAGAGTTACATTGTACATGCATGATATACATGCAGGCGTATTCGACTGACAGTACAGACATTTTCGATTTCACATAAGTAAATAATGCATGAGTGAATAAATGAATGAATGAACTAATTAATTAATTAATTAATTAATTCAAGAATGCATACATCAATAAATGAAAACATGAATAAATGAAAACATGAATTTATGAATAAATAAATGTATGGATGAATGAATGGATTAATGAATGAATAAATTAATTACAATATAAATAAATAAAAAGTAAATGCAAACAAAATAAATCAATTTAGGAATTAATCAATAATTTAATATAAAAATAAATGAATAGTTAAAAGAATAAATTTTAATGAAGGAAAGCAAACTACTCAAAGGGCGAAAACCAGAGCGAAATTAGAGGATACAACGCGTTCAGCTTTACCAAGCAATTGGACAAAACATATTTGCTTCTGATATAACAGGTTTACAACGTACACGTGTCATGTGGCGAATTTATCTTGACAATATCGAGGATAAAGTTACATTGATGGCTGGAGAAGTATATTTAAGGGGACAAACAATCCCAGCACTATACACAAACCATGAAAGGTTAAATAGTGAGAGCACAATCAGAGTACGAATAAAGCTGGGGTCACCACCTCCGTCGATGATGGCACCATAACAAGAACTCTAACATTAAAAGGAGTGGATGTAATATCGCTCTACCATGAATAGTAACTGATAAACAAAAAGCTGACCAACAGTGAAACAGGAGAAAGGGTGGCGATAGTATCGGCAATTTTCTTTAAAAAAAAACCTCCCCAAAACTTTGTTCTTTTGGATATTGCTAGGACGAGTGATTCAGCAAAGCGCTGAAAATAGGTCAATGAAATGCACCAAATATAAACAACAAGGGTACATTTTCTCCAAATCCACAAACGAATGGATGTGCATGAACAGTGGTAGATCGGATCTCAAAAAATCAGAATGAACGATAACCAATCACTCCTACACCGAACAATTACAATTCAAACATAATCATCGGATGACGAGTCACCGAATGATCAACCCGTCGAGTCTGCGATAACCAATGCCAACAAAAGCCCCGGCCTAGCACAAAACCAAAACACATTTCCAAAGCTAAACCACCCAAGCAAAACAAGACACACAAACATCAGGAGTCGATATTGAACTTTGTGACCCCAAATAAGCACGTTCTCTCGAGCGAATTGAAATCTGCTAACGTGGCCGAGCGCTCACCGCCGACCCCAGCGAAGAACTACACGACAAGTCAAAGGCAACCAGGAAGGTGAAAAACAAACCAAAGTAACCGACATATCATGTTGTCTATAACCAATAACCGATCGGGACGCGTATATGGACATGGAGCTAGTAAAACGAATGATTATACCTTGACTACCAAAACTAAAGTCATATTATATGACAAATCTATTTGTTTTATAATTTACACTGTTTGCATGCTATTGATAGTATTGCCTATGACTTTAAAGTGTAAGTATTATTAAGCCACATATTTTAAAATGGCAAACAAGACAGCCTACACACTAATGTCAAGACAATTGCAAAAGGTTATTACCGAAATGTTGCATGGTTATTTAACGTCTTTAGTTATAACGACCCGTGATCATAGTGAAGAACACTTATTTCATTTTTTGCAAGTAAGCATGCACGGAATAAAATATTTGGTAATACTTTTTTGTTTTTATGATACACATCCTTTGGCCCTACCACATTCACCTAAATTTAATAAACAAAATCTCTGTAAATTGCTTGAAGACTTAAAATCTAAATTCGTCTTGGTTCCTGCTGATAAGGCTGCTAATAATGTTATCATAATATGACGAGTGTTTTATGTTCAAACTATTTCACAAGAACTTTCACAAACTACATCATATTGTGAGTACAATAAGCAACCTAATGAAATTATTACCGACCATATTGCCCAATGCATAAAGTTAAATGTAATAGTCAATATTACTGACAAGAAATTGCCATCACTTTACTGGATACCTAAATTACATAAGACGCCATATAAAAGTCGTTTTATCGCTAATTCAGTGTCTTGTACCACCAAACAATTATCAGTGTATCTTACATCTGCATTGAGTGCTATTAGATATCATATAGCTAAATTTTGTAATAAAGTTTATGAAAATAGTAATATTAACCTATTTTGGTCAATAAAAAACACCTAAGAAGTTATTGATAAAATTGAAAATAAAAAATATAAGGTGTCACAGGTAAGTACTTATGATTTTTCGACACTATATACAACGCTTCTTCACGCTTTAATAAAATCCAAACTTGTTTCTTTGATTGAAAAAACTTTTGCTAGAGAGAAATGTTTGTATCTAGCTTTAAACACTAAAACAGCTTTTTTTACTAATGAGATATTAGATAATTACATCATTTGGACTGGTCTTGACTTTTGTGCAGCACTTACTTTTCTTTTGGATAACTTGTTTGTTGAATTTAATGGTAAAATATTTAAACAAATTATTGGCGTTCCTATGGGTACTAATTGTGCGCCACTTATAGCTGACCTTTTTTTATATTGTTATGAAAGCGAATTTATGTTAGAATTATCTAAAACTAAGCAAGTAGATTTGATTAATTGTTTTAACCTTACTAGTAGGTACATTGATGACATACTTAATTTAGATAATCCATTATTTGAACAATATATTCACAAAATCTACCCAAAAGAACTAGTCTTAAATAGATCGTGTATATCCAATACAGACGCTGCGTATTTAGACTTACATTTAACTATTAATAATAATTTGATCAAAACTAGTTTATACGACAAACGGGACGATTTTAACTTTGAAATTGTAAATTTTCCGTTTCTAGATGGCAACATCCCTAAAGGACCTTCCTATGGTATTTACATTTCGCAGTTGGTACGTTATGCCAGAGCATGTTCGTGTATTAAAGATTTTAATGATCGTAATCTAATATTAACTAAAAAATTGCTAAAACAAGGCTTTTTGTATCATAACCTAAGAAATAAATTTGCTAGATTTTACTCTAAGTATGGTGATTTAATTTCAAAATATAATGTTTCTTTAAAATGGCATTTAAATAATGGAATCTCCCATCCATCATTTTACGGAGATGTTTTGAAGCGTGTCCGCAAATTAAAATATGTTAAACCAAATGTTCATATTAAACTTTTCAATTTAATTACCTTGTTTTTATCAAAAGGATACGATGCTTATGTACTTAAAAACACGTGTTTGATGGTTTTCGATTCACTATATCTTTCTTCCCTTAAAATTTGGAATCATTAGTGATATTATAGGCATTTTTCACTGTTGATTAAAATTGTGTCATTGTGTCGTATGAACAAATCTGCATGAATACTACATTATAGGCATTTTTCACTGTTGAATAAAATTGTGTCATTGTGTCGTATGAACAAATCTGCATGTAAACTACATTTGGACTCAAATCGTACATCAAATCATTTCTGTCTTCAGTTGTCAAAACACCTATATACTGTCTGATTCCAATAATGTCGCTTTAATGGAATTACCATTTTTATTCATTTGCTTCTTAATATTAAATCACCTAAACTTGTTTTATTAGTAGCACAGCCCCATTAATATTTTTATTTAGTACTGCCCTTGGAATTTGTTCACGTCATTATGGATTTTTGTGACGTCATACGACCGACTTTCCCAGTTGTAATCTACATGCATAGGTCATTGGGTTTATAACGTTCCATTTTATTTATATTTTCTCTCTGATAGGCGTTTCTTGTTTGATTTAATTATTTTTAATTTGTTTAGCAGTCACATAAACAACCAAGCTATGTAATATGGACTTTTTACACCCATTATTGCTGCTTCTTCCTGTATTTGCGCGATGATTATCTGAGATATTAACTATATGATTCTATATTCTCAAATCTTTTCTATAAAGAAGGAATGTAGTTGACAATTGTTAATAATTTTATTTGATCGTTCGTCAAAAAGTTGTAATTCTGTTACTCTTGTATCTTCAATGCAATTGAGTAATTAAATAGTAATTAAATTGAATGCGTTTTAATTCCCTTTTATTATTGTTTAATTTGAGTTACAATGCTATGACGTTAAATTTTATTTACACTTAAATGTATTATGAATATTGCTGGGCCAAGTGTGAGGTTGAGCGCTCTATAACCAGGTTTAAACCCCCAATGCTTTGCATTGACCGTTCCAAGGCGGTGACCCCAGCTTAATTCATATTTTGTGTTTATGTTGGTTTGTATTGTGTTGTATTGTGCTGTTTTGTACTGTTTGGGCAATCGGTCAATTGCCTAAATAAAGGAACCACTAATTGTTTTTAATGAAAATTCAATACTGCTCCAGCAGCTGGAGTTTCACTCTTTTATATTGTATCTGTTTAGAACCAGCTTTTTAACTCCTTTCATCGCGGTTAAAAAACCGTGTACTCCCAATTGCCCCACATTTTGATTTTAGGTTAAGAAATCGATATCGGAAAATACCAGTAAGTCGCATGCCTGGGGCTAAAATTCAACTACAGTTAGATTCAAATTGTGGTTCGCGTTCTACACTACGTTACATCGTATAGTCTGTCTCGATCGAAAAGAGGTCTACTGCAGAGTTTTTCTCTTATTGTATCGTGTATTTATTTCTTATATTTATTTGTTTTAATAAACATAACATAAACAACATTCCTTTATATAAATATTTTTTTTCAATAAGATTAAATATAGCCACATTAAATTAACATATTATATTTAACAACCAATAGGTTCAACACCCATAGAAAGTCTAATATGAACGTATTAAACACTCACACAATTTCAGGCATTATTTTAAATTGTAAACATTTGAAATTCATTTGACAAAAAGATAACGTGCGTTAGCAGGTATTTCTCATTTCCATATTTACATTCGTCCGAAACAGGAAATTCACAGATGTACACAATATGAGCACGCATCGGCGTACTGAACAACAGTCGTAGTCTGATCACGAAGTAGCCCCTTCATGGCATCAAGTTGCTGGTCGATGTTTATTTTCTTGATAGGTCGGATGACTCCCGTAGAGTACTGTAGCTGTCTGATGTAGCTCAAGGATTCTATTTCCTGTAGTGTTCGGGTGATACTATACATGTTTGGGTGCGGTTGACGAATCTCAGCATACTATACCTACCTTCTGAGTTGTTTGTTGTTCTAGAACAGTGTCTGTTGAAATGATTCCATTTTTCATTCTCTCCTTCGACCCAATGTTCGGTGACATAGCGCGGTTACCTCTTCCTTGAAGATTGTTGGAACTTGTGTAGTTTCTTTTTTGCATCGCTCCCGTATCTTCTGCATCACCCTGTCGGAGGCTACCTCAAAGTTATTTCTCTAATGCATATGGTTCCGTTGTTTCTGACGAGCATTCCTTCTGCTGTAGTTGCGCATTTCCCATTTTTTTCTGATCAGGAATTTTGAAATAAGTGAAATTAGGCTGGTTTGTTACGGCACTCGCATATGTGTTTTGTACTAGCAACGGTTAATTTGTTATAACGCATGGACGCATGGATGTAGGATCAATGAATGTTTGTGATATTCGAAATTCATCAAAATAAAGCCAAGTTATGATCTCTTTAATACTTAAAACATGTGTATAGCGCCTGCATGTTTATTCAATACGTGTGGAGTCTGATTGGTAAAGCGACCTATAACTTTACTTGTCGCACCCCTCGTAAACCAACGTAATTCTTAATCTGCCATGTCATACTTCAAATTACCGCCTTAGGTGTAAACATTTATTTACGGTGGATACCTTAAACCAGATCTCATTCCAACGACCTCCACGTTTTCATGTACTTCAAAGAACTATAAACACAATTAGTCTAGCAATAATGGCTAGTCGATGTTTAATGTTATTAATGTTTAACACTATGCAGATAACATTCCAACCATTTTACATAAAGCTTTTACTTAGCCATCCTTAATGATACTTCTTTTTATTCAGGATGAAACGGAAGCTAGAACAACTATTATTTTTCTTATTATGAGCTGTTTTACCATTTTTACATATTATTTCTCTTAATGCCCAAGAGTTGAGAGATCGCTAAAAACGTGCTATAGTAAACAAATACCTACTATGCTAAACACGAACTTTGCATTTTGACAAGAGACCCATTTTAGACTTAATTTAAACTGTATAGTCGAAACCCGATGGCTCGAACTCACCGGGACCGACAAAAAAAGTTTGAGCAATCCGGAATTCGAGCCAACCGATTTCCAATGTACTTGAGTTTACTAACATGAATCTGCAATATATTTACTCTCCAGTTGAAGAGTATTCATACTGCATAATCTCCGTGCTACTTTCTTCTTTTGAAGTAATAAGAACAAAATATATTCTTCATATTTTAGTAATCAATATTTTAAAACAGTTACACATACACTCAAACAAGTATCATATAATAAATGTATATCGGCCCATTTTACGTCGCACATTTACGGACAAATGTTATAAACAGCACTAAGAAACATAACATACATAGACATTATATGCACACCGCTGAAATATTAAAAAGCACGACATGTATTTATTTATTCGTTTGTGTTTTTTTCCATATGATGAAAACATCAAACCTTTTCTATTCCATCAAGATAACATAGAACATAATTATGATGCAGCCCTTCCAGATATACAAATACAGCATATACAAAAACCGCCAGATGGTATACAAAATATCATCTTTTACTCAAATCAAACAACAATTGAGTAGATGACTTGTTTGCGCTTATGGCGAGTTTTTAATCAAGCGCTCCTAATCGATTAACAGCTTAATGCGATCCGAAGCGAGTTCGAGCCAAACGAACAAAAGAACGTATGGAATTGTGACCGGGACTGGGAAACAGTTTGAGCCATCCGATAATTCGACCCTCGCGAAATCGAGCAATCCGACAGAAATGTATATGAATGTATAGCAATACAACATCGGTGCTTCGAGACGAGTTCGAGCCAACCGGAAATTCGAGCCATCGGGTTTAGACTGTAAATGAATTGAGGATTTTTTATAATGGGACATGTATATGCTTGTTCACTTGTGTCATTCAATAAGTATATGTCATTTAAACAATTGGAAATGCATGACAGTAAATTATGGAACGAAATTCTTCATCTGCTTTCTTAAAATTCATTAATCCTCCGCAAAGCATTCCATTCTACGTTTAAACTAAGCAATTTTGTCCGCCACATCCTTCAAATACACAAGACCAATTGGGGTCGTGTTAAAAATGTACTGCGTCATGGTTTCATCTGCCAAAATTGTTTAGTGCAGTTACAGTGCATTGTGATTTAATGTAATTACCATGCGATTAAGTTTGCTTTCCAAACGAAAACATTGTTAGTTATGAAATACAGATCCTAGGGAGATGAACGATGTTGAACCAGTAAGGAACTAAATATGTTTGATTGTATTTGTTTGCGATATTTCATAAAATTACCATTGTTTGTATGTATACTTGTCGTGTTTATTAACACAAAAATGTAAAGCCAAAAGAATACACAGGTTGATATCCAATATTCTTTATAGCTCTTTTGTAATGGCAATGAATGGATTAAGATATTGTGAAATATAAGGATTCGTATTAAGATTGAAACTACTTTATTGTTATTTATACGTCAGCTATCCTAGAAGTGGCAACGATACGCAGTTTCATTTTACACATATTTTATAAAAAGATTAATACAAAAAATAACTTTAAAATAAGGTTTAAACAATCACTAAATGAGCAACTTTTCATTACAATTAAAGCCTCTTTAACGTTTGCAGGCGTTTTTAATGCAATCTCACTGTATTCACGTGGCGGTTCTCGGCGACGTCACTGCGCGTGTCTTTTACGACTCTACTTTGATTTTCATATTAAAGAATGGCGAAGTGTAATCTGAATACGCCAATATAATAAATTAATGTATTAATAATACGTCGACAACCATGCTTCCAGAGTAGTGCAGCCTGATTAACATAATTTGAAACACCTTACACTTTGCAAGATCAATTTATAAATATAAAGGTCCCAACACCGAACAAAGTAATTATCGCCCTATCACAATCCTAAACTGCCTTGGTAAATTTTACTGTCGTTACCAATAAAAAAAATTAATCATGGTCTTAATGAAAACAATTGTCTTAACGAACACAAGCCGAATTAAGAGCTCGGTATTCAACATATTAGCCTATATTTGCACTTATGTATTAACCGAAAACTAGTATGTGACTATGTCTGGAGATCTGGTCTCTGGCACAGCATTTGCATACTGGGTATGTGGGGAAAGATTGTTTATGCAATTGTTTTTGTCAAACGAAACCTAATTAGAATGTGGCGTACGACAAGGAGAAATTGTATTCCCTTTCTTGTTCTCTATGCGCGTGAAAGACCTTGACGATTGCCTCAAACAATATTGCTCTGGAGTAAATCTGAAAATACCTGTAGGCGACATTACCTACTTTTTAAAACTAAGAAACACTAATTGTGTTGCGTTATGCAGACGACACAAGTTGCTCTGGAAATATGAAAATTTGTATACTAGTGTCAATTGTTTTTATAAATTTTGCCAACAATTGAAAATGAACAAAAATGTCATGAACACTGAAGGTATGGTTTTTGGCACGATCAAACCAAGTTAATACCACTTTCACTTAAGCGACCAGCCAATTCAAACATTTGAAGAATACAAATACCTAGGAGTCATATTTACTTTCTCTAGTACTCTTGTCTACAGTGTAAAAGTCATCTGGTGGGCCAGGCCAATAAAGCCATGTGAGATCTGGGGCTATGAAAGGTTAGATGTTATTGAAAAATTCAATTCTAACTTCTTGCGCAGAATTGCCAAAACAAAACTGTTAAACCCGATATATTGCCTGCACGATAAGTGAGTTCAATAACCCTTGAAGATAGTTATTGAACAACGCATGGTTATTTTTTTTAAATAAATTGGTTTTAGAAAAATGATATAAATGATCAGGCTTTATTAATATTATGATCCAAATTTTAAATTGATGCAAGATTTTACCCACATTCTAAACGTATATTTTGTTACAACAAAACAAATTAACCACGAAAAGTAACCACTCTTATCATAATATACATTTCGTATTTGCAAATTTATACAGAACTGATGCTCACTATTATAAGCATCTTCTGAGGGTAAAATGTACTCACTGGTTAAAGATTATATTTAACGTGAAAAATATATCTGTTTACTACCGTGGTCGCTCAGACTTAGTATGTTAAACTTCCGTACCGGAAATCACCGTCTGTCTGTAGCGAACGGCTGTTTCTCGCAATCGGACATTCCGCATGAAAACCGTTATTGCATCGTCTGCAACAAACATGGCATTGATGACGAAATGCATTTATTTTCTTAAATGCCCATATTTCCAAGACAAATAGTGTAAAACAAATTTCAAGTAAATATTGGTTAACACACAATATAATTAAACAACTGATGTGCGTTAACAGTCAATTTGTACTTCAAAATACGGTACAATTCATTAACTACATAATTGACTTCTTCGAACGTACTTAGTTCTTTTAAAACACTCGAAGGAATAATAATCCAAAAACTATTTTCATAATGGTTTAGTTAGCCCTTTATATATATCTTCGTCGTAAAAAAAACAACAACAATCTTATTTCCAAATAAATATCTTGTGAATGCATACTTACCGTTTAACGATATACCAAACAATTATTGCAATCCACTCCGAACAGAATTATTTGTATCGAGAACACATAACTCAGTCAATATAAAATTATCGTTTACATTTATTCCCACGGAACTAGCCAACCAAAAGGCACTATTCTCTCAACATATCAACACGAGGGGAACTAAAAGGGTTCGCTATATGTGCCCAGTGAACAGATACAAAGCATTATCCATATTGCACTTATTTACTATTTTCCTTATTTAAGCTACACGGTTAAAATCGGAATACGTACATGAAATGGCTGAACAACTACCATTTTATTTATTTAAATTTTATGTATTGGTCACTGAAAAACGGCGAACAATTGGGTTATTTATCTTCCAAATTATAATAAACGATATGGACGAAATAAAGTTTGTTTGTTTTTAGGTTTTACAAGACTCGATTGTGGCTTAGTATTTAGGTAAAACGTGGATAACAAGTGTTATAAAAAGCACTTATTATTATTCTTATCAGATGTTAACATATTTATATGTTCGTGATAAAATCATTATATATACACAATTATCGAGTCGTAAGCAATGACACAGTCGTCTTGGCATTACCAATACCTTTGGCAAAATGTATACTGATATGCTCTAAAATTTCTTCTTCTCTAGCAAACGAGACGTTTATGTTAGATACGGAGAAATGTATAGCTGATGCGGGAAACTTACTCTGTCACATTAGAAAAAATAGGGCCCCTATCAAGACAATAAATAAGTGATAATTTTATTACATAATACGTTTGGTTTTATTACAAAAATACACATCACAATAAATTAAGATTAAACAACTTTTTTCCACCATTTGTATGCAAATTTAGTTTTATCATTATATCAACACAATTTATATATTGTATTATATATTAGTTTAGTTTAAACCTATTTATTTTAGCTCGATTGCATCGAAAGCCTAAGGCTTAAATTAACGCTCTCGAGTCCGTATTCTATATTGATATATGTGTATTGAAAGTTAAAATAACTTATTAGATCGACTCAAAGTAATTTCAAATAATAAGTATTTGTCCACGTGTATTTAAACGATGGTATACACTATAAGTTACACTGATTACTCACACAATCTAATTGTATAATATATATTTTATAAAGAGTATAATACATAATTATATGCATTTAGTTTGTCCATTAAACAAACAGAGTTTAAATATGCAGCTAACCGTCGTACGTATCGTCTTCGACGGTAATTTCGTACAACATATCCGACAGAGGCTTCCTCTTACACTAAATCAGCCCCGAACAGGGAAATGACTAGTTCGGAGCATAGAGTTTTCATATCCTTGCCGCCATTACACACAACGGGAGGAAGCTTGATTCGAAATGTATTTAATTAGTTTAATATTTGAAGTCCTTTCTGTTGTATTGACTATTTTCTCATATCAGCAATATAAAAATGTGTAATGACACAAGAAAAGACAGATTTTGATAACATGTGTGACCGTTACAAATCAGGAATCTGTCGCAATCAAGGAGGATTTCACTTCTGAATACAATATTTACAATTTAACAGGAAGTTGTACAGCACGTGGTGTTTGGTAAGACGTTGATTTATTACCAAATTGAGATCGGGTATCACGATAATACAACTCCCGTGACACGGTACAATTCCATTTGGCTCTTCCAAAGTGCATTTCTCACTGTCGTTTAATGCTGACCAAGGGGCGTTAATATAGCGGTATCATCAACTTTTTTCAAAGTGCACTATGCTTGGAATGTCTTTTTATAAGGCTGTTCTTCACCTATACATACATAATTTGATGTTTATAATGTAATCGTCCACAAAGAAACGATATAAATGATATTTCCTCCAAAACCACGTATACGAGTGTAATGTTGTGTCTTAATTAAATGAAAGGCGGTATTTGTTTTCAGAATATTATGTGAGCGATCGAATTAATGTTTATTTGTGTATTCGGGCTGTTATAGAGGAAACGCAAAATACAAACATCACTAACTTATTCATCATAATTATTAAAACTCAAAGTGTTTTTTTAAATCATCATCGATTGTTGTTGTTTCCTTTGAACAGTCTTTCACATCTTTGATTATGAGCAAGTTTATTAATAGTAAAATATGTATTTCAGTTTCGACAGCCCCATCCCCGTCCTCCTCAAAAATAAATTTACAACTTTATTAAATACACGAACTGTTGTTTTATATACATATATCAAGTAGTGTATATTGAATATTTAAGATTTGATAGACAGAATCATCCGTTTAAAATATAAAGAAGCCTAATTCTGGAGAAAACAACCTGTGATTAGTGCACGAGGGTCCAGATTCGTCGAAGATTGTCCACCTTTACTGGATTGTTGCTAAGAAGAGACTTATGGCAACGAAAAATTAAATTTAAGCGGAACGTTTCATCCTTGTTTATCTTGTGCGTAGTGACTGGCTCATCTGCGACGACACTTTTCTGATATACACCAGGCTCAGTTTTGTTTCACAGAGCCATACTATATTAATCCGGGATACGATGTTATTAATGATAGGTTATCAGCATTCCATCTTTCTCTGGACGACATTCGCTACCTACGTGGCCCCCAATTTGCGAACTTCGATCACGTCTTTAAAAGATAAATCAGCTTTCGTGTGATAATAAGATATACTAATTAAATGTTTCAACTGAAGATCTAGTTGTGTAGCTTTTATATGATACAATTCTACAAACATGATATTTATTAAGTTAAGTAAACTATTTGTCTGTATTAGAAGTCGTAGGAGCGTTTTGGTATCGAGAAGTATCGGTTACCACGGACATTGAGCAAGATTAGTTTGGTTATACTATGAGATGGAGGCCGTATTAGAAAGGCCCTTTATAATACTAAATAAAAACATTCATTAACATAGATTATACACGTGGAAGTTTAACTAGTTTAAGTTTTCAGCGGATAAGCGAAAACTGTTAAACATTTAATAAAAGGTAATACAAACAAAACCTTGGATAATATTATGCCCTGAAGTATTGTATTTCAAAATGGATACCAAATACTAAAATCATATTTTAGAACTTCGGTCTTGTCAAATAAATTTATAAATAATAAATTTAATTATAGAATCATTTTAGCGCCTTGGATTATCTTATTATTTATTTTTTCCAAGGAAAACCAGAGATTAGACGGGAGTGAAATACACTTTAATTGCATATTCATAAAAACGTTTAACAAATACTTGTAATTATAATATTCTTCTACAGAATTCATTGTTTATCTACCCATAATAATTGCAATAACAACTCATTGTGCAACTGTGACAGATGCACTGTTTTAGAAAAAACATGTATTTGCTGAGAATAATTAAAAAAATAGTCTTTCTGATAAAAAGCCAGGATTTTGACTCAAATTCCTGGTGCATCACGCATTAAGTTATAAACGCAACTAAAATACACTAAAACGTAATTGATTATATCAAAATAAATGTGTACATTAACACATATAGCAAAAAACACATCCACTGTTAAAACTATATAACGTGTAAAAAGAAAGTGTGTCATCCATTATCAATACTTAATCCAATGTGCATGTTGCCAAAAACGGGTAATGTTTGCTTCAAAGTCAAATTGAAGACTATTTCAAATTGAAGCTCTATGTTCTCAATGAGGTAAATAATTTTGATTATAACATAGAAACATCGGCTTAACCAACTTATTGTTTATCGGGCGACAACTGGACCTTCAGTATTTATATTGTGTTAATGCTGGTTTTTCCATAAAACTTCTGCATCCATAATTCGTTATTGATTTTACAAACCGGTCCCTCATATTCATTTTTAAACCTTTTTAATGTAACTTACTAAATAGTGAACTTCTATCTGTCAACATTAACTGTAAAATTATTGATATTCCATCGACATGTCCATCACGCAGTGTTATTGTTGAGCGACTTCATTGCAGTCTTTAATCGCATGTGACCCACCACTCCTGCCATCCTATTGTGCAGGTGGAAATCGCCTTGATAAAAAATATGTTTAATATTGTTTTACATTATATTCTTGGCGTGTTAATTGAGTTTAAACTGCAATCCCTCGAAGTGCACGTGGAGGTCGTCGGCGAAGTCACTACTGGTGCGACAGGGTGGTTATTAGAACGTCATAGAAGAACACTAGGATCGTAACAGATAACCCTGCTGTCTATAAACCAATTATCTGCTTTACGTCAAGCTTGCGTGCTTTGCGAATCTATTGCAATGATTCTGCGTTTATTGCGTTATCAGTTTTAGCGAGACCGTCATTAGAACGAATAACCTATGCGTTGTTTTAGACATGTCCAACGAAGTCACCGTTAGGTCGCAATCTGTACCGTTCTGAGTGTTTAGACGCCATCTGCATGCGTTCTCACGCTAACATCACGGCGACCTTGGCGATTCTGGGACGCCACAAGAACATATTAAGAGCGTCAGTCCGGGGCGACGGGGTATAACATACAACACTAAGTTTTTAAAATCTGTAATGTGCTTGCAGACGAATATTTATTTGATGAATTGCAGGACAAAATTGTAATACAGTATTGTCTTACAATTCTCATAAAATGTCTAATAACAGTTCTATATGTAAAAATAAAATTGATCATATACTTACATGTAATTCGTCGAGATTGATTGACATTAACACGGTTCTCCCCATGAATAAATACGGAAAATCAAACCAAACAATATAATTTTGAGGCGTAATTGACATATCTGGTGTCCAGTTAACGGGAAAGTTTGTAATTACAGCTGGTAAAAACTGCATCAAAATTACAAATTGAGAATAATTAATGTCTGATACATACTTATAAGGTGGGGATTCACAGTTCGATAGTTATGAGTGTTCTTTGAACATAAAACCATTTACACATAAACAAGTCTGTCACATTTATATGCAAGACGTGCCGCGTGAATTCAAGTAAAACATTATTGATTTAGTAATGCTCGACCAATCCAATTGTTTAAGCTATTCGGTTCAAATTAATAACTCATAGATACATGCAATGGCTGAGCAACTACGATTTTATTTTGTGTTTTTTACATGTGTTTTTCGATGAAATTTTGAAAAATATAGTATTTTGTTTTAAAGATTGTTTCACATGTATTGCACTGTTGTTTAGTTTTTAGCTAAAAATGGGATCACAAATATCTTTAAACGTACTTAAACGACTTAAATCTTAACACATTTTAACGTTTTAAAATTTAAGCGATGAAAGGTATACATACATATATAAGAAACATATGACAAAAATGTTTTTTAAAAGAGTGTACATTATTTATTATAAACTAACAATACAAATTGGTTGAAAGGAATGTTTCAGATTTTATGTATAAAGTTTATTTATGACAATCAAGTAAACGTTTTGACCTTCCCTCGACACAGCGTGCTCGTGATGAGGATTGAGGATTAAATTTGTCTGTCGTTCGTTTTCTGTCGTACGTTACACTTAACGTACGAAGCAAGCTCAAACTATTTGTTATAATGATACAGCGGCACGCAAAAATGTATTTTAAACAATAATATCCGTTTGGGTAAGGTCCTGATCTGCCTATAGTTTAACGAAAATTTGTTAACATGCACCATCATACCACCATCATAAAACATGGGTATATCACCGCCTAGGGTCATACATGATTCACACAGATTGAAAAATTATGGCGTTTTTGTATAGGTGTGTATTGGAACCTTTTGAAAACTGGCTGTTAACATCATATAAGTTTTTCATCGAGTCCATTTTATACCAAAGATTAACAAACATAACAACATTATATCTATTGATATTACCTACATTATCGCTTCATACCAAAACAAAGTGACACATATAGGTCATCAGAGCTTTTGTAACGTTTCAATAACAGTCTGATGAAAACAGATTAAAAAGACGTTTCACATGACCGATCAGCTTTAAAATATATGCAAGTACAATCAGGCTAAAATAACTTACACGCGTTAAATAGGCATTATTTCATTCATGTTCAGGCAAAAATGAAATCAATTTGTATTTTATTTTAATTATTCGTGTTAACACTGTTGTATTAAACACCCTTGTGTATTTCCTAATGAATTAGCAAAGGCTTACCAAAATGCTTTACAAGGCATTCAATGCATGAACGACATTGTAATTAATTAATTAACAAAATGAAAAGGAAACAATTTAAACGATAGATGATAAAAATTAAAAGTTACAAAGTAAAAAGGCAAAGCAACTTTGCAAATAATGTAAAATAAAAGAAACTTCTGTTGAATATGAGTACCGCTTAGATGTATTGCCCAAGAGCTTCCGTGTGTTCTTTGTTAAATTAAGGGCTTCAGCCCGCCCGATGAGAATTCAGACCGGAAAATAC
This sequence comes from Dreissena polymorpha, assembly GCF_020536995.1. NCBI lineage: Eukaryota > Metazoa > Mollusca > Bivalvia > Myida > Dreissenidae > Dreissena > Dreissena polymorpha. The sequence goes on from NC_068358.1 coordinate 112,177,833, forward strand.
TCACGCAAAAGTATCCCTCGTGCAGACTTTTAGTGCCTATGTTGGATTCAACAAGACATAGCAAATGAACTCAATTTTATTTCTGTGTGTTCGTGCTACCTTTTACTACGACAAAGCAGCATTAAACGTGTTTATTACCTGATTCCATATTTTGTAAAGCTTCATAGTTTATTAACATCAACATGTAAAAAATGGATAATGTTAATATATATAAATAGGTGAATTAAATTACACACAATTCTATCATAAATGCCATTTAAAGGAAATTAATAGTTTTCTGAAATGTCTTTGAAAATACTCTATGTACATATGTTTGTCATTCATGTCAATTTAATTATCTCCTTTTAATTTTTATAAATTAAAATATATACTATATACTTCAGTTAATGACAAGTAAAAATGTATCTTCACATCCTCAAAAATGTGTATGTTTCTCCTCCAAAGCGTTGTGGTTTTATGTAATTTGGTTTTGAAAGTATATGCAATTCACACAAATACACAAACAATCATAAAATATTTATTTATTTATTATTATTTTTTATCTTATTTTTATTTTATTTTATTTATTTATTTATTTCACTTATGTATTTTATTTATTTTATTTATTCTATTATTATCAATGTTTTATTTATTTTTATTAATTTAGTTTTGTATATATTTTATATTAATTTAATTGTTATTAAATATAATTTATGTACATATTTATTTAATTCATCTAATTTATTTAATTTATTTTATTTATTTAATATCTAATATTTCTTAACTTTTTTAAATTTCTTAAATTTCTTAAATTTCTTAAATTTCTTGAATTTATTTTATTTATTTTATTTATTTTATTTACTTGTATTTACTTTTATTTACTTTTATTTTGCTTTTCTTTATTTTATTAAATGTATTGTATTTGGATTTCATTAACTTTATCTACTTTTTTAATCGTTTTTATTTTCATTTAGTTTATTTATTTAAAAATGTACACATACGAGCCGATGTACATAGGCTTAGGTTGTTACTTCTGATCTGTTCTATTCTTCAATTAAAATTGTTTTTCCCTCTTTCTGTTATTGCACGCGTTTGGTATTTTTATGTCCTAACAATCTCCAATATAACGCCCAGAGATATAAACTGAAATTATATAAGTGCACATCGTTAATTACTGGCGTCAAATCGTATTATAAACATATATATAAAGCAAGAGCCCTATAAACTCATCATAAATACATAATTATCGATTCGCAGGCTTGGCCAAATCGTCCTTACTTTTACATTTATCAGTCTGTGCTTGTTAGAATACCAATACCCTTGGGAATATTTATTGTTGTCTGCGCTGTTAATCACTTCAAAACATCACTCAGTAGCTTGAAAGCGTGAATGAAAAAGATCGGCAAACCAATCAAGGCAGGAAAATATTAGTCAAGTGCGCCCTTATATATCCAGGAAATAGACGCTTACGATAAATTCAAAGAAATGTAGAGCGGATATGGAGTACATAAACTGTCAGTCTGAAAAAATAGGGCCCCTACAGAGACATCATATATATTATCGTTTGCTTTCAAAATACACATGACAGTTTATTTATATTCAACAACCTCTCTCCGCTGTTTGTCGGCAAATTTAGCTTTATCATTATATAAACTTAATGTATATATTACATTTATGTTAAAATATGTATTGAAAGTAAAAACAAAAGTACAATTGTGATATCGTTTTTAAGTAATTTCAAATGATATAAATGTATTCAGTATTATGTACAATTGCTTAGGCACACAATCATTTTATATATTTTTTAAAACTAAAAAGAAATTATTAAATATGTCCATTAAACATACGGTTTTTAAAACAACAGTGACCCTGATACGTTGCGTTTTACTGTTTATGCGTATAACATAGGGTACATATGGCAAGGTATATACCCCTGTCGCATTACACACCAAGTGTCGATGGTCAAATCAAATAGTATTTATTTTATAATAGAAACGTTTTATTCATTGTTTATTGTAAAATAAAGACACAATTATACAGCAAATACGAAGGATTTGCAAAATATAATTGAATATTACAACCATGAAATCCATCCAAATCCTGAAAGATTGAACTTGTGATTGCAGTGCCTAACTTTTAGCAGAAAGTATAACTGAACCTTTATCTTGGAAAGGCGTTAACTTATTATCAATGCGTCTGCACGTATCAGGATGAAAAACGCCATCTTGCGCATCAAAATTTGCGTACTCCAATCACGTCTTTAATTACCGACATACGTTATATAAAAGGAAAGGTCATATATTGAGAGATAATAAGAACAGTTCAAAATTTATCTTAAGATCGCTTTGTTTATGGTTTCTTGGTTTCCGTCAATTAGAGCTAAAGAGGATATGAATTGACAAGTTTTCCAAATTATTTGTTTTCATTAGAATCCCTTTGAGCTTTTTGGTAAAACATAATGTTGGGATATTGCTGTCTTGCTTGAAGGCCCATAACCGAATCATATAAAAAAAATCAGCCATGCTTTTATATTTCCCTATACTTGATAGTTTAACTAGTTGAAATTACAAACAGATAGCGAATACGTGTTAATATCTTATAAAGGGGAACAACAGCACAAACTTCAAGCAGATTATTTCAATAGTATATAATTCCAAAACAGACTCTTGAAACTTACAGCATATGTTGTTATAGATTTTTTAAAGGCTCTATACACAAACAGAAGTATTTTATCTTTAAGCGCCTCGTATTCTCTTCGGGAAACACCGATCTGTAATCGGACCTTAATTATACTTCCTTGAAAATGTCTGTATTGTGTTGCCACAATAGTTGATGACAGAGGTTAAGTTTTATAAAGATAATCATGTGGGCTTTGTTTAAGTAGCCCCTACTATTCCAGCCAGTGTATTTGTAGACCAAGTACCAGCACCTAAGACAAAACATGTTTTTTGAAAGGTCTTGAAAATCAAACACGCTACATAATTAATGAACAGGTTTCTGCACATTCATAAACCGTTTAAGCAAATACAATATTTGTAAATATATAATTATCTATCAAGGCTACTTTTAATCAACTAATTTTATTTTCAATACCACCTGAATATCTATCTACGAGAGCTGCTGTAATGCGTGTGAAAGCACATAACGGTTGATAAATCCTTAACGATGTTCAATACACATTACAGACTCATGGCATCTACCATCCACTCTGTAACGAGATTTTGAACTAAGAATTATATGGCCTCACTCATGTTCTTCAAAACATGAGTGAATATTTTATAACAACCAAGAATATCGCAAGTTAACCACTTTATAGCGAGTATCCACAACATGTTCCTTCCACTTTTATATTGTCAATTTGTTAATTTGTCAAACTATAAGCAAATGCAACGCTTTTAGCCTCAACGTTAAATTAAACCATGTTTTAAATTGATGTTACTTTTGTGTTTATGTTGGTTTGTATTGTGCTGTATTGTGCTGTTTTGTACTGTTTGGGCAATCGGTCACTTGCCTTAAATAAAGGACCAACTAATTGTTTTTAATGAAAATTCAATACTGCTCCAGCAGCTGGAGTTTCACTTCTTTATATTGTACACAATGAGGTCAGTGATTTCACTTTGAATTCAAACGATCGGTTTTAAAATGCCATGCTAGCCGCCAACTATAATATAACAATATTTGCATAAAGTAAATGACGGTATTCATATACTTGTTCGTATTTCTATTTCTTTTGACAGTTCGGAGTCGTAGTGATTAGATTTATTCTGAGTGTGAACTATTTCAGCTAACCTTACAATTGTTTCTTCAACAATCCTGGCAAACAATTAAGTTGTATGCGTGCATGTATCAATCGCGTCTTGAGAGCGTGCATGATTGGCATGCACTACTACACTTTCCCTATACCTAAACGCGAGTGCGTCTTTGAGACGGGTTAACCACAAGTCGTAAATTATGTATTCATGGTAATCTCTAAGGCTTACATCAGTCTGAAACAAAGACATGTTTGAATTTCTGATTGATCCTTCAGCAAAGTTGTTTTATTGAAGTGCTTTGTACGACGAGATAAGATCTCTTTTGATCCCTTTTACGTGTGACTTGACAAACGTTAACCAATTCATCTACGAAAGTAAGGCAAGCGGTGTTTCACAAACAAATGTTGGTTTGAATGTTCTCCAAAAAATGCAATACATGCATTATTTGAGTGATAACGATTTATATTCAAATGACATTATCTCGGAGAGAAAACATCACACCCAAGCATACTTACATTTATTGCACTAATTGCTTTTAAGTTTGTTTAGCAAGTAACAAAAACGATTGTTAGTGCTAAAACGACCTGGTCACATATTTATATTTGTGTTTCATTTCATAATTGTTTAATTACAAAATAAAGGGTAGTAGGAATAATATAAATGACAACTTTCATTAAGAAAAAGGATTAAACAATATTCGAAGAGCTTCCTAAAGCATATCTTATTTTTTCTGACATACTTGTATTTACCATAATAGACAATTGTTATCAGCTTGGTTACATGACGATTTTCAAAGTGAATACCATGAATTTTATAATGACTACATATATTATAAAATATTTTGCACATTATAAATCCTTTGTAGCGCTTATCCTCGGCCATTTAAACAACTTATTGGATAACTAAATTGGCGTTTAAAATTTGGTAATATATATTAAAGCCAGCGTCACGCAGTGGTTTTGCACTATCTATTGCTTCCAAAATGTCCAAATGCGAATCCCGGGAAGGAAAAATGTGTTATTCCATTTTGTCTTTCAGCTATAAAAAACGAAGGAGGGGTAATTTGGAAAGCAATGTATTAAGATTTACAAAGGGATTACCAAATGCAGCAGTAAGAAGGCTTGGGCTCTACGACATAATACCATCAATACAACAGGGAAATCTTTGAGTTAAAAGAGGCCAAGGATAAGAGGTTTGAAGCAATATATCAACATTGACAACCAAATTACTAAATGCATATTTAAGATGGACTACATAATCCTCAAAACCCTCACGACGACCCGTTAGCGCAATATCAGTGTTATAACAGAGGGTGACTGAAACCTACAGACGGATAAAGCCGCTGTCCTGAACAGTTAATTCGAATACTGCAGCGACCTTTATACCTACCCGCATCATCCACACCAGTATAATTCAGACTAAGCCAAGACCAGATGCCGAACACGAAGGTCAGTTCATACCAAAGAAAAAGATGGATGAGGCAGTGCACAGGAAAGAACATATCCGGTATTGGGCAACGTTCGTCCGAGCTTATTAAGCATAGACGACAGGCAACGACTGCAGCAACGATTACAGTATGCCAGAAGATCAGGGGGAGAAGAAGGTGTTCATCCGGTATCTGGCAATCTCCCTACGATAAAATCGAGAATGGTTTAGCTGTAAGAGAAAAGTCGCAACCCTTTTCAGCCTCTCCAGGAAAATCATGCTATGCAACATTTTCAATCTATTGAAAAACAAGACCAAGGCCGAAGAGCAGTCTTGATTCAGATCTGCACGGAGGACAGTATAACACTTCTTCAACTGTAGAGTCAAGATTACGAGACACTTGCTACAGTAATGTGAGTTCTTCCATATCTTCATCGACATTAACAAAGCTTTCGACCCTGTGTTGCATGATGGTCGATGGTAGATCCTTACATTAAACATTAATGCAGGGCTGGTGCTAGATACTCCATAACTCGACCTTATCGCCATAAACGCAGATTGTCTAAATTTACATATGCGTGACTTCTTTAGTAGATCGGTGGGTGTCCGACTATCATGTCTGCTCTCTCGTTCCAGTTTAGAATTTCTTGAAAAATAGAACTCACAAGACCACTCAAGACCATCGCACGGCGTTCTTTATCACTGGCAGACCAATGTCACACACGAGAGTCAATAATGACCTCATGGGAAGCATCAGTAATTGAATCACTGACAAACTCTACAGACTCTACCATGGAGAAGTCGAATATCAAGGTGAAACGCAAGAACAACACGAGCGCAGAAATCACTAATGAACGTGAGAAGCTGGAAGAAGTGAACAGCTACCAGTTCTCAGGAGCTACCCTCCAAAGATTGTATTAGTACCACTAATAAGAATTATCATGGCGATCGCATCGCTTGCAAGACTGAGACGGTTTGAGGCAGGAAGCACCATCATCTTCATAACAAAGCACATATTCTACAGATTTGTCTCGTGGTCTCCATCCTACTGTAACTTTGCAAACCCTGGACACAAAGATGGTGATGATGATGATGATGATGATGATGATGATAATGATGATGATGATGATGATGATGATGATGATGATGATGATGATGATGATGATGATGATGATGATGATGATGATGATGATGATGGTTGCAATATTAACTGTCGACTGTACATGACGCAACAGATAAGTTTCACTGATATAAAGTTCGTATCATCATAAATGTATTTCAAATACCGTTCTTAAGGACATATTGGCGGAGTGAACGAGCATATTGCGCGTAATCACGGTCTATGTTTGTAATGTTGTCCACCGCATATGTCAATAAAAACCAGCTCCTGTCGTGAGATTCTCGAAACAGGCGAATGTACAGGATTAATATGACATATAAAAAAAGATCTAGCACCTGTTTATGGAAGAATAAATGCGACCCCATGATGTGTTTTCTACGTTTAACTTACAACTATCATTGTTTATTACCATGACAAGGATGTAACAAATCAGTTCAGATGGAGTTCAGAGACAAAACAGATGGTCTGTTTACTCATGTGTTACTTGAAATCATTACTAAATCCTTACACATTTGTTCACGTGGTAATTAACATTCGTTTACTTTCGTGTTTGTTAAGGAATGTTGTTAGATTCCTTAGATGCAAATAAAAAATAAATCGATCCTAATAAGTATATTCTAATATTTACTTTCTTAGTACCATTTTAAGTAATACCTCATAATTGACAAACAAAAATATTTTTTTTAATTTTGAAGTTGTTTAGTGAAAAACATCTGTATATGTAATTCTGTTTGTTATTCTTGTAACCCGAGCAAGCCGAGTTTATTTAACGTTAAGTTTGATGAACTACTCGTTGTTGCTTGTTTAACTTTTCTCTCTATCCATTTTACCAAATCTCAATGCAAACTGTCTTTAACTTTGTCTGGAATTTAACCATTTTTCAAGAAGTAAGTTACTGTTTGTTTTAAGTACTTGGTGCTTGCACATATGCTGTTCATAAATAGTTTCTATCCAGCACCCAAGCTTTACTTACAAACTCATTGCGTCCTATGGTTACACAGCCAAGAGACATGGAGGGGCGGGTTTGTCAATACGAATATACATATATATATATATATATATATATATATATATATATATACATAATCGGTTATCTTTGATCAAAGACATATGCCCAATTGTATTTACTTTTTCGGACAATACATTGAACGGTTACACAAACATAATAGGGTTCACCGCCTTGGCACCGTCAAACGAAATTGCATTTCAGTTAAATTTCATTACATAGATGAAATATTTGAATATTGTTTTTATTAAATTTACCTTACTTGAAACATATGGGGGTACATGATAATGCCCTTGGCGGGGTACGGGAGGTCGTCTGGTTTGGGACACCATCTCCGGTGCGCAGTATCGTAGCACTCCACGCTCCTCAACATGTGGCCACTGGGCTCGGACCTCCCGCCAATCATGTAAATGCGACTTCCTGAAAATGGGTTACACCGTTATACATTATTAAAACACTGTTAAAATGTCATTCATTTAATATAATGACAATGTATATACTAAAATGTATACTTTAATTGACAAATAAGTATAATTTAACAGTCCGCTTTTTAAACGTGAAAAACGTGAAAATAGGGATTAACTGCTTGTATTTTCAATTAATAAAACAATTATCTTGCAAAACTACATCGAGTTCACACTTGAACTTGTTAAATGATTTACTATAATTGCACCAGATACAATCACAATTATATAGAGGATATTTGTTCATGTCAGTGTAAGATCGTTTGTTATTTCACGAATGATCATAGAAAATATATTTTAACGAGTGGCGCAGCAACGATTGAAAATATTATTTTTCTATGTTCGCGAGTCAACTGACATGAACACATTTTCTGTTTCTGTTATGCCCCTTTTTCAAGAAAATAAATAAATTAACAGCTGTTTCCCTTTCGCTGAAAAGTTACCCTTTCTCTGAGTTTTTCCCGTGGCGTTCCTCAATACATTGACATGACGTCATTTTGTTTACAAAATGACGTCATTTGGTTGACAAAATTACGTCATTATTCCAGAGAAATTCTTCAGTTAAACTCTTTTACAATGTGAACAAACGGTTAAAAAACATAAAATTAATAGAAAATGTGTTGGATTCGGTGGAATATTGATTTTATTTCACCCGTGATCTGAGAAAAAATATAAACAAGGATATAAACAAGGGAAGTACATCTTCATATGATAATCTTAAAATAGAAAAAGGAATTCCGAAAATTTGTTCTTTTCATAGGTGAAAATAACAATTGTGTTATTTTCACTGCTATTATTTCACTGCAGAAATGTCATATTTTATCATAAGGTATAAAATAAATCGGAATCTTTAACCGTTATGCCGTATTTTTATTACTTAACCAGCAAGTCTAATCCCAACGCCTTAACCATCTGTTTCTATTTACGTCATGTGTGAAATGAAATATATATCCTCAGTTGCATAATATTTTGTACGTAGCGAATACAGTATAGGATACAAAGTCCAAGTGTAATGCTTTGTCAAAATAAATGCCATAAAAAATTTGTGTATGTTGTCAAAGTCATAGCATGTAGGTATTTAAAAGAAACAAGACGTAACACAGTGAAAAATAATATATAGTAAAATGTATGCATACGAGTTTAATTTATTATATACTGCACACGTTCAGTTCTCTTTTATTTTCCTTTTTATAAGATGTTAGTTTTAGAATATATAACGTTGTTGGTGCATTCATAAAAACAACAATGTAAGGGTTGATCTTAAAGTGTTAGAATTAAGCATTACGCTTCCATCATGTGAAGTCAATTACGAAATACACATGTTCGAAACCCATTAATACTGATGAGGTAGTCATTCTCAATGCATTTTAGCATTACATCTTTCTATCGACGTTTTCTGTTCTTTGCTTCTGTATTAAAGCATTGTACATGAGTCAAAGCTCTATACTACTAACATCACACTAGGCATTATAATGCAAATTAGATACGGTTTTAAAATCATGGTGAATATTTTGCTCCCCCCGAGCTTTTCCCCGAATGCTTATAGGATTAGAAAATATCGACATTGTGAATGTATTTTGGAAGTGTGCACCGGTAATGTTTGTGTCGGCTCATACGTTATTATACCCCCATTACCATTGGCAATTGGGGCTATATATGAGTCACTTTGTCGGTCGGTCGGTTGGTCCGTCCCATCTGATCTTCACCAAACTTGTTCAGAAGTTGTATCTAGAGGATGTCTATGTCAAGTTTGAATATGGGTCATGCCGGGTCAAAAACTAGGTCGCGGGGTCGCTTAGTGCGTTTTAAACCGAAAGTTTGTCCGGACCATAATTATGTAATTTATCGTTAGATTTTTAAAATGACTTGGTACATTTGTTCACCTTCATGGGACGGTGTGACTTGCGTAAGAAGTACGTCGATATCTCTGAGGTCAAGGTCACACTTTGAGTTCAAAGGTTAAACATGGCCATAAATGAGCTTGCCCGGGCAATAACTATGTCGTTCATTGTGAGATGTTAAAATCATTGGCACATTTGTTCATCATCATCGGACGGTGTGTCATGCGAAATAATAACGTCGATACATCCAAGGTCAATGTCACACTTTGAGTTCAAAGGTCAAACATGGCCATAAATGAGCTTATCCGTGCCATAGCTATGTCGATCATTGTGAAATTTTAAAATCATTTTGGTTCATGTGTTCACCATTATGTGACGGTGAGACATTCGAAAGAATTACGTCGATATCAGCAACGTCAAGGCCACACTTTGAGTTGAAAGGTCTAAACGGCAACAAATGATCTTGTCCGGGCCATTACAGTGTCATTCATTTAGAGATTTAAAAATTACTCGGTATATTTGTTCACAATCATTGGACGGTGTGTCAGGCGAAAGCATTACATCGGTATTTTCATGGTCAATGTCACACTTTTAGTTCAAAGGTCAAACAAATAATAATGTCATAATAATTCTTAAAGATCGCCATAAAATCTCTTGTTTTGTTAAGACAGTATGCAAACTATTAAGTGTCAATGCAGCATGTGGGGGTATACGTAACGCCTGTGGTAAAGCCCTAGTTGTTCATGTTGGTATTTCGAAATAAATAAAGTGATCATATTATGCCGGTGTGAAGTGCAGAATATTCATATCGCTCGCTTAAAGATCAATGTCACCGTGTTCCATATTTCTTATAATAAGATTTGGAAATAGTTGTTTGTCATCCTGGTGCCTTAAAAAACACCCAGTGTAATGTTCGCCCCTTTTGTTTCATCAATCCTTACCTGAACGCGTATTTGTAACGTAGCCATCGTCGTATATTTTATCGCGTTCACAACAAAATGGGATTTTTATCCTGGATTTAGGTTGCCCGTTTGGTCTTATTTCGAATCAACGTTTTATCTTGAAATTTATTAAAATGATAAACTTCAAACTTATTAGGTAGTTAGAACTCTCTTTTTGTGTGTGTTTAGTTATCGACATTTGTGTACTATAATATCTGAAGAAACAGAAGCATATCCCGAAAACTAACAGAAAGTATCAATTTGAAGCTTTGTTCGAGGGCAATCATGTTTCAAGAGGATTAATAGGCTAACCTAGAATGCCAACGTTCTTGTTTTCATATCGTAAGAGCTGTTTTCCTTAAGATATTTTGCACGTTTGTAATTGTATCATTTCGAATAATTATAAATATGTAGATCTCATTAAGATATGATACAATACTTTAGGGATATCACTCTTTCTTCCTTATTTTAAGAGTTATTGCAGTTTGTTGGTTTACCTTACTTTTGTAAGGAGCATATATTTGAGACAATAAAAGGTAACAATTTGAAGCTATTGTGTAGCTATCGCTCATTTAATTTCTTGCAAACTATACGAGGTACCAACTTGGCATAACCATTTAGCTCTCATGCAGTAGAAGTAAAGTACAAAGCAATTGTGACTCATGCTTTCATAATTACAATGGTATTGCCCTTGTACAAATGTATGTTTAAATCGTCTTTATTGCATATCTTGACCATAATATAATTTATTATGATGAAACTTTATTGGACTCTCATTATTGGGATACCAGTTATGAAACCTGAAAAACCAATGTCGTCGGGCAATGCGGCATGCGCCATATGGTGAATTGTTTGGCACGAAAGCAATCGTTGTTTAATTGCTTTTGTCTTTGATTTTAAAATGACGATATACATGATCAAAATACGTTGAACACAGTTTAATAATTGCAAATTGATTACAGACAGTCGAACACACAACTACACACAAACCTATTCTTTTAAACTTACATGCACGCTCGTTCAACACAATTGTTCATTACCTATGAACAATGTATGTAAACTATTATTATATTAATGCATTTTATTTTGGTGTTGCGGAATATGTTGTTTTAAACATTCCTCATTATTAAGAAAAAACGATTCGTTTTTGAACATTTTTGAGTGGTTATTTAAAACAATAATTTTCACGAGTGGTGATGATTTATGATTGGGCAGAAACACGTCGCATGTATACTTATTTACGATTTTAAACTTGCTCTGTTAAGTTTTTGTGTTGCCTGTTTTGTTTTCCAGGCGATTTTACAATGCCGAGGTAATCTGATAAATGTTAAGTTTAAACCAGTCATTAAATTCAAGTTGTGAATATTGCTTTCAAGCAGATTTTTGACAACATGCGATGCTTTTAGTTTTTAAGTTTAACAATACAATAAGAGTGTAAACATGAAGATGTCATTTCTTGCTATATTGCCGATTGTTGCATGCTATTACGTCATCAATATTATTTCTGTACCGTGCGGTTTCATAATTGTTTCGTGCATCAATATATATTTTTGAACACCTTTATTTTCATATCCTGTAATAAAGGTTTATATATCATCTCTTAATATTTCCAAAAGGTCAGTTTCTCAAATCGATAGGCGACAAAATATACTATTTGTTACAAACGAAGTCCAGCAACGGTTTGTAATAAATTATTTCAAATGTTCAATTGATGTACGAGTCGCAAGTATTTATGCATTAAACAAATGTAATTTCACAAAATTGACACACGGATTATGCAAATTAAATGACGCCTCTTGGAGTATTTATTCCAAGAAAGACTGAAAAAGGGTCTTCACCTTTCGCTTAGTAGATTATATTATCTGATGGTGCATAATTTGAAGACCCTGAGTTTTAAGGCACTTCTACCCACTTTACGTTTTTACTCACGAAAGTTTGGACGAATTAGAAGAATAGAAGCAATCTCCAGATGGTTGTTTTGTTACATATAAAAGTACTTACGAATATAGCCTTATATTATGTATAATGTATTGTATTAATACAAAAGAAGACATTGACATTCAAGTAAATAATAAACATTTAAAAAAATAGCATAATTAAATGATTATTTAAAATTTATACATGTTTTTATTCTATAACGATTATTTATTTTCCGCGATATTAAAGCCATGTATATCGACTGCAAAATATTAGAAACCTATAACGTTTTTTTTTACAGAAATTGAACAACAAGAACAGAACAGAACAGACATTTTATTCAGACTTATTCATAAGTACATCGTCTTAATACATACAGTTTAAAAGTAAATATGTCACGTTTTCATTATATTTAACTTCCAACAAATGAAAAAAATACACAAAACATAAAACAAGTAAAGAAAATGCATAGAGGAATTTTCTAAACATGATGACAAAAAGATTTGTAGGTGATATCGGTTATATAGTATTATTGATAAATGAATTGCGACTTACAACTGCAGCTTTTATATATTGACACAACTTGACAAGTTCGTTTTTATCGGATTAAGTCAGTAATTGGTGATACTTTAACACCGATGGATTAATATATACATAGCTTTTAAGGTATTTTTGTCGTAAAACACTAACATGAACAAATACAAACGAAGTGAAACTCATCTTCAATATCTCTAATATTGCAACATACATAGTATCTTTCGTTGCGAGGAATATTATTACGGCCATACCTCCCAGTTTGAATTTTCAGTGGGTGAACAGAAATTCTTTTCTTAACAAATTGAAAACGCAAACTCCTTGGTAACAAATCCAAATAAGGTTCGTATACTTTTGTAGGTGTAAAAGCTCTATACATGTCTAATACAGGACTGTTTCTTTATGTACCATACCATTCTTGATTAAATGTATCTATAAGTCTATTCCTAAACAAGAACAGCTGTGCTCAGCTGATATAGACAAACTGATTGAGGCGTCAATATATAATTTATGGTACTCTTAACTGTAATCATTTGTTGTGTAACATATTTAAGATAAACAGGAGCATAAAAAAGCCACGTTGATACATTCTAGTAGGAACTGATTGTGCCAAAGAGAAGAATATAAAGGGCTTTTACATTCGTGTTTACATATATTTGTTCACTTATGGAGCAATTCTTATTAAAGCTAACATAACTACATGCTATCTGCAACATTCGTAGCAAGGATGCATTATATTGTGCTTGCGAAGATAACTCCATATTTATAAATTATAGGCTTTCCTTACGCAACTCATTAAGTTGTTAACTCTTTAATGCATGACTAAAATAAGAATATTTCAAAACAAACACAAAAGAACTAAAATAAATTACCAAGAATTGAACACTTTATTTTGGTAAACTGAAGCCAGCAGTGAAGTTAATCGATAAGTGCAACAATATGATATCAATCTCTGTGTGAAAAAAAAAGGTACGCAGTTACGTCAAGTCAAGAGAAATTGTTTTGCCCAAAGGCCTTATCTGTGTCATAAATCAGTATAATCAATCATATTTGACATATTAAAACAGTAAAATAAGCATTTAGCATGAGGCCATCATAAGATTATAAAACACCAACTTATTTTATGTTATTGCCATCTGACCATAATAACATAAACTAATGTTATTTTTTTTATTCATGTATTGTTAGGGTATATTTTTATCAAAATACTTTGTCCATGATTGCATAATACTACAAATACAAACACACATAATGACTGATGGTGTCAATACAAATTAAATTGCAAAGGTTCTAATATATTTGATTTTAATAAGAAGTATGATTGAACATACATCTACTAAAACACACATTACACTACATACAACTAAACATAACGAAGGATGATACACGTTGATTTACATAATAATTCAAATGTATTTGGAGGAACACATTTATAAAAAAAATTACTTTTTCAAAATATGAACTCGAAACATTATATTGATCATATTATGTATTAGGTAATCATAGACATACATTGTTTCAGGACGTTTCGGTTTATATTGCTATCATAACATCATTTATACATTTTAACAGTGACATAATTTGATGGTTAACGATACCATACATTGGTTTCAACAGTGTGTGTTAAACTAGTAAACAACTTACATTCTAAATAATACATTGTAGATTATGGTGTACTTATGACGTGCTTTATTATAATACAAAAAAATCTGTATATAATAACGTATGTGTATTTTGTAAAATAAACAATAAACGAAACTATTTATTACTTGTTAAGTGTTAATTAAAAACACAAGAACATTACTCAATTGAGACGTTAACGCACATTAGTAAATGTATTTAAAAGTTAAACAAAAGGGAAAAAGGGAAACACAATTCTGAATTCTTTTTTTTAGTAAAATAGTGATGTTACTTATCTGAAACATTTGGAAAACTGCCATTGATTGTTGCAAAAAACTCAAGTGTTATCAATCGCATACACGCAATTAAAGGGGCCTTTTCACGTATTGGCATTTATCGAAGTTTGTCATTCAATGCTTTATATTGATACATTTATTGGACCTAAAAGTCTCCAGTAAAATAAACAACAAGAATACAATTAAAAAAGAAAAAAGTATATCTCATCTGGGCTCGAACCACTGACACCTGTGTTCCAGGAGTAAAAGGTTTCCCACTAAGACCACTCGGCTATCCGTGCTCATGATATGATGGGTTGTATTTTTTTACTTTATATAAGCATTTCTCGTTGTTACACAAAATATAACGACAACAACAGAACTTTCCAAACTATCCAATCGTTTCGCGTTGCAACGCTTTATAATTTGCACGTTCTCAAATCGTCAAAAGATGCATATAATGGATATTTTAGAGCATGGTTAATGTTAAGCTGTACTATTTCCTCACAAATATCATAACTAATACGAAAATATGCAAATCTGAAACAACTTTTTCTAATTAGGCAATTTACCGAAACGTGAAAAGGCCTCTTTAAAACATAGCACCATGCCTTTTAGGAGAACAATGGCATATCGTATTCGATATCAATATACTCAAGAGATCATGATACTTTTTAATGTGCAAAATAATTTATGCACAATGGATTTTAAAGCACACAAACTATATTATACATTACAAATCGTTAGTTATTATAAACTGTTTGATTATTTTGTCAACGATAAACTAAACACGTACATATAAATCAGCCAAAGCCAATAATAGAATGTATTTACTTTTATTAACGCAAAAATAGCCTCTCTGACAATTTGTATTATATGCATGCACAAAATCGGAATAAATCAAACCTCAGATAATTCAGGAATCATGATATCTTTATGTAACATTAAATAACTAAAATTGTATTAATATCATTCTCATTGGTTTGAAAAACTAGCAAACATAAATGAGACAGTGTACTGCTTTTGTTTATTAGTTTAGTCAGTAATTGCAATATCGTTTTTTAAAATTAGCTAAGTTACAACTAGCTTGGTATTTTAAAACGTAGACGAGGTATATTGAATATAGGCTCATACACATATAGCTTTTTTTATTAAGCGAAGATCATTCAAAGTCGTATTTAGTTGTTTAATCGGACCGATTACGCATTTTTGCAAAATAAAGTAAACACTATTCTAACATTGAAAACTTTCCTTGTAAACTGTACATTACACGCCACATTTGGCGAAATGTTGATTACGTAACTAGCGATTTAATATTAACAATGCGCTAACGTATGAATTCGTTTTTCCAATCAAATAAGGCATGTATTATACTGTTTAGCGCAAAGGCAGTGATAATGAAAAGAATATTTGCTCAAAAGAAAGGCGCGCGGCAGAAACAGTTTGACGCCATACATAATGTGCTAAGTGAAGCCCTTTTGGGAAATTACCAACCATGTGACTTCGATATCATTCAACATTTGAACGTGTCAATGTACTGTTTAAAACACTCACACAATTTACGATTCGGTAGTTCAGATACACAAAGAATGAGACCAGATGAGCTGATCATCTTGAATACATCTCTAATACGAGTCAGTTTACTGACACAGCAATAAATCATATAATAAGACATGAAGTATTGCACATTTCATATCTATTACATTATTTTTAAATGTGTTCAAAAATAGTGTCAAAAATATCATACAATTTCCTCGGGTAGGTCAGCATGTCAAATTGTAAACCCCGATGCATTATGGAACAGGTAATGCCAGTAATTAAATAACTGTGGCGGGAATAAAGTATTACACTTATTTCTAGACCCAATGGTAATGTCTTTTGGTTTTGATAAATATAAAACAAAATACCTTTAAAGTCAGGTTACGAAATGTGCCTTTGATATCATTTGAGTCCACGAAGGAATAATATGTTTGCATTAATGTTTTGTAAAACAAGTAGTTAGATGTTGAAACTGAGATCAAACCGAGCATACATGTCGTAGACACAAGGTTACGGTGATGTATATACAACGATACAGTGCGATAAGTATGTTTTCACGCAAATGATACCAAATACTTTATAAATGTTTAAGGTTATAATACAAATACTTAACGGGAAATACTTGAACAAATTGTTTATTTTTTTTTGCTGTTCAACATATACGTGTCGCGAAACGAATTGAGCACATAGTAACGTTTGATTCGGACACAATATTTGAAATAACAGTAAAAACACTGTTTGATGTCAACCTCTCCTAAATGCTTACCCAAAAAGTAAACGTCGACCGTAGCATTACTACTTAATTGGTACAGACCAAAGAAATACTTTAACAACAAACAAACCCCCTATACAGTCGAAGTTTAAATTTTGCTGTAATGGGACCATTCACTTTTTCAGACTCTGGTCGGACACCTTTCAATCAATAAATACTAAAAATATAATGTATATGTAAATATATTTGAGAAACATGCATATTCGTTCAGTAACTTATTGAACAATAAATAAATCTGTATGATCAACACTTCAGTATTTTATTTAAAAAAAAGATGTGCTTCCATGAGCAATAATTATTCATAAGCATTTATTTATTCCACATTTAAATTTGATAGCGAATTTCATTCAAGTACTCTTAACACGTTTACGACCCAGCAGGTAGATAATTTAGACAATCCAATGTAGTCAACGTTCTTATAATGCAAATGTCAATATATGCAGCTACTCATTTAAGCCGCTAGAATAATGTATGTCATAGTTCACATAAAGGTTGAATTGTGATTTACACAATCCTGTCGGATACCGATGTTGCCCGACTTAAGTCGATTTAGTTTTATATAACTACTATACAGCCTTTGCGGCCCATCCCCACACAATATCATTGACAATGTTATTGACTCAATAATATTGACAGAACATTTTTTCCGTCAAGTGTACACACATATTTATCAATATTTTGTTTATTTGTACTTCAGTCATCATTCAAACAAGAATGAAAATTGACAATGCGTCAATAAATATTTGAGATCTCTGACTTTCTTCAATACATTGACGGTGCCTTCAATATCATCCATTCACTATCAATTTTATTGTCAATCTGCATTATTGACAATCAAATTGACAATGACATTGTGAGTGGATGGGCCGCTTAAGAAATAAAACGACATTTAACAAATGGATCGAATGTATGCTTTTCGTGGGGTAATCCAATAATTTCTGAAACACAATATAGTAAAACACGCAAACACTGAATTGTGTTCAATAACGTCAACATAGAAATGCATTGTTTTTAGACATTTGGTTAGTGTTGGATTGTTTTAGACATTCATGAAATGTTTTTAGACATTATGGTTAGGTTTGAAATAAAAAAATTAACATTCATGAGTTGTTAGTGTACTTTTCATTCATTTTTTTCTGCAATCAAATGTGTAACTTAGAACCAAAACAACAATGCTATTTTCATAGCGATAAATTAGGTTTCTTCAGTACAGTCACATCGTTTAAACAATCTATGAATATAAAACACATTGACTTCAGCTAAAGACTGGCGGACAAAAACAAGTATCAAATAACTACCAGCTCGACTGAACAAGGTTCACATGTTAACACCGTGAATGATCAATGAAATGCACAAAGACACCAAAAAAATAACAACAAAACACCATCGTTTATTACAATATTCAAAGGGGTATTGCTAATGAAGCTTAAACACACTTTTGAAATAAAACAGGTAGAGAATTTGAGTTGTATTACAAATAATTTATTGCATGGAATTTCACAAACCGAATTACCAACTATGGTTTATGAACTGGAACACACTGTCATAAAGTGATATAATGCGCATAGTGTATTAAATTAGATATAATGTTTCATGAAGCAAGATGTTCTCGGCAATGAGTATTTGTTTTAAAGATAACAGATAAAGATAACATATGTTATAAAAAGAACAGTACATAAACTATATAAAGTGATCAGTTTAATTCGGTTAAATAAATAGCGAATATGTTATCCATACAGTTTTAAAGAACATGATTTCTAAAACTGGGTTGACCATTGTGTTTTCATACATGCTATATACTAATAACTTATTAATTATATGAATATTCAGTCCGTACTGTATCACATTTCAGCAATATATAATTTGCCATGTAAAAACCGTATATTAAACGGCCAGTAAGCCAAAGAAGCGGTTTGGTAATGCGTTTAACAGTTGGCTTCAGCTTTTCTCTCCTATTGTGATACATAATATATAATCACCATATATCACGACACGAGTATATACATTTCTTAAAAACATGTGCCATAGTTGGTTCTTAACCTTAACACAAGTGATATGTTTAACATAGTTACTTGTTTCAAGCATAAAAACAACACAATTTATGTAAATATGTTTCCTGTCCCCGAACAATTATACGAGGCAAATGTACGTTAGACACCCACAAGTGTTTTGTTGTGAATTACTTTTACACTGCGCTACAACGAATGGGTTTTTGTTTTCGATTGTGTATTTCTATCGTTACTCTTTCTAACCACTTCATCTAGAAATCAGCGAACACATTAATTAGTTGGTCCATCGTTTTTTACTAGTGAAAGTAACTACTTGTCTCAACTACCAATTGGTCAAAACACTTTTGCGGAAACAACAATTTATATGTAACAAGTGTACGGGATTTATTACAGCCATAAAATCATCCTATTTAAACGTTTTATAACACACAATCAGCAACTCATTTTGGCAATTTGAGAATGTGCTGTCAACAAGATCGCAATTTATAAGCCATATGAACTTGATATATTGTATAAATGAAGACACTTTTCACTTTTATGATATTTTATGTTTCAAGAAAGTCTCTTGTTAGCAAAAATCAGGTTTAGGCGGATAGTGTCGACCCATTTAAGCCTCTATCATATTGCAACGTGCATGTCAATATATCCTTTAACATTACTTTAAAGAGATTAATTTTGAATAAATCGAATATTCTTCGCATTGGCCTTAATACGTTTATAAATATTTGTCTTAATAAAAACCGCTGAATAATTGCGTGTCCCCATGACTATTGTTTACGTATCAAGTTCTAAAATTAACTTTGCTATCATGTAATATATTTATCAGAGTGTCGTATATACATATGATAATATAAACCGCGCAGTATATTATGCATGAATACGATTTGGTGGTCGAATATAAAATAAATGAGGACAGAGCTGAGAGTCACAATCAATGCATTAAGGCCATGTCTTATTATGCTCCTATACAACACGAAAAAGGTTAACGAATAGCTATAAATCAGTGGAATCCATATCATACCGACTCCGCTTTTCATTAATGTATGGGCTCTACTTATATGAATGCAACAGTGAGTGCTCGTTTATTTTGTATCAAAGATTTCCCTTGCTATAGAGGTAGTCGTTTCAATACGTTGAAGTTGCATAAGATACGATGAACAGAAAATACTCGATTTTAACCAAGATAACAATGTAACGTGTTCCTCTAGGGCGACATGGAACCCGCACAAGTGAATACAATAACTATTACGATTCCGGTTCGCTAACTAATATCCTCATTATGTAGTTTGTAGAACCCAATATACCGTGGTCATTCACAAGGACATATTATTTTTCTTCAAATATACAGCTGGTGTCCTTTTCAAATAATTCATTTAATACGTTAATATATCACTTAACTATAAGTACACAATTTACATACGTAAAAGTTGCAGCTTTAAGGTAGTGTTGATGTAAAAGGAATATATTAAGGTATAAGTCCTTTGGCTCTGAAAACCAGAATTAAGCAGCCGACAAAGTATCCATTTTTAGCTCATCTATTTTTTGAAAAAAAATTATGAGCTATTGTCATCACCTTGGCGTCGGCGTCGGCGTCTGCGTCGGCGTCGGCGTTGGCGTCCGGTTAAGTTTTGCGTTTAGGTCCACTTTTCTCAGAAAATATAAATGCTATTGCATTCAAACTTGGTACACTTACTTACTATCATGAGAGGACTGGGCAGGCAAAGTTAGATAACTCTGGCGTGCAATTTGACAGAATTATGTGCCCTTTTTATACTTAGAAAATTGAAAGTTTTTGGTTAAGTTTTGCGTTTAGGTCCACTTTTCTCAGAAAGTATCAATGCTATTGCATTCAAACTTGGTACACTTACGTACTATCATGAGGGGACTGGGCCAGGCAAAGTTAGATAACTCTAGCGTGCATTTTGACAGAATTATGTGCCCTTTTTATACTTAGAAAATTGAAAATTTTGGTTAAGTTTTGTGTTTAGGTCCATTTCATTCCGTAAGTATCAAAGCTATTGCTTTCATACTTGCAACACTTACTAACTATCATAAGGGGACTGTGCTTGCAAAGTAATGTAACTCTGACTGGCATTTTGACAGAATTATGGGCCTTTTTATACTTAGAAAATTGAAAATTTGGTTAAGTTTTGTGTTTAGTTCCACTTTATTCCTACAGTATCAAAGCTTTTGCTTTCATACTTGCAACACTTATTAACTATCATAAGGGGACTGTGCAGGCAAAGTAATGTAACTCTGACTGGCATTTGGACGGAATTATGGGCCCTTTATACTTAGAAAATTGAAAATTTGGTTAAGTTTTGTGTTTTGGTCCACTTTACCCCTAAAGTTTCATAGATATTGCTTTCATACTTGGAACACTCGCAAACTATCATAAGGGTACAGTAAAAGGACAAGTTGCATAACTCTGGTTGTCATTTTTACAGAATTATGGCCCTTTTTTGACTTAGTAACTTTGAATATATGGTTAAATTTTGTGTTTCGATCCTCTTTACTTCCTAACTATCAAGGCTATTGCTTTCAAACTTCAAATGCTTTCATGCTATCATGAGGTTACTGTACCTGGTAAGTTGAATTTTACCTTGACCTTTGAATGACCTTGACTCTCAAGGTCAAATTATTAAATTTTGCTAAAATTGCCATAACTTCTTTATTTATGATTAGATTTGATTGATACTTTGACAAAACTACTCTTACCTGACATACCACAATAGACTCCACCCAAACCATCCCCCGTGCCCTCCCCCCCGAATCCCCCCTATTTATTTTTTTTAAATCATCTAACAAATAATGACCACCACACCCTCACACTATACCCCCACCCCTCCCCCCCAAATTATTTTTTTTAGAAACGGTTAAAAAACACAAATATTTATTTTTATTATTTTATGTTTGAAATACTGTCCAACCATCGCACCCAAGAATCCCTCCACCCCCCCCCCCTCCCCCCACCCAAATCCCCCCCCCTAATTATATTTTTTTTAAATCATCTCACAAATGACCACCACACCCTCACACTATACCCGACCCCCACCCCACACCCCCAAATTTCATTTTTATTTTAAACGGTTAAAAAACACAAATATTTATTTTCACTACCCCCCCCCCCCGATTTATTTTTTTTTTGCATTTTTTTTCGCATTTTTGGAAAATAATGTAATAAATGTCCACACCCCCACACTATACACCCCTCTTCACTCCACCCCTCCCTCCTTTGTGATTGAAAATGAGAGTCCCTTCACCTTTAAAAAGAAAATAGATGAGCGGTCTGCACCCGCAAGGCGGTGCTCTTGTTTTATATGTCATTGGAAATCAGGTCAATAACACATCATGCTTTTTGTGTCGGCCGTAACCTGAACAATTTCCTAGTATGATATTGAAAAGAAATTAAAAATATGACCTTGCTGTTAAATACTCGACTGTCGATAACTTATTTAAACGTTGACATAAACTCTATATGTTGAACGATCCTTTTAAAATAACGAATTTTAATAATGGACGCAAAGGACAGTTCTTATATCACACTTTTGTATTTATAAACCATAAGTTATTAAGAAAGAACCATGGCGACTTGCAGCCTCTAATACAGTTTTGCAGATGTATAAACATCTGTACAAAAGGGTCATTAGAAAAGTGCGAATAAATTTGACATAAATGTTTTCTAATCGACCTTTATAAATAGCTAAAAAATACCTTCATCATTAATACATCTAATTACGACACATTACTTGTGACTTGACGTTAGTGCCCTTTTTGTTACGTAAAATAACTGATAATTGGTCAAATACTTATTGAAGCAATATACAGTACTGAACGCAATAATAAGTTATTTGCATACGGAAAGGTCAACTTCGTTGCTTGAAGGAAGAGAAAATACAATTTTAGATATGTAGGATAAAGCATGACCTTTATGGTGGCTAGGCCTGTTTAGACAACGTTTGAAGCTGACCGCTAGAACCCAACACCAAAGTCCTGGACTTTGTTCGAAGTTAAAAATATTTATAGCAATATATTTCTTCCTAGTTTTATTTAATAATACCACAGTTCCTTATTCAGAGTTAATATGGAATAAGTTCACCATTCCTAATTCAAATCGAATACGAAACTGGCATTTTGATACTAAACAAAATATTGAAATGAACCAAAGAGACCAACAAATTAATAAAAATCATTGTGCATGAAGGTTGGGAATCAAAAACATAAAGTTCAGTACATCTCTTCTAAGTTTCATTTAATGATAACCTAGTTCCTTATTCGGATTGAAAAAAGGAATAAGGTATTTGTTCCTCAATTCTTATTTAAATCGAATAAGGAACTTGCATTTTCATACTAAACCAAATATTACAAAATAAAACAGAATAAGGAAAAAATAATCAGTTGCTACAATTTCAGAAAATACCGAGGCCTGGTTATCGAATAGATCAGCGCCATTTTTCGCTTCCCGCGACCTTTCATTGTGTGCCAATGTTGTAGGTTTTCGGATATACCGTTTGCATCTAAGATCGAGATCACGCGTGTTCAGTGATACAACATCTGTTATATGCGAAATAACAGCTTGTGTACGCATTTTTAAATGAAACTTTCAAGTCACATAGAGGCACCCGGACCGCTGCTTACGGTGCAGTCTCGCCTTAATGATGACGTACATGATGTCTTACTGACGGCAACGTTGTCCAAAATATAAATGATGGTCTCCTTATATTTCGTTGGTCTGCATGAGCGATAGATATTAATTTACTGTCAAATGGTTAATACAGTCAAAAGCAATTGTTCGTTTAAAGCCAGTACCTAATTCTACTGTAGCATAGATGTGATATTCACTCATCTTTGTCTATTTGATTTTCAAATTGCACACCTCCTTATTTTCTTTCTTATCTCCATGACATACTTAGTTGAGGTAACGACTTACGAACTCACGGGCACAAGTAAGCTTCTTTCGTGGGAACGACTTACTAAGTGGAGTGAGCGAGATAAAAAAAAATAGGAGTGCAAAACTAAATAATGTAGGAGTGCAATTCGGTGCATTAAATATGAAAGAGATGCATGAAGCAAAAGAGGGGACAATTTAAGATTACTCTAGGGAACGAATTACAAACTCGTGGTAATTAAGTCGTTTCCACGACATAGCTAACGCGTTCTCTCCTCTCGAGTTGTTAAATTTTGTTATTTTAATTTTATGGATAAGTGGGTCAATGATGCCACTCTGGCGATTACTCGGCGGTTGAAGGCTGTCGGTCAGTTTCATGAATAAAATCAGTACTTGGTGTCTTTGGGGACCTAAAGAACGCCCCACAGTGGGACGGACAACATATCCAATATGCCAATTGTTAGTAAAAAGGACACTCCAGTCGTTCTTTTGTAAATCCGAATAAGGAACTAGGTTATCACTTAAAAGGGCCTTTTTACGTTTTTTTAAATTGACAAAATTGAAATAAAGTTGTTTAAGATTCGCAAAATTTCGTTTTAGTTATGATATGTGTGAGGAAACAGTAATACTCAATATTTACCATGCTCTAAAATAGCCATTATATGCATCTTTTGACGATTAAAAAACCTGAAAATTATAAAGCGTTGCACCGCGAAACGAATGCATTATTTGGAAATTTCTGTTGTTGTCGCTATATTTTGTGAAACTACAAGGATTACTTATATAGAGTATAACATACGTTTGTCATTGTATCTGGAAGGATGGCCGAGTGGTCTTATTCGTAGACTTTTTACTCCAGTACTCCAAGGGTCAGTGGTTTGTGCCCTGCTGAGGTTTACTATTTTTCTTTTTTTTTATTTTATTCTTGATTTTTTACTATAGCATTTTAGATCCAATGTTTACATTTATCAATATAAAGCATTTAAGGACAAACTTAAAATCATGCCAAAATCTGTGATAGGTCCCCTTTAATGACTCTCAATACGGATGGATAGAACATATTTATTAAAACACATGTGTAAGCATGACATACATAAAACGAGAAGTTAATTCGCTATAAGGTAAAAGGCAATTTTAAAGCAATGGTTGGCAGTAGGCAACTAGAGAACTGTGATACAAGCAAGTTATGTCTATATTTGAACGATTTACGTCGTTTGGTGTAAACTTAACGGTTGAATCTACTTAAATCACTTAAATTAATACCCTAAAAACTTGAATAAAAAACTAAATTTTCGTTATACAAAACGATTATCAATTCTGTGTTTGTAAATGTTGTCTTAGTTCAAAGCGTAAGTTACACAATTTATGAAAGCTGTAGCAAATTATGAAAAATACACCTTTTTAAAGAACACTTCAAGTTATTACCGACATAAAGATGTATTCGCATTTGATAACGGGTGTATTTACAATCTAACATATAGCTTGACAAACAAGAAGGTAAACACACGTTGCATGTTTTAATAAAGCTTTATGGTTAACAATGATTTGGAAGCATTTTTGTAATTGTTCCTGAACTCCATCTAACGATCGGGTTGGGACTGCTGGGAGCTGCACCTTGATTGTGTGTCTTTGCTATATCCTTGACATGGAATCAAACAATGATAGTTGTAGATTATTAGACGTAGCAAACGCAGGGTGGAGCCGCTTTAATTCGCTCTATGAACAGGTGCGTGTTAAAATGTGTCACATTTACCCGTTTCTATGCTAAGACTACCTCGCCAGGAGCTAGCCATTTTTAGCAGATTCGACTGTAAACGTTATCATGCACAGTCTAATTTTAAGCGCAATATGTATTTTCAATAAAACACTATGTTGTATACTCATTTGAAAAACTTTGATGATGCACCAGCTTGTATTAACTCAATGGGAGGGCAGTCATCCGTGTCGGAGGAACACTGATTTTACAAATCTGTTTATTGAGGAGTACTTCGCTGCTGTCGTTTTCGGAGAGTTATTGGATTACTTTCTTTCCGCAGGAAGTTCATCTAGCAATACTGTGTTATTCTCTATATAACATTGACATATATACATCCTCAAACACATATAAATCATATGGAATAAATAGTAAAATTATAACATTGAACTTTCTACCTCGCCAACAATTACTCTACACAAATAATGTTTAATAAACTGTAAAAGAATTACCTTCTCGCACGCAGACTGTTATATATTGATAAAATTGAAAGACTACCTCAACGAAAACATACTTAACGAAAATAGCGTATAATATATTTTGTACAATATATGACCATATAGATAATTCATTATTTGAAATTCAAATATTGTAATGATACAGGATAATGTAAAACGGACATAAAGTTCTACTCAAAGTACGTAATTATCGTGACATGGAAAAAACATTCTTAAGGATTGCAAATTTGAATGTATTCGATTATCAACCCACTCAACTCTTACGAGCATAGTGTGTATATGGATGTATGTTAGAAAATAGACGTATGCAGACTTTGTGACGCGTTTGAACATACCCGTTTCAAAGGCATTGCCAAAAGCTACATTTGTTTCAACATGTTGGATTTTGTCAAACGAGTCTAGGTTCGATTCTTGTTTGAGTTCATTTCCATCCCTTTTTCGATGAAATTTGTAATTATGTCTTATATATTTTGATTTTTATTACGCATATTTAAATCTAACAATTAGTATTAATATGAAAAAAAACGCATTGAGATGAATATTCTTATTATTCTTAGTATTATTTTGCCTAATGTATTCTTTCCGAGATTCTTTAATCTCAATATAAATATTGAACACTCAAATAATTCATGTATTTTATGTAGAAAATAAAAACACACATGTTTTTCCTAAATCACCGCTTGTCGTACTTGCGGTGATGAATTCGTTAACGATTGTCAAGTCTCACATCAAACGGTAAAAAAGATATTATATCGCGCCGCGCCAATCACTTTAATTAAACACAACATTACTGGAGGATAAAACAAGAAATTTGAGCAAGTATTTGTTTTAGACCTGTCGAAATTCTAGAGGATTATTAAAGACACATAATTGAAGGCTCCTCCTTAACTTGTCACACCGACATAATCGCCTTGAAAAATAAAGAGGACTCTGGGCTTCGAAGTCTGTTGACAATGTGGCGTCTCCTCTGGGGCTACTTTGAACGTTTCCATTAATTATCAGAGTCAATCGCTGACAGCGGGATGTATTAGAAGGACATGCAAGATTTACATTCCATATCTCAGGACGATTTTTGGGCGTTGCACTCTCAAGTTCAGGTCACGCCGAGTTCAGTGGAGTGTGTATTCCCTCTGAGAATGTTTATTTAGAAACAAAGGAAAACATATGTCAAGAAAGATTTGACAATGGTGTGTTTCGCTTGGAATGTTTATCACATCATATAATTGCTTTTTACTGAAGCAACATAAATACTGTTCCGGACGACAGGCTAAGAATAGTATATTATCCTAATGTGTGGGTTGTTACCTTAAATATTTGTTTCCGGTCATAAGATATAAGTAATGACAAGTAGTTGTATGTAATGATAAATCTTGATGTGGAAATATGTTTTACGTGCTGCATGATATACACATAGCAATATAATTGTACACTTGTATTATGGCTTTTAAAACCTGCGGCTGTTTTTAATATTAAAATGTTTATTCTAACATTATCAAAATTAATGAACAACTTCCATAATTTACTGCATTACTTGTCATATGTATCTGTATTTTCCTGACGGTTATTCGCAGTTTCACGATATCTTTATTTTTCATTAAAATCGTTTCGGAATACTTTTTCTGCAAATAAAATACTTTTGTTGACACCTTCTGGTGGAAAATGAACGTATCGGTCAATATGACCAATGCGAAAAAGCTTGAATGTTTCTGAAGTATAAAAACTGTACAATGACTAAATGTTGTATGTTTCAGAGTTATCTGGTACCAAGTCCTATCTATCAAAGTAGTAATTCAAACACACGAACAACGAGTGTTACACGTCGCCGTTATGGGCAAAACTACTGACATTTAAAAATCGATAATTTTTGTTTTTATTACGTGAATCTTGTGCAAGTTCAACTACTCAAGCATGCGACTCAGCACTTATTATTTTACACTGTGCATTTCGACAATATTACCAATAACGTTTCATACATTTTAACGAGTTTCATAAAATAACACTTTTATGATGACCTTCCTTTGTCGACACCTGTAACAAAAGATGATAAGCAAGCGATTGATATCTAGAGCAAAAAAGTGAACTGAATAAGTGAATAAACGTATCAAAAATAAAAATGTGGTTGCTCGTGATTCCGGATGTATCTGTTATCATTAATAAGCGGAAATGTTTACATAAATATTATCATTGCGATAGTTGACAATACAGTTACTTGTGATGTTACATAGCAAATAATACATTTAAATTATTAAAATGGTAACAGAAGGACGCATTTGCAAATGTTAATTTGTTTTGCGTTGGGTCACCAAAAGCAGAGAAAAGTGTACTTGAGTGCGTACGCTATATCCTCCAAAAGTGTGTATTTGACTTGAGAGCATTTACCATGTGACAGGCCAACGTATCTCGCGTTATTAATTGAGAACAAAATATGTCTGTGTAGTCGATCAACCATTTCGTATATGAATGCATGATTTGCTATATTCAATTAAGGAGATTAAAACGAGCAGCTTTCGACATTCATTTCTTGAATAATGGTTCTTTTATATGCACGCTAATGTACTGTCAAATTCATTTCATATTTGCATTTTTGGATTTGTGCTCGTAAATCATCGCTTGTCTTACATTATATCTGCTCTATGCAATGGTTTAATACATGTGCGTAAAGTGTCATTCAATATTAGCCAGTGCAGTCCGCTCAGGCTAAAAAGGGACGACACTTTCCGCTTTTATGATATTTTAGTTAAAAAAAGTTTTTTCTTAGCAAACCGTTTCGGCGGAAATCGTAGGCCCGCATTTCATGCAAACAACAATATGAGTTGTAAATGAATTTGTTGATATAACGTCTGAAAAAAAACAGATTTGTCAGTTTACCTTTTATTAAAAGCTCAACTGGTTTCTGTGTGTCCTGCTTAAACAACAATAACCATTATGTACTTACTTGTGCATCATGCCTTTTATTCTTGTTCGGGAAAGTCAACACCTACACTATTTCCCTGAAATATGTGAGTGCAATTGTATGTCTTTTATTTGATACGTGTATTTTCTTATTAATGCATTGTTTAGGCGTCTAGTTGAACCACGTATATATCTTGGTGTTTTTTTTTCCGATAGCAAACATTAAATTCATTAAATCATAAAAATACATATTTATATGTGTATCTGTATACGATAACATACACCTATGACATTTTTATCATATGATCAAAGCTGGTGTTAACATCATGTAAAATCGTGTTAATCGTATATGTAAACCGTATATCGTATAGTTATATTTTATTGAAATTTATACAAATACACCTAAATTTAGTTAAAGATTATTTATATTCCTCGACATTATATTACTTAAACGTAAAAAACATTAGTAAACTAATTGATGAAATGGAATGTATTCAGTATTGCTGTTTTGAATTATGATGTCTCAGCGTCAAATACTAGTAGACTTATATTAACAAGAAAACATCAGTTAACAGTCATTCGCCTTTATTATCTCCAAATAACTGACATGTTTCCATATAAATCAGAATAGTAATTTGATGGGTATCATTTAGTGCATACATAAGTATTTGTTTTGTTCAGATACTCTTACAATTTACCTGGTGCTATAAACATTACATCATTGAGTCATCAACACGCTTGTTCATTAAGCTGGCCTACCAACAAGTTAGGGAATTGTAATTACTTTAAAACAACACATTAAATATTTTAACGCAACATTGCCAGTTATGTTAATTGGATGGCATATATATGTTTCGAACAAAACAGATACAATGCATTTGATGACATCATGAAACGTCAGCCCATTATTTCATATAAGCCATATTTTTCTCGAATATGTTTTAAAAGGATCCAAATCGAAAATTTAAAGGCCACGTCCACAACCACTTTTATAAAAAAAAAACACTCCACAAATCGTTTGTAAAGACACAATACTGATCAACATGCAGAAACAAGCTAAATATACTTATACTCATATTAAAGATACGGTTTTTAAAAAGTGTATTATTTATGTAAAGCGATAGAATGTTACGGCTTAATAGTTACGTTTGATCTACAAGAACCGTAAGAACTTCTTTCTTTTGAAAAGAAAATGACCAAAATATAGCCCCCCGAACTTTAGTTCTCTTAAGTAACTGTGTTGCCAATAAAATCATGTATGTAATGAAGTAGAACTGTGAATAGGTAATGCTGCTGTTGTCCTATTGTATTGAAAAACTGTTACACTATAAAAGTGTTAACACTATAGCCCGATATCGTTTCGCACTGCACAATCCGTGAGCAAATATCAACATCTTGGTTCTATTAAAGCCAAAAATGAGTACAACTACTTGATAAATCCTAATTAATTTAGGAACACTTTCAGTCAGTTAAGCATTTCTTTTCTACAATAACAATACAAATTTAAAAAGCATATCAGCGGTATTGTACTAAACGCTTTAATATCTTATGAAACACGACCAAATATGTGTTGATATAATACTGTTGAAAACTATGCTGCATAGTTTAATAACACATTCGGACAATATTTTTTAGCGATGACGACATAGTATTTAAGGTCACGTAGATACTTTTATGTCTACATCTGTCTAGCAACTTTCACTTTCTAATTTATGTGTCAACACTCAGTTATCTGATTATTATATCTGTGTTATGCTTTTTGTCTTTACTCTATCCTTTTTCTTCTCTTCTCCTTAAAGCTCCTCATTTTTGCTCCTTTTTGAATCAGTTCTGTAGCAAAGGTCGTAATCGAATTGTAAACTCAGCCTTGTCGCAATTTGTCGTCATGATTAAATGCAACAAACGCATCATGTCAGCGTTTCTGGCTCATCTCGTCTTCATTGGAGCCTATCATAAGGTTGTACATTAAACAGAGACCAGAAAACGCTACCATGATCGCATATAGATCATCAGATTTTTTTCCACTCCTCATACACGTATTATATGCATGTCAATTATGGCTAAATGTTATCAGCCTCGACTCACTACAAATAAGTGTACATCAGTCTATGAACATGTCAATGAGTATTGAACACCAATGTAAACGCGTCCTGATAGGAAAAAATATACATACTGATATTATTTTTCTCAAGAATCTACTAAAACGCTTCTTGGTTGGTTTGGTATGCTGTTGGTTCTTTTTAGTTCTATTACTATCAGGTGATGTACATCCGAACCCATAGCCCTCATTGTCTAATGCATCTCTTTACACAGATAACGCAAACAGTTCTTTATCCACTTCCAATGATTCAGCAACAAAACACTAGAGTTTTGTTCATTATAACATTCAAAGTCTTATGCAACAATAAGATGTTCTTTACACAGGTCTACGTGAATTTGATTATTATTATAGTGTTTTTCCCAGGCCATTTTAGCGTGGCGAAAAGCCACGCCGCCCTCCCGGATCGCCACGCTGCCTTTTTCAAAGGCAAATTTCGCCCCGCGCCCTTTTTTCAAAGGCAAATTTCGCCACGCGCCCTTATCGGGAACATCTGTTTTGCCTTACGATCTAACTTGGTCCGCAAAATCAGCTTCCTTGATTGTCTGGGACGCTCCGACTGTGTTTGATTTACTCGAGAGACGTCAACGTCTAATCGACTATGTTAATTGAGCAGATTTAATCTATAACAGTGCTCGATTTATAGGTAGGTCTTACTGACTGCTCCAAGGCTGTGAATTAGTCATGCGTGAATAACCCCGTGTCAGTATCAAAAATCGATAATGCCGGAGGCTATGTTATACCAAGCGCACTTTTCGCTCGGCAATGTGTACTTCATCACGATAAAATCATTACTTCGGAGACTTTTGATGAAAAACTTGATGTTATTCTCTTGGCAATCGTGCATTGCATGCATTAGTCAGTTATATCAAAACATATATTTTTACGCATAATTACATTTAAAATCACAAACAAATTTATTCTTTATCGTTTTCGTTCTTAAGATAATTAGATCTAATTATTGAAATAATTACTGAGACGTATACAAATTTAACAAAATGCGAATCGCGTATACGATTTAACGTTGCTATGCGCACCTGTCGCTTACATCATTTTACATTTTATCAACATGGCGGACTATACATAATTAAATTGTGACTCGGCAAAAATAGCAAATAACGTCGTAAACGATCGAATTAACGATGGAGATTATACATTAATGAGGAATTAATGAAATGTCTGTGAAAATCAACGATGCATAAAAATGTTTTAGATAGCAACAACATTATTTATTCATTTATAATTACTCGGTAAATGTATGTCACGGAAACGAGTGTTTGCATATTGTTAGCGATCAATTTACTCGCAATGTTGTTTTAAACATCTGTCGAGATTATTGTTAGAAAATGGGATAAGACAAACATGGTTTCATTTATATGTTAGTGGATCTGGGTATAATCAGATTCATATGCATATATTGCTTTATTATGTTTGACGTGCTGTACAGTTTATTGAAACAGCATGGAACTTAAATGTACATTGCAAGGTAAATATATTAATATAAATCATAGTAAGTTAAATACATCTATTGCCATTAAATGTGCTTGTTTATATGTTATTTTGTCCACAACTGCTTCTGATGCGATTACATGTTTCCCCGTAATTCAGGTATTCAGGGAACGTTTTTGCCCTTTTTTGCCTAAACTGCGCTCTAAAATGCCCTTTTTGAAAGTAATGCGCCATGCACCTTTGCCCTCCTGGAAAAAACACTACTGATATAATTGGTTTTACTGAAACTTGGTTAAATAGTTCAATTTCATCTACTGATCTCCTCTTTAATGGCTTCCACCAACCAATTCGTAAAGATCGACCATTCGATTCACATGGTGGCGTTGTTATTTACGTAAATGAAAGTATTGCTTTCAAACGCAGACATGATCTTGAAATAAATAACGTAGATTGTATTTGGATTGAAGTGTTTCATCAAGGAATAAATCTATTCTTTTGGCGTATTTTATAGACCGCCAAGTGCGGATAGATCATATATGCATTTCATAGAAGATTCCATTGCGCTAGCCAGAGAAACACGAATAAATGATATTATTATAACAGGTGATTTTAACATTAATGCTCTCGCTGAATCGACTGCACGAACAATTAATTATTTATATCAACAGCATGACCTAACGCAACTTATAAACAAACCAACACATTATACTGAACATTCATCTTCCATAATTGACCTTATCTTTGTAAGCAATCGGAATACCGTACTTCTTTCTGGAACAGGCGAACCATTTTTAGATCAAAATGTTCGGTACCACTGCCCTGTTTTTGTGACATTACAATTTACGAAACCAAGATGTAAAACGTTTTATCGTTATATCTGGCGTTACGACTTTGGGGATTATTCTAAACTTCGACAATTAATGTCAGATACCAATTGTGATCTAGTAAAATGCAAAGATGTTGATATCTACGCGGAAAACATAACTGAAACAATATTGAACATTGCAGGTACATGTATTCCTAACAAAAACGTGTGTATCCGTTCTCGAGATCTTCCATGGATAAAAAATAACATAAAGAAAAAAATTCGTAAACGGAAACGTCTATACCAAAAAGCAAAGCAATTTAACAGTATTACTAATTGGTCAAATTTCCGTCATGTCAGGAATGAGGTTGTTCTACTTTTACGTAATTCGAAAATTGAATATTTTAACAGTATTTCACACACACTCAAGTCATCCGATCTCTGCGCTAAAGACTGGTGGACAACACTTCGAAAATTTATTCCCAGTAACACAAATAACTCAATTCCGCCTCTTTATGATGATCGAACCATTTTTTCCGTAGTGGAGGATACAAGTAAAGCTGATATGCTCAATAAGTACTTTGCAAGTTAGTGTTCAGTTGATGAAAGCAACCATGATCTTCCACCTACATCATGCAAGCTCTAACAGCCTTCAGCCTATACATATAACAGAGGAGGCGGCTAATTACTCAATTAAATGTCTAAAAGTAGGAAAAGCGTCCGATGGAATAGATAACCGAATCCTCAAATAGGCAATGTTTCAATTAAGTTTCCCCTTATGTGATTTGTTTAACTCTTGTTTAAATACTTGCAAAATGCCTTCTTCTTGGAAAAGTGCAAATGTGTGCCCAATTTTTAAAAAGGCCATCCATCCCTAGTGTCTAATTATCGTCCAATATCACTGTTAAATACTACTGAGAAGGTATTTGAGAGGATATTACATAAACACATTTTTAATTTTCTTCGTGCGAATGAATTTTTTGCTCCCATTCAATCTGGTTTCTTGCCTGGTGACTCCACTGTCAATCAGCTTACACATATCTATGATACATTTTGCAGAGCCCTAGACAATGGCCTTGAGGTCAGAGTTGTATTCTTTGATATCAGTAAAGCTTTTGATAAAGTATGGCACAACGGTCTATTATGCAAATTACAACATGCAGGCATTTGAGGAAATCTTTTATCGTTTTTGTCAAATTATCTTACCGATCGTAAACAGACTGTAATATTACGAGGATCGCACTCAACCCCTATTGAAATTCTCGCCGGAGTCCCTCAAGGCTCTATTCTAGGACCACTTATGTTTTTAATGTATATAAATGACATCATTTCTGATATTTATGCACACATAAATTTGTTCGCTAATGACACCAGTCTTTTCATGGTCGTAAATTCCCCTAACGTTACTTCAGCCGTATTGCAGTCAGACATTAATACAATTTCCAGCTGGGCTGAAAAATGGTTGGTATGCTTTTATCCATCAAAATCCGAATCAATGCTGATTTCACGCAAAATAAATAAACCAACTCATCCACCATTAACTATGCAAAACGTTGATTGTACATGCCTAGTCTCATTAGACGAACTTTAAAATGAATAAGTATGGGAAACTCTCAGTCATCGAAGACACAAACATAAACTAATATTAATGTACAAAATGAACTCGAACAATGTTCCAAACTTCTTACAGTCTCTTTTGCCCGCAACAGTTGGGTCGAGTAACAATTACTCATTAAGAAATTCGTCACAACTCCAAACAATTCAAGCGCGAACGTCACTTTATTCAAATCCGTTTCTTCCGTCCACTGTATCTGAATGATATAATCTCCCCGATGACGCCAAAAACGCTGAATCGATCAATTCTTTCAAAAGTCTCATTAACACAGATCGACCGATTGCAAATCCCCTTTTTCATACGGCGAAAGACGATCTCAAATGTTACACACGCGCCTAATTACAAAGTGTAGTGCCTTAAATAAACAGCTTTTCAGACGCACTATTATTACATCCCCGTTATGTCAATGCGGACATCGTGAAACGACGTCACATTATTTCCTCGAATGCACTCAGTATGCACATATTCGCGACGAACTTCTTAACTCAATATCCGTATATTATGTTCCCTGCATTGAGACTATTCTATATGGAGAAAACACTCGTGACTTCTTAACAAATACTAAAATAGCTGAGACAGTTCACAAATATATTGTAAAAAGCAATTGATTTGATTCGCAATATGCTTCAGAACGACTCTCAACCTTCTTTCCCTCTTTTGCCATACTCATGTATTTTAAAAACTTCTTATATTATTTTCCACGAACTCTGTCAGTCATTTTCCTTTACCCTTCAAATGTTAACCTATAACATTTTTGTTTTCCTTTTTAACAAATGAAACTCTATACTCAGAGTTTATCTTTCTTTTTTTGCATGCCAATAGTATTGTGTAATCGTAAAAAACCAACTATGTTCGTCTAACAACATGTAATTGTATTTGTATAAGGAGAAGAACTATATAAGACATTGTCTTTCGTTCCCATCCTATTCAAACATATTAACTGTATAAATGTTGTATGTAATTCGATGTATAACAATATGTATGGTTTGAAATAAATATGTTTAAACTAATGATAAGCTCATACACTTGTTTAATGTTTGCGGTCCTTTCTTATTTGTCCATTTAATTTCATAACGCTGCACATAATGTACAATTATGCTACGAAAGCAACATTGGAAGCAGCAGCTTTCAAAATGTAAATAATTGGTTCACGTAATTCGCATACCTGCATACAATATGATGAACGCCTAAAGACCGTGACAAATTCCGATGTTGAAAAGGCGCGTCTTTCATTTTGGAAATCAGATTTGCCTTGAATCTGAAAAATTGCATTGCTATATTGCCCACTCCATTACAATAATCTTGTTTTTGTACGTTTCGAAGGTTAAGCTTGTTGACACGTAACTTCTGTTGGTTGATAATAATCTGCTTGCATGACAAGAGATTACTTGAATTAATATTGGAATTTGTATGTACGGTCAAAACAATTTGTGCATAAGGTCAATTTGTAATGTATGCATTAAATTTTGAATAAGCACTCTGTGTGTACGTGTTATTTTCTACCATAACAAGTTGTTCGTTGGTATTATATTGATATGCGATGAAATTTGAGTAACTTCCATAAAAATGTACATCTTGTTTAAACGGTATGATGTGTCAAAGTTTAATTAAAATAAACAGAATGTGACTGTTCTATTTATATGGTTTTACAAATGGTGAAAATGAATTATGTGATTTACGAAAGATATTGTTTGAAACGATTTTTAATAAAACTATCTTGCGCTCCAAAATTGTCGAAAATTATTAAATAACTCTTCTTTTTTTTTCGCGTCTTGGGGCCCCGAACAATCCCACATACCGGACGAGATTCGTAAACCTTGAAGTCAACATAGAGCTGAAATGATGGACTGTATTAATCATGATTTATACCCGTGCGTTTGGCTCTCACGCAAAGGAATCAGATATTCTGTTTTATGTCAGGTTTGTAGGCGTTTATATCGGTCAATGTTAAGAGGTACAATTTATTCCTTGGAAACAACCAAAAATAATGTTTAGGAAAACGATCTAAATCCAACATAACACAAAGGTCTGATACCACGATTTAATTTATTTAATTTACATAAACAATGAGTACCAGCAAAAAAACTTATTTTTCAAGACAGTGCTCATGACGTCCTGAGTAACACATCAAACGTAATTTTTTAAACTCATTTTCGCTAAAATTGCTGCATCGTGGAGGGTTGCTTTTATCATATTTTTTGAAAATAGAAGCATATACGTATAATAAAGAGGACAAATGTTAATACCATACCTTTTTGGAATATATCATTATATTGAATATATATTTATAGCGTCGATTAGCTGGAATGTGAAATTAAAGCATACCATTAAATATCCGGTTTAAAGCGGCTTTATTAAAAGAGTTAACTTTAAGCGATCAAAAATTGTGTTTCAGAACTTTATAAAATGCAATGTTATTCTTCTTAGAGAATGTTATATTTATATCCGTTCATATACGTTTTTAAATGTCTATATTCTCCAATGAATACGCCGACTGACAACTGTCGGTTAACCGAGTGCGAGTAGTGGTACAGCGGCGTTTATATTTAAAAGTATACTATGTCGAGAACAACATATTTCAACTGAATTGAAATATTTTGATAACAAGTGATTTTTTCAATTTATTTTATTCAGCTATTTTTGAGCCCATCCATTTTCTTGGCCCTACCTGTTTGGGACATATATATAATGTTTACATTGCCTATATGTAGATTTCGATATAAAATATAAGTCATTTATTATAAACAAGCGAAAGAGGCGAAATGATTCCTTGAAACAAAGATAAAACAAAACTGAAAAAGCCATTATGCCAATAGTGTGGGGAATGACTAAGAGGGGCAAACCTGATTTTGACATAATCTTTCAACGAACATATATTCAAATAACTATATATTGTATTCGTTAAGTAATTTAATCA
Organism: Dreissena polymorpha; assembly: GCF_020536995.1. Lineage (NCBI taxonomy): Eukaryota > Metazoa > Mollusca > Bivalvia > Myida > Dreissenidae > Dreissena > Dreissena polymorpha. The sequence continues at coordinate 112,215,902 of NC_068358.1, forward strand.
TATAAAAAACAAAACGTTATACCAATATTTAATTATTAAGAGTTAAAACAATCGTAGATTTTTCACAGACATAATTATCAGAGTATCTCAAATCTAAGCTACTAATAATAAAATGATCTGATTACTTGGATCAATTTTTAAAATAAATATGATCATATTGTTCTTTGATACTTGAAGTTGTTTCTTATTTATTGTGATTATCATTATACCAAACAAACAATTCATAGTAAACTTACACTGTATCAATAACATAACTAATAACACGTTGGTATGCTGAGTGAGAAACTATGTGTTGACAATAGAAGAACTATAACTTTGCATTAGCTTGTTTATGAGTTATTCAGTCCTTCCGCTTAAACACAAAGTCCTCTTTTGTAAAACAAAGATATCTTTAAATGAAATTGATTTTACATCACCATAACACGTTTAGTTTGGGCCTTTTTATAACCTTAACCTTTGCTTTGAACCAATTAAGAGGTTATTGCAAAATAAACTATTACAAGCTGGGACGTTGATCCTAGATTTTGCTTCGCATCGAACTTGCTTGTTCTGAGCTAGATGTAAATGAAAAGAAATATAAGTTCCCATTAATGAGAGATTGATTGACACGAAGCCATTAGCAACGTTTTTTCCTCAAGATAAATCTTCTATCGCGAAACCAATATGACATAAAAATACATCAAACATAAATTATTTTTCACAACTGCTTGTCATTAACATATGTAAGAAGTAACCGAGCTTTGTGAATGTATATCGGCGTATATTGTTTCAAATATGAGGCAATGTGCGACACTATATCATTTTAACTTCTGCTTGGACATTGTCTTTACTAGTTACGACAGTTGATTGAATTACTGTGAAAGAATTTAAAGGGTCAATCCCAACGCAGATGTTCAATATGTAACGAAACTAACATAGTTAATCACGTTATGTTGTTTACTACAAACATACGTTTTATGCTCCAGAACAGTATACGTAAATAAGTTACGAAAATACGAATACTTACAAAGGCTTCGTTGTTCTCAAGCTAAACTTTATGTAATGTATATATATATATTTATTTATTTATTTATTTATTTATTCATTTATGTATTTATTTATTTATTTATTTATTTATTTATTTATTTATTTATTTATTTATTTATATTTATATATATATTTCAACAAAGTCATTTAATAAGTTAAAAGTTTCTATAGAATGGATCATTCCAAATAAAGAACTGCAGCATACTACTGCTACTACGATTTACACATACGTGTTGCAAATACTTGCATCAAAACGAAACAAATAATATAAAATATTTTTTGCACGAATGTATCGCTTATCAATGTAGTTTGAGGTAATTAACCATTTGAAATTTACCTTTGAGATATCGTTTAACGATTTATATGTTATATCTGATAAACAATAAACATTAGAAAATATAGTGAATCAAATTGTATTCTTTATATATACAATATGAATACATATTCCTAATATAATATACACATTTGTGTTTGCAAAAACAAAATGAATAAGGACGCAACAAATAATATTAAACAACAATATGTGTTGTTTGTATTTAATACGTACTTAGTATGTTTTTATATTATTGCGATACCGCATTATATTTATGTTGTATCTCTTAACGAGGTGTAATTCATATCTTTATTTGAAATGCAAATTTCAACATATGACGGCTACTAAGTAACACACCATGCGTTTGGGGACGCGCAAACAAGTGCTATGCGGAATTTATTCATGGCGTACTTGATAGAGAACTTCGACGTCGCCTTCCCATTTTAACTGTTAATGTTAAAGCAATGCTACAACCGGTCTAAATAGAGTATTTAGAGTCTTCTGAGAATAAAAGAAAGTGATTAAATGGACAGATTCAGCGACAATGCCCATTTATATGGAAAAATGGTCAAAACAGAGTAGTTTTGAATGTGTTGGCGACAGAATCCCGGCTGATTAGCTCTGTCCTTAATAAATTTCTCTTTGTCAAGATAAATCGATGATGAACAAATATTATGATCGTGAGTGAATGTCTTGTTCTAACAAAGTCTTGTATGTTATGTTTAGGGTTTACCTAAAACCAGTTAAAAAAAAACATTTTTTTCACGTATGATGTCGAGAAATACGCGATATATTTGAACTTTGTTAATACAGATATACATGTAATTTTATATGGCGGAGTTTCCAAGTGTTTTGGAACATTTCGACGGTGTTTAGCGGAGCCTCTGCATTGTAGCTCCGGTCGTTTGTCTTTAATTAGGTCAAACATGAGGTAGCATTTATATCTTCATGTATTTCATTTTTTCCGTTTTTCTTGCTGTTTTCGTGTATATTTAAGTAGGCGGAGTTTATACTCATGTACGCTTGTCACAGTCAGAGTTCATATTTTTCAACCGAAGTTAAAAATGTTGGATTAATTTAAAGAGTGGATTATAATAAAGTTTGATTAACTATTTCGGCAACAATTTGTGTTAAATATTTTAGTTTCTTAAAATAAAGCTTTATTTGTTTTAAGTGAAATTGTGTAACATAAGAAATATGTTTTTGTTACGGACTCTCGAATAAGAAATATAATAAAATAATAAAATCCAGTGTGGTTTCGATTGCCTGTTATTTCAGTCGCAGACGATAAATAGAATCGCCGCCACATATGAACATATAAAATTGTATTTGTTGTAAACACACACATATGTTATTGTTCTGTTTTTTAACGTGTAATGTGTAAAATATTATATTTCATTTACTTAATATGTTAAACGGGCTTCTGAGGAATCCTGTCGTTGATTGTACCATATTAGTTGATATATGATATTTACATGCGTGAGCACCCTACATAAACATTCAATATAGTTTTATTCGTCGCTTATATTTTATTTTATCAATAAGTCAAGGTGTTATATTCCCATCTATTGAAACATATTCATCTTGTTAAGTGGTTACTACTTTAAATTAAAAGGTAAATGATTGGTTGAATAATCAATTTCATAACTTGTTTATGAACTTGTCTGTTTAGCAGAATGGAAACTGTACAAGAAAGGTCGTACTCAATTACTTGAAAGAAAACGTGTTCCAATCTGGCAAAATGATAATGCTCAATCAAAATCTATATATATAAACAAACTAAATTAAAATATAAATTCGAAAACATTAATTACACGTATCACTAAGAACGACAGTAAAGAATACCGTGACGGAAATGGTCATAATTTAAAATATACAAATAAATAAAGCTTTGTATTGACATATAGCAATACAACAATTATAAAAACAATGATAGAGTGAAGCTTAACAAAATAACAGCATTAAACATTGCATGGTGAACTTGAAGCAGTTCGAAAGAATGACTGACCGACCGTCCGACCGACCGTCCGACCGACAGACAGACAGACAGACGGACGAACGGACGGACGGACGGATAAAGGGACAAAGAAACAGACAGACTGACGAAAAGAAAAAACGACAAAAAAAAACAAATAGACAAAAAGACAACAAGACAGACAAAAAGACGAAAAGACAAAAAGACAAAAAGACAAAAAGACTGACTTTCTATAATAATGTTTACGACTCACCCTTAATTTTAATTTGTTTGTGTTAATTATTGATAACATTTAAACATTTATTTTGGTCTTTAAATATCACAGATACCATACTGGAATATGTTAAACAAACACAAATACATAAATAATGGGTAAAAGCGAAGTTTGCTGTTTCGCACATACATTGTTATCAATACTGATTTTACTTCAAATGTTGATAAATACCACTCTATTTGGTTGGGAAAACTAATACAACTATTTGAAATATGTCAATACTTAGTATATATTAGTTCCCTAGTAACGAAATCAACACATTTGGTTGTATTATTGTTTGTTTTCAATTATTATGATGATGTTTGTTTGAAATTGTATGAGAAGCACAGAAACTGTACTTAAAACATAGTATATTTCCAAAAGGAAATAATGACATCGTACAAATATAAAAGTTTGGCCCATACATACATAATTGAAACATGGTTATCCATAAGGTTCTCAAACATTGGCGGGGATGTTTCCCTTGCAATAGTTTTATCAAATTAGTATTTTGAAAAACATGCATAAATAAAAATGATGGCATTTACAGAATACAGTTAAGAAAATAAAACGTAATAAGTATATTGTATTCTTTCGGGGTATGATGGTAATAGAAGTACTAATCATAATAGTAGTTAATAAAACTAATAATAATAATCATCATAATACTACTAATAATTATTATAATTATCATTATATAAGTTATAAAAAAAATAATACAATAATAGTAATAATTATTATAAATATGTCTTATACGGTAAAGGATATTTATCATGATAGAAACGTGTCCTATCCTTTAAACTGAAAAATCGTTAGCTTAGTCCTTAATCGCGTTGGCGATATAATATACTTTTGAATGTCATTTAAAATGAGTGTGTTGTTTTCATTTTGTAATAAGGGCTTACCATAAAGAAGTAGCGCACAATTCAGGGGGTGCATTGATCGTAGCCTACGACACTGCTATTCGCTGCGTTATGTAGGAAAATGAAAGAAGTAATGCTCAGCATTTTGAACATCATTGTCGCACGCAAAAAGGGGAAGTTTTGTTTTTAATGATAAGTGAATAAGTCCGAGTTAAGGTAACTGTAGTTATTTCTTAAACGGGAATGTAAAACTGAATATTTATCTCCAGTGAAGAAGTTATGGTAGTGTCTTCGCATACCTTAAATAATTATTTCTATGAAGTTTTACATTTCGAACTCTTGTCATGTTTGGATATCAATATATGTTACTAATTTCATAGATAAATGGCAGATGGTGAAAACGAGTATGATTTAATTAAGTTCTTCTTTACAACATAATATAGTCTTCCGCGTTTCTTTTTTGATTTTGAGAGCACTGTTTGTGGAAGAAGTTTAGTAAGGTTATGGGACGTAGGCCTTGATGCATTACTTAGAAATGTATCAGTTTGAGATTACTTTGAAGGTTGTCTAGATGTTCCATTTAAATTTAGTATACACGCTTGTAAGTGAGACGGATCTAGTTAGGCCTGAGCAAATTCACACGGAATAATGTTAGATTGGTTAACTCCTTATCGTACAATTTACGAACGGCCCAAACAGCGCTCAAGTATTCTAGAACTTGCCGCATGTATGTGAAGGGTATTTGATGTATACATTTTCTGGAGAGCTTAACTTCGTGGATTTTCGATGCGGATTTCAGAATATGATTTATGGGATTTTTCCATTTTTAATTGTTTGATTTTTTCCCGTTTCAAGTACGTTATTCATTACGTAGTATATGCACATACAATCAATTAACAAAGACAAGTACATATATATATACATATGTTATACATGAAAAAGGAAATGATAATGAAAATGAAAATGATAAAGGTGGTATGTTTTGAACAATAAAGGACACAAACGTATACAAGTAGGAAAGCATATGAAGTAGAAATATTAACATAATTATTTATCTTCTTTTTTTCCTGAAATTTAAGAAAACATATTTAAATTTAAAAAAAATCCATTTCTGAGTATGTTTTTCAGTTTTACCCTTCCAGCTTGCGTTTATCTCTTCGATTTTTATTCTGTATTTAACATATTCCAAAATTCTTTCAAAATTGTCGGACATCGTTGATATTTGCATTTAAATATAACATATTTTCCTAGTTATACAATACAATTGACACAGTTTGAGCAGTTCTTATTGTTGATAAAAATATTACAAAGTGAAATATATTCATATGACATTTTGAAATCAGTAGAATTGCTAAATTGAGTTTCTATATATGTCTCAATGTTGTTCCAAAACATATGAACATTAGGACAATTCCAAAACAAATGCATATTTGTTTCAACAGACATTGAACATAAATCACAGAGACTAGATTCTACAATGTCATATTTAAACAGATTTTTGTTGTTGGGAATAATGTTCATCAGATATTTATACCGGAACGTTCTTAAGAAGGAATCGATTGTGATTTGAATATAATTAGTAAATATTGATTCCCAATGTAACTCTTTATTAAAAAAGCATTTCCCATTTGTGTTGTTGATTGTTGTTTTTTAAATGTGTATTTTCTATTAACAGTTCGTTTGTAAATTTGCATATTTTTGTTGTCGGGGGTAATTCTATTAATTAGGTAACTAGGTGGCACGTATGACATTTCTTCATTTTTCATTTTATTTTTCTAGCATTTTGGTAGACAACCAACTAATGTGTGGTATTTTAAGAAATCAGATCGGGGCAAATCCTATAATTCTTGAAGTTCTATGAAGGTATGAAAATGTTTGTTCCTGTAGTTAAAGATATGTTCTATATGTGTAATATATGTTTGAAATTACTAGCACTTACACGGGTAAATTATCAAGCATCATAAATAAAGGAACAGAAATAAAAAAATGAGCTGTGAATAAAATTGCTTCAGATGTTTGGGGGATTAAAATTCATATGTCGTCGCTTTGCCTATACGTTAATTAGGCAGAGGTCATGTTCTTCTAACGCGTACTTTCCTTGTGATTCATATCGATGCTATGGTAAAAAAACGGTCATAATTGAGGCATTATTTTTTTGTTTGGTGTCGATCCCTCGTCCTACTTTTCACACAGCATGAAGCTGGTAATATTAAAATAACAAAAGTCAATTAATCTTCATGCCATAATAATGTTAATAGACTACTCATATCCATTACTAGTTTCCGGGAATGTTCCTGCTTGAACTCTCTGAAAACGGATCAGCTAATCAAATGAGGAAATGAGAGGTTCACTTCCCCCAAAGCAACAACATAATATTACAGTTTTTCTATATGTGGTGAAACTACCTGCACGTGTTCCGCTTTTAAACCGAGACAGGGTCTTGACTTTGGATTGTTTTTACATACAATAATTGATTGTGACAATATATTGAAATTTAAAGTTCAAACTGCGCGGGCAAACGAGGTTGACTAGTTTAAAATAAGTCCAGATTATATTAATATTCATGGCATAAATGCGAAATATTCTTTTCAAATAATACCCACCAAGTATTTAATTAAAAATGCCTCTGCTCAAAGTGCAATATCAATGGCTTTCAATTACGAGGTTGGTTTACGTTTTCTTTATTCATTCCAACACAAAATGTGAGAAAATTATATACGAAACAAAAGTCGATTATCTATTCAGAACCATATCATTTAAACATCTTTGTCTATATAATGCCATGATTAAGTCATATTTTATAGACAAAACGGAACATAATGATGTTAGAAAAGCAATACAACAAAAGAATCATATAGCTGTCTTTTTATGAAAAACACAAATACATATACAGATGACACACAATGTTCTCTTAATCAAGGCATTTTGGTTTACAATCGCTGTTAGTTTCATAGGTCAATGTCATTTATTTAAGATCTTTTTGAAAAAATGTGTGTCGCCAGTCATATGTTAATACAGATTTGTGTGTGTCAGTAGGTCTTTTAGGAATTATATTCATGAGTGCGAGTGTTGTTGATCATGGAAACTGAAAGCATGCTTATTATAAACAACGCAAGGTATTTAAATCACACTTATAATGAGTAGGGATTTCTTTTCAGACGCAACGAACATATTTGTTATATAATTTATTTAGAGAAAAAAAAAGCTAAAATACATATTGAAAATATTCAATAACCATGCATATATGTTAAGATTTCAATTACAAATCATTATATTAAATATATACATATTCTTTAAGACACTAAATGTATTTCTATTAATTCTATCTAAAGCCGATACTAAATACATATTTGCCTCGGAGGGTTCCATTAACGGTTAACTATAAATTGTTCTAAATGTTAAAGTAATGTATGGTTCTCAAATATGTATGCATCAAATACATGTATCTTTTCCGACTGACACGCATGAGATATGCAATTCAATATCATTAGATGGCGCTACTTGACGTTTCAATTCTCAGAACGTCTGAATAAGTGTGTGTTTACTCCTTGATCAGAAAATCCGTTCACACGCGATGCCTTATATATTTCAGTTAGAATTTGATGGAAGGACATGTTCATTGTTGCAGTGTCTTGACCCCATGCATATTTATACATAGAAATTCAGAGCTACTAGTTTAACTTAATATACTCATTTCAGACAATCAACGAAAATATAATTCATTTGAATAATGCTTCAGCTATTTTACATACTTATTTCTATTGAACAGACAACAGTTTACGTAGACTGCAGTGTTGACTTAAGGTCCATAGCAAAACGAAGACCCTGTCATACATATATGTTTGTATTATTGCTCTTTATTTTTAACAAAAACACAAAAAGCAACCAAAAGTATTTCTGGTTAAACACATGTTGTCATTTTTGTGTTTAGTTACATCTGTTATAACTTTCTGGAAGGTAAACCCATTATGCATATAATATAATCCCGCCTGAAACAGCAGCACACTTGTTTAAGCCTGGATGCTTTATTTCCATTACACTTATAAATCTTTAAAGTAAGATTGTCTTACGGGAACGTCATCACCGGGGATGAACAACTTTTGTCACGTGACCGCAAAAGTCAACGCCGGTTGCAGAAACAGATTGTAATCTTGTACATTAAGGTAAGTTTTGTTGTTTTTTCATATAATCAAAATTTCAGTTTTTAACAAGTGATAGCCTATGACACAGTATACTAAATAAACTTTTATTTGAAATGATTCCATTGCCTTTACTGTTTCCACTTTCCGAGAACACTTCGACACAAAATTCTGAAATGCATTGCAAACGCTGTTTGTTTATGTGGTGTTGATGATTTTCTTTCAACAATATTGGTTTAACGACTGAATTAGTATGATTTTACACTTCATTTTAATATATTTAATAAGATTCATGACAAAAATAGCGGTGCAAATTGAAAAATATCTTATTTTTTTGTTTTGTTTTGTTTTGCAAACGCAGGTTGGTATTTCTTGAGCAATAGGAAATGGCAAACGCAGGTTGCGAGAATATTCAAAGGATAATGAAACGCACACTGTACACATTTTTGAAAGTCTTCTAAAATATGATATGGTTACAAATACGAAAATATTAACTATTCAACACAATATATGACTACGGAACTTCAATTGAGGACATTTAAACAGAGCGGAAATATGCTTATCAACACATTAAGTACTGTTACAAGTATATTGAACCACAACGTGCGTTGCCTCCTTTAAGCGGACCTCGAATGACGCTAAACGCGCCAAAACTCACGAAAATCCCGTGCATTAGTAAACACGCATGTTTATTGAACTGTGACGAAAAGAATAGCAGATAGTGTGTCACATCCAATCACTTGCGTTTCATATCTCTTTTGGTGTAGTCTTTAAAACTTTATAAAAACATTTTAGAAATATATTTTAACAAAAAGTAATTCTTTCATTACAGAAACATGACGCTCGTGTGTGAAATCTGTGGAAAGACATTTAAATCGAAGTGGGGGTTAAAGCTTCATGATAAGCGCCACAGAGGGACTGGACGATTCGCCTGTTGTGGAAAAACATTTTACACAAAACAGGCGTTCAACAGACACAGGTTTGTATTTTTTTTGTTTTTAGTACAATGCTAGGTTCTGTCGGTTTAAAAATCAAGATACAATTCAACATAGGTCATTGCATTCTGAGCGAAAGTATGTTTTTATAACCTAGTTGCAAAGCACTATTTAAAATGTTTTGAATGGTGTTTTCGAAAAAAGCCGGCTTTAAAACACTTAACAAATTATTACTAGTGTGGTGCATATTGGTGTGCTCATTATAGTATTTAGTTTTTAACGACCATAATTGTCCAGATAAATTTCAATGCAAATTGTCACTGAACAATTGGAATTTACACCGTATAAATCCAGAATGTACGCGTTCCGATACTTCACGTATGTAATTGGACCCTTAAACATATTATTTAATGCGTATTTTGGATTTTGAAATGCGTAAATACGCGTTAACGCGCCTTATCTGGAGCGCTTCTGACGACCATCATTTTGTTAAGTTCCACATTGTTATGGATAATATTCTGTGTGTATTTTTCTGTATTGAATAATAATTCAACAGTTCCATTTGTTTTTGTTATATAGATGCAGCATTCATGGTGTTGAAAAGCCGTTCCCCTGTGAACAATGCGGCAAAAAGTTTTCAACCAAAGATGACCTGAATCGTCACGTCCGGAGGGAGGTTGCTGCAAAGCAATTTACCTGCTCAATTTGCAATGCAACGCTCCGGGAGAAAATTGACCTTCAGGCCCACCTTGCCACCCACAATGGAGAGAAAAACTTTGCTTGTGATATGTGTGAAAAGAGGTACAGGCACCGCAGTAGTCTATCAAAGCACAGATCTGCAAAGCACCGGGCCTAGTCATCTGTTGCATGACGATGATAAGACCAAGAATTATTTTTAATTCTTACCAATGTGCCGTGGTTATTTTCTTAATTATTGAAAATACAGACTGTCATACAATAATATATAGTATTACGCGTGTTTTTGCGTCTTAAACATTGTGTTTCATATCGTTTATCTTGTGTTGTTTTGTTTGATATTCCTGTTTTTAATAAGATTATTGTTGTAATATTTATCATTCTAATTTAAAATGATTATGATAATGGTTGATCTCATACAAATTATTGTGTTCATTATTGCTCATCTGTGATTACTGTTGATCTCAGCCCATGAATTGTGATTTATATTGATTATCTGTGATTATTGTTGATCTTATCAAAATAATTGTAATTTATGTTGATTATCTGTGAATTTTTTATCTTAACCTATTAATAGTGATTTATATTATCTGTGATTATTGTTGATCTTATCAAAATCATTGTGATTTATGTTGATTATCTGTGATTAGTGTTGATCTCAACCGATTAATTGTGATTTATATAACCAGTGATTATTGTTGATCTTTTCAAAATCATTGTAATTTATGTTGATTATCTGTGATTATTGTTGATCTTTTCGAAATCATTGTAATTTATGTTGATTATCTGTGATTATTGTTGATCTTTTCAAAATCATTGTAATTAATGTTGATTATCTGTGATTATTGTTGATCTTTTCAAAATCATTGTAATTTATGTTGATTATCTGTGATTATTGTTGATCTCACCATATCCGCTGGAATATACATTTGAGCCGCGCTCTGTGAAAAGGGGGTTTAATGCATGTGCGTAAAGTGCAGTCCACATAGGCTAATCAGGGACGGCACTTTCCGCTTTTATGATATGTTTTGTTAAAAGAAAGTCTCTTCTGAGCAAAAATCGAGTTTATCGGAAAGGTTTGTCCCTAATTAGCCTGTACGGAATGCACAGGCTAATATGTGACGACACCTTACGCACATGCATTAAACCCCCTTTTCACAGAGCGAGACTCATTTGTAATCTGCGATTTTTGTTTATCTATTTCGAATCAATATGATTAAAATATATTTTTGGTGAGTTAGCTTTTTGTCTCATTGGAATCATTGTGCGAATTGTCAACAATTACATGTAAATCTGTAATTCCTTCTCAAGTTGCACATAGGCCAGTTTAATGTTTTGCGTATAAGCTATTATTGCGATACGGGATATTCTTTGCAGCAATAAAACAATTAATCTGCATATGTTTGGTTCGTTTTGTTGTTAAAGACACTGATCTTGTTTGCGTTCAACCGCTGGGTTTTTCAATGTTTTTCACAGTATAGTTAGACTTATCTCGGTGAAGTGTACTTTGTCATGGATGTAGTATGCCTTCAGCTTTATTTTAAGTATTATCTCCAACAATCATATTGTAAGATTGTCAGGATTCTCACGTTACACATAAAGACATTATATTGTATGACCAATATGAAGACACTAGTGATTTGCAAGGCGCCCATGTAAAGGTCAATAGTTATTATTATATTTAAAGTTTCGGATCAAAAGATAATGGTATACACCTAAAATGAAAACTATGTCTTGCAGAATAAGAGGAATCGATTGTTTTATTTGCTTCATGATACCTCTCTCCTTATAGGTCCACATTATTTATCATTATGCAACTAAAAGAAAGATACCTTTTTTTTAATTAACAAGATACAAGATACATGGCATTTTTTAGAAACTGTAATTTTAAAACTTGAAACAAATAACAGCAAACAAAATAAAGTTAGATCCAATATGTCTGTTGTTGTTTCAAATCCCCCAAAAAGGTTGAATATACCGGTAGGCCTCGTTAAATGAAGCATCCCACAGCGTCAATATAGGCAGCATATTATACGGCCCCAATATTGGTAGCTCCTCAATGCATAAACATAGAAAGAGCAACACAAAATCAAATTCAGTAGCATTACACGGAATCAATATAGGTAACGTTGGTTAACGAATATCAAAAATGACAGCTGTCTTTTAAAGAACTACAAACTGTCGTATGATATTATGATTTCCTTTTACGGGTCAATGTCAATTCCCATTTTTGATGTTAGAAGCATTTTGCTGTCATTTCGTCTTGCCCTCTCCCATCGGACACCCAACGTTCCCTTCTGGAGAGCGTTTCTGCTTGTTGACACGGTGTCAAATTTTCGTTTAGGTTCCTTCCGTTTTGGAATGTCAAATTCGTGGTCCCTGAAACATGATATTTGTTATCGAAAACTATTTATTTTACAACATTTACCATCTTATTTACTGAGAGCGAGTTTTTCAGCTTGACATCATCCGAAGCAAAGACAATAAAATGTAATCACAATTTATGTCGAATCATGAATTATTAACAGTACTGAGTATCATTTTCAGGCAATTATGACCCCTGTACTCGTCGACGGTTCGAACCCGTGTCCTAGACTCTTAGTGAATACATGAAATTGATCTTCTTCAACTTGGCAATTAACCTTTTTGACGACAGATGCAAATTAATCCTGTTGAATATTACGTATTGATAAGTTTATATAACGAATTTCACATTTTAGGAAACATCTGCATTAGACACATATAATCCTCTTCATTACAATGCATTTTCTGAGCACGTGCCTCAGTGTACAAAGCATACCTTTAAAATAAAATAAATGTTGACTGTCTCCTGGCAATTAAATAATGATTCATTTTAAAAAGACTTTTGTTGTAGACATCTCTAAACCTAAAACATTTTTAAATAATTTTAAATCACAGGATCTTGGCTTACTTTAATCTTATTTTTCGAATGATGTCATTCTGCTGTTGCGTATTGCATCCGTCACTGTTGGTCGGCTGTGCAGTGCTGCTCTCAGTTGATCCAGTCAAGCCATACACATGGGAGCGACTAGTACGGTAAAAAAACTTCCTGAAATCATAAAATTTGATTTAGATTATTTTCTGAAAGCCAATGTGAACACAATCGGTTTGAATTATATCATACCTATATATTTTGGTATGCCATGTAAACGATATTCTTCAAATACCTGATTATTGATTGACATTAGACCGCGTTACACGAAATTCGGATAATATGGGCGATATTTGAATAATAAAATATCGCGCGTCGCCGCGACTGTCGCGCAAAATATCGTGTATCGCTTCGTGTGTCGTGTGTCGCCCTTGATGAAAGAAGGGCAAGAATATAGATGTCACTATCCGGATTCCGTAATCTTAACCAACCTGCGTTTGCCATAATCCAGCTTCAGCAAACTGCGTTTGCTCAACCAACCCGCGTTTGTAAATTTTTGAAATAGCAAGAACTGCCCAAATTAAATATAACAACAACAACTTATATCGCAAATACAATAAATCATCAAAAATTAAGCATCGTGTGCTCTCATTTTTCTAGAAATATGATTTATTCGTGAATGGAAAGTAAAAAAATATAAAATCAAACTGCGTTTGCATCGAAAATCTAAAGTTTGTGTCGAAGTGTTCTTAAAAACTGCAAAGCTTTGAAACAAGTGCAATGCGTCTTAATATGCGAAAAGGTATGAAGCATGTCATAAGCTTTGTATTGTCCAGAAATTTTAACATATTCTCTATAAAAAGATGAAAATTACCTGACGGAGCGGGATTCCTGATGTAATTCAACAACCTGCGTTGACTTTTGTGGTCACGTGACAAAAGTTGTTCATCCCCGGTGGTCATTATGACTTGAGGTCATTCCGAAATACATGATATATTCGTAAATAACTTACGTGAAATATAAAAACGCTTAATGATGATATCACAAAAGACCAACCAACTCTCTTTTCATCTGTTTATTGAGACATTCAATACCAACATTATAAATAAAAAAGAAAATACTTGTGTTGAGAACGCAAAGTTCTGTTTGACTTTAAATTCATTTACATCTCTAAGCTCAAAACCTTGACAAAACACACACACTCGATAGATAAACTATTGAATAGTATAAGATTGTAGTATGGTAAACATTCAAGTACATCGGCGTTTGAATTGCTGTTTGACATATCTTAGCATGAAATTGAATCCAATGACAGACAGGAAATTATTATGTTCCTTATGACAACATATTAATTTGCATTACATTCATCCCTGTTAAAAACAAATACGTGTTCAATTTCGCAGTGACCAAACCGCAAATTGGGGAAAATGTTCAATGGTCTATGCCTCTCGGAATACTGCTATGTATATAAAACATATATACCAGTTATTAAGTATTGGACTAACTTTGTATCAATCACTAATTAAAGCAGGTTTTAAATCCATGGGATACTAATCAACAGCAACAATAAATTTACTTCGTGCACAAACTAATAATCTTCAGATAACATCATTCAAAACATTCGTTGAATAAATGCGTATTCCTCATGTTGTTTGCTGTTGTTTTCTGCTACATTTTTTAACGCAAGAGAGCATATACAAATAACACGAAGCGTGTAGAATTGTCGATGTTTTTTGAAATATTCTAATTATACCTTGTAAAATAGTTTGCACAAAAATAATTGCATGAAGTATGGGATCTTTTCAATTTAATATCTGATATATTGTCAAGAATAATCGAGTATCAGATAGTTGCCACGTGTATAGAACAACAAAATAAAAAAGGAAAACATCAAAAGCACTTAGTCACTTTATTCAGTTTTTGACTGCTTTTTAAGTGTATCTTTTGAAAAGAAGCAACTCATCGATCATTTCGTAACTTAACTTTTAAAACAACGATGCGCAGAAAATAGTAAGCTTTCTGTCGGTAAAGAAAAATGAAAATTACAGCTTTTCTAACGGTATTGTGACAGATCCATATGCTAAGCAGTACTGGTTACCAAGGTGTGCAAGATGACGTGAATGTTTACATTTGTACTCGACCTTTACGTCAGGATATTGTTTAGGTCAAATTATAAAGAGGTGCCAAACAAACGACTTCTTTATTCTACGGAGGTTGCTCGTTAATATCAATTTAAAACTAACTACTTAGAATAGTGTAATCACTGGATCCTTATAGTGATGTGTTCCTTTTCAATAAAGCACATTTAATATTTTGACATTTATTTAAGAATGATTATCATATTACATAAAGTAGAATCGGGGATAATTAGTATTTTAACAATATCACATGAAGTTTACATTTGCATGTTATCATACAACAAAAAAACAGTTACAATATGTTCATTGTGGCACTTTTACGTATTACTTTAGTATACGATTGGTCATACGTTGGCTATAACTTTACCAGCTTCATGTTTTGTGACAAAAAAGAACGGTGATTGAAACAAAATAAAAATAATAATTGCCTCATATTATTGCCTCATATTATAAAGCCTTAGGCCGTTTTTGTACCATATGCGTTAAGTGCGCCATGAGGAAAGAACGTGTTAGAAAAACGCCCTGAGAGACGCATTTATTACACAAATAAATCGCAAAATTATTTAATCTTCATACATGATTAGTTCAATGTAAATGCAAATTGTTTATAAGGATATCTTTTAATCACATACCGAACTCAAATCCGAGAATACATTATTGCAAAAGTATATAGAGTCTGTTTAGCCGGTACTGCAATACATCAAACTGTATTTTTATGAATCTTTTTCTTATAACACAAGTTTTCTTGATATATTTACATACATTAGAAATTATTGTTTTGTCACATGATTCTAATTGATCGTCGAATGTATACACATAATTTATTATGGTTTTATACAAACATATGGCTAGTATATATTTTTCTTAGAAAAAGTGAAAAAGAGACATATACACATAAAATGATATTCATTTTCTAAATCAAATTCATCATAACATAAACTATTCGTGGTATGTGGTAAGTGGGTAATTCTAGGAAGTAAGTCTAAATAAAATTATCTTCATTTGACCTCGATAATAAATATATTAACTTGCACAGCGTTCGAATTGTCAAATGCGTTACCGTATCTTAACTTATTTAACACGTTCTTGAAATTTGATAACCAATTTGTATAACCTGTATTACAATCGTTTAAAGCGTGGTAGTAATCTTTGACATTATGACATTTTCGTTGATAATAATTTGAAAACCGTATGATAAAATGACGCTTAAAATGCTGTCATGAAAACAATAATCTTAGACATCGTATTTATTCACCTACACTGTTAAGTAATCACTGACAACTTTAGGTAACAACACAATTAAAACCGTCACATTTTGCATCTGTTACTTTGTATACTTCTCGGCAATGTTGAAGGGTTAATCATGTAAGGTAGGTGTCACGAGGACCATGAATTATTCTTTATATCCTTATTTCTCGAGGGTTGGATCCAAAATGCCATTTTCATTTACCGAATATTATTCAAATAACCGAAACCCATGTGTAATCAGTCAACACGACTCAGACTATATCTAACAAACCTATTGAGATTTCCCATCATATTGAACGCTAATTGATGGAAGAATTAAATAGCCGAACAACAGTTTGCATTTTATAGACATAACGAGCTTTTGTCTTCCTTTAACCTTTTAAATATGATTTTATCTTCCATCTTAATTATCCAGACTTAATAAGTTTATATAAACGTTTGATAAAGCGCATATATAGCACACGTCACCTAAAGGCGACATAAAACATGGTCTGTTTTGGCCTTTTCATGAAGTTAAATACCAGCAGGGGACGGCAGTAATTTCACTTGACCAACATTTGTTCATATTTAAAAAGGATCGCAAATAAGGTAAACATGACATTCACAATTATGAAAAATAAAACCTTCACATACACAATTATAAAATGATTATTTTCGTAAAAAAAATACCAATAGTATTTTTTTTTATCATAAAACTAGGTCGGTATATTACTCGGCAAATTTTGCTGACACATTTGTATCATGATAATTGTAACATTAACAGTAGGGGTCAGATTAAATCCAATAATATGCCGAAAAGTTACTATTCAAAACATTAAACGCAAAGCTTCAATCATAACATGCATTCAGTCTGTTTAATAATACCATTGAACACATGCATATGATTGTATGAATACATTGACTAAACGCATGATATATAGATATATATGTCAACGTGTTTAACACCGAAGATCAATTAAATGACATTAGTATATATATTTTCGTATTCAATTGTAAGTTCAAACTTTTATAAAACGCATCTTCATGTCTTTGGTTCTGTAATAAACAATTTAAAAAGACGCATACTTTCAAATACAGGCTCAACTTTAACTGATCAAACTCTAGAAACAGTGTATAATGGTTATTAACAGTACATGGCCGTTTTGCATAATATTGCACACCTACATCAGCAAATATTTCACTGATCTCAACTGTTACCGTGTCGTAATTGGTACAACAATGACATTATATTAAGAGAAACCGATAAATAGAAAGCTATTTACATGGCAGCAAGTTAACAGCTGTATTGGTACATACCGAGTTCATAATTTCCAAGGTTTGTTTGAACATCACAGTTGGTTCTCTTTTCTGTAGCGAAATTTATATACGTACATCCTGATCTTGCTAGAAAGCTTTTAGAGGCTGTGGAACGAAGGCGTCGCTTCTTGAAATAATCGCCGCATTACTACCGACCATGCTAAACGTATCGTCGCTGAATTTTCTGAATCATCGTCGATTTTTGTTGATCAAATTCCAAAAATGCCCATTTTAGAATCTGGGTGTTATTACGACGGCAGATAACATATTTGTTATCGGTTGCTATTAGGCCATCCTACTGATATTTGAACATATATTTATCAATGTTTTGACATTTAAAGAGACGCAATAACCTTTTTTTCACAGGACGATACAAATTTTGTATGAAATGATGACTTAAACGCAATATTTCAGGTTTGTAATCGACGGTCTTAAATATATTGTTTTCATAAGTAACTAAGCTGCCACAATAAATGTATTTCTAATTTTTGCATTAGCGATGTGACAAATATGTCTATATGTGTGAACAATTGAAAACTTAATTATGTTTAAATAAAAAAAACTTAACTTGTCATACAGTTACAGTTTATACCGTTGCGTTATATTTCAATATTTCTGCCAATAGCCAATGCCGGTAAAAAAATTATTTTTAACAATTCTCGGACAATATATATTGTCACACTTTTTACAATTTTTGTCAAGTTTGCCTGTGCAGGAGTCGATTGCTCTAGAGCACTTTTAAACGTCATTTAGGCAATTTGTAATTACGCTTTTTCTTTAGCTAGGATTTTGAGAGTCTAAACCACATACGAACTCGAGTCTTGTGTATACCACGTTTAATATCGATTTGATTTACATTGTAGCCATCATGCCTCATAAAATGATTCTTCAGTCGACAATAGGCGACTTCTAAAACGCTTTGGAATATTTCATTACACGATCGGCATAACTGCTTAATATTCACCGGAGACAAATTCTACCACTCGTCATTTTCATTCAGATTTATTATCAGAAAAATTATGCGTGGAGCGATAAAACGTGCAGCACCTTGATGATGGCTTTCCTAACATGTTTAGGCAATGGAAATAGGTATCAAAGCATTCTGAATTGTAATGTTTAAATTGCCAAAATACCAAAACAAATGCGAAGAAAGCATTATTTTTTGTTAAATATGAATGCGTTTTTGTATGGAATGTTTACAGGCACCGACATTTTCAGAAGGTTGAAAAAGTGTTAAATTTGACACGGCCTTTTTCCACAACGACACACTAAAACATCCCGATTATACAAATGTGTGAACAATTGGGGCTAGAAGATGACTTAAGGTTGATCGGATCAGGAATATTTAGTTGTTCTTAACCTGTTTTCTTTCCTCCAGTGAAAACAATTGCAAGACAGAAAATCAATAGTAACCGTTTAATAGTTTCAAAATACTAATTCTAAGGTGTGATCGTTTGTATTCAAGCAGTATTAAATATCAGCTAACCTGGTTTAATTTGTAGACTAAGGCAGTGGATGAAAACAATCATTGTGATTGTAGGACAATGATTATTGACAATGGAAGCACTGAACATAACACTCCTTACCAGCACAATTGAATATATTTTACAAAGTGAGGAGTTATTTTTGTATCACTATATCGTAAACAAAAACAACAACATTGAATGCTGCATTATATAAATAATGAAAAAGAGGGAGATATTCAATTATATGTAAAAATAATAAATCACATAATATGTATGCATATACGCACATGTGTACTTACATAACTGTTTAAATAACGGACAGCAGCGTTCATATCAGTATTTAGGAAATCGTATTTCCTTCAAAATTGTCTTATAATATCTGTTTTGAATTTTATAGTTTCGATGACTTAAGTTCTAAGAGAAGTTATATTGATAAGAAGGATCCTAGATATGTAGATGATTATACTTGCAAAACGAGTTCTTTAAGAAAACGCGTAAACGAAATTCGTTAACATAGTTAAAGACGTTTCGGCATACAACACCAGGATTAGAGCTTCAACGGATTCTTTTCTGTTGCAAATGACAAATGATATAGGTTAAGTACATCTCTTTGTATGCATAATGGATTGTTTTTGCACCCACTGAAAGATTTATCACCACATAGCACGCTACACTATAGTGCATACAAGTACACCTTACAATTGCTCGCCTTTGTGTCATCATTTTCGCACCGGCAGTTACGCGTTGTTTGGGACCATTATGTGTTCCTGTTTTCCTGTCTAATGAACCTCATTATTGTCATTATTGTTCCCGCAGTAATGGGTGCGTAAAAACGTATTGTTCCTTAAGTGCGGGCTAATGTATACTTGCGGCAATACTAACATCTATTCTTAATATTAAACAAATATACGCGAAGCTTACACATTAACGTAAATATTGTGGTGAACTTTCTTTACTTTAGCCACATTGACCTTTAAATAATTTAAAACAAGACACTGGTTCACCTTTCAATCACTTTTAATTTTCAGTTCTTTATTCTCAACAAATCACTTTTTTTACATATATTCACTTTTCTTATTTCACACTATTTTGGATCTTACTTTTGATGGTAAACTTCAATATGCAATCCTTATTCGGTAATGCTTTTTCTAATTCTCCTTGTCTTAGCACATGGCGTGGTATTTATATAATAAATATAAATAATTATTTTAATAATAATAAAAAATTCCCGCCAACTAACTAACATCTCATGAAAAGCAATATGAGCATGAATTGAATGAAAAGTGCTATATGAAGCAATTTAACATAAGTTTTGTACATGTATGCAAATTCTACGTGTATTACGTTTGTCCGCGACAAAGGCTGCATTCTGTGAAAGCCCTGACCCCTACCTAAAATGTGTACTAGACGCACGAAATATTTTGTCATTTTTAACAACTGTTGCTTTGTACATCAAAATATTTGTTGCTTAACGTTGTTTTTTTTTTGGTGGGGGGATCAAAGTATCCAGAGGACAACCCATTTTTACGGTATTGTGACCACCAATCGAACTCAGAGTCGTCCGGGAACGTTAATTGAACTCGGATCGCGTGGGTGTAACGCGCATGTACTAACCTCTTTGCTTACCGTGGATTCAATAAGGATTATACATGCATCAGGAACAATAATTAATTTCCTTGTTTCACTAGGGATTTATATTTCAATACTTCTTCATCCCCTGTATGGCTTTAAATATATGATACCTGATACCAGTTAGACCAGAGTTTTGTTCAGTATTAACTGTAAATATCATTTAAACAATATGTATGTAGGGCAGTCAATTTTCAGTTGCAATTGCATCACATATACATATAATCCTGGAAACCACTTGTAGCAAGTAAGCGCAGCGATATTTAAATTCTTTGCCTCCGTGCATCGGAAAGGTATTCAAACTGTATATTAATACATTTAAATTTTGAATTGACGGCCAAATGCAACGAATAGAACATACATTAGTATTGATAAATATTCCAATAATCTCTTATCATGCAAGGATATCTCCTGAAAAAAAGAGTGCGTGTCAACAATCCGCATTCTGATTACCGAAGTGTTGGATAGAGTCCCTATGCAATATTGAAAATTTCACGCTAAATAGATGTTCATCATATTTTGTGTGTGTGGGGGGGGGGTGAATGCCGTGAATACAGTATTTGTATATGTGAAGGCTTATTACTTCATCGTTGATCTCGTAGCATCAATGTATGTGTTTACAGCGTGATAAACTTCTATGGAAAAATCAGAAAGGTCATCCAAACTTTGAATACGTTTTTATGATTTTTTTACGTTTATACTTTCTAAATCTATTAAGAAATTAACATTGCAAGATGTAACTACATTTTTACATTTTACTATATGTATTGTGTACTTTGCTAGCTTTGTAAGTGTATTGCGTTGTAAAATATTATATCAACTAAATATTTGTATTGCTTTTGTTAATGTTTATAAAACGTATTTACGATTTTAACCTCAAATCTGATTGTGTACATGAAGAAATTTCAGTAGATGCATCGCGTACGTTATAGAAATGTCTTGTATGTCTACCATGGACCTTAGTGTTGTGTATAAAGGTAACTTGGAATGTCTTGTATGTCTACCATGGACCTTAGTGTTGTGTATAAAGGTAACTTGGAATGTCTTGTATGTCTACCATGGACCTTAGTGTTGTGTATAAAGGTAACTTAGAATGTCTTGTATGTCTACCATGGACCTTAGTGTTGTGTATAAAGGTAACTTGGAATGTCTTGTATGTCTACCATGGACCTTAGTGTTGTGTATAAAGGTAACTTGGAATGTCTTGTATGTCTACCATGGACCTTAGTGTTGTGTATAAAGGTAACCTTTTCAATAGCATTAAAAGTATGTTCGATATTTCCACACTTGTAATCAATTACTTATAGTCGGTGTTCTGTTACAAGAGGAGTGATTCAGCACAATTTATTTCTCTCCTTATACAATTTCTTGAGTTTCATTCTCTACCATGTTTTATAATTGTTAAAACCTGAAATAAATACAATATCTTGTTTATGAATTTTTTTAATTGGCCTTTTAAGTTTTTTTTTTATATTCAATATAATACATACAATGTATACATGGATGTGATCATAAAAACAATTGATACCATGTCGCAACAACAATGTTCAAACATGTTAAACAAGATATGCTAATATATTTTGTTTAAACAAGACAGAATAATTATGAATAAGGATGAGTTGTATGAAGTGGGTAGAAAGCATACTGGACTTGTTATGAAAATTTAATGCGTTTCCATTTTTGTTAAAAAAAATGAAGTGTATCATTGTTAAGGGATATTTCTTTTTCAATTTGAATTTTCAGTTTTAAATAATTGATAAAACAGTTCAGTGTAGGTGTTAATTTTCTGTATCTCATACTGACTATGAAATATTTCATTAATATAATTATGTAATTCACATCATTATTAACATTTTAAGTTTTAATAAAACCCTTACGATTCTATACACGAACGCAAACAAACAAATGTATTAACACATTTGATAAGTGTATGGGAATGGCATATAGTTATAACAAATTCAAAGGCGTATATATAACTGGCCTCGTTTCAGTCTTTGATTTACTTGCCAAGTCATTCAGAAAGCATAAACGTCATTGTTTGACGACTATGGCGTGTAAAAGCACTCGTTTAAGTGTAAATGATTTTGTAATGATAGATAAATCCAATAGCAATCAGTGAATTCGGTTAAAATCGTACTGTTTGTATAACTTTTTAACATAAAAACGCGCACATAAATTCTAATTTCACGCGTTGGCATCAGACGTTAGTATGTTTACTATTAGTCGACCCTAATAGGGTATGTTTCGTTTCAGTTCGATAAGTTCGCGTCTAAGATTGAAAAGAATGAATTCATGTAATACATTTTTGTTCATGTATAGCTCTATTGCGCACCATGTGGTTATTCGAAATATTTTTGTGTAAATTAGACTTTCATAAGTTCCATCATATAACTCTAGTGAATATGGATGGGTAAGAATATCAACTTCTAATCACTCTTTTGCACGCATATGTTGACGGCTTGGACGCTGTGTGAACGTTCAATATGATGCACTGAAATCGAAGTGGTTTGTGAATTTAAAAAGGTTATACATCGATCAGTTTTGTATTTTGTACCAGGAGTTTTGCGGGTGTTCCCAATAGCTTTCTCATTCCGAATTACGCCTATTCAATAGTGAGCAATAGCAACAGTACAATTAATAAGCGCGTTGCTATTTCCATTAGCTCACATTCTTCTTCAGCTATATAGCATACACGTTTATTTGCTTGAATTTATGTTCAAAAGGATTATTTTTACTGACTTGGTGTAAAATATCCTTCGGCATTAAAAGAGTATGTGACATTATCGTTTCTGAATCATATGGGATACCTGATCGGGTGTCGAGTGGAATATTTTAAGAAAGACTCGTTTAAGAATAATATGTCATAAACTTATCAGAAATCACATCAAATACCAAAACTTCAATAATTGCAAACAAAATAAAGACCACATATAAACCGTATATGTTTATCCTATGAACGAGAAGAACGATGTGTGACTTAATAGAATATTGAGATACATTCAAAGTGACAACAAGCTCGAAGAAACGAATTACCAATCTCGGCATTTGTACAACTTCTGGAAGCATTACGACTCTTTCAATACAGTATTACATCGAATCTAGTAACTAAGCACCTTAATTGAACTGTCAATTTTAGGAAACCACATGGGCCCGTTCATCGTTTTATTATTTAACACCGCCTATGGTACTCGTGCAAAATATGTTTATGTCTTAATATAAATAACTAGCATTGACAGGAAAGGTACTCGAGGACATTCAAATGTTTTGATACCACCGTATATGTAAAAGCTATGGACATGAATAATTGTTATCAGTCCGCAAAATAATTGTTAACATTTTCATGTACGTTAAGTGAAAACGTAGCTTTTAAGTCTCACGTGTAATTATTTTACTTTATTTTGTTATTATTATTATTATCTAAAATGATCGATCCAGATGCGACAGTTTTTACAGTAGAGCCTACATTGGAAATTGCGTTGTTTTTTTTATAGCTGGTATTAAATGTCATCTAATTGGATTAGCATTTAAAATAGTATGCATCAACAAAATGTAAATACTCCCACATATAAACAGTTCCATCAGACCTAAAATAGTCTAAAAGGCGTCATCACATTCCCTGTCACGGTAAACGGAAACGGAATTAATGAAGTAAATACCATAACCCAGCTTAAAAAACGATACTGATAAGTTCTGTGTTAATGCACATTTAAGAATTATTTCAGGCACCACTTTGGCAACAAGTTTCCATTTTAAAATGTCCTTTGAGACATGCTGTTCAACATCTTCGCAAAACGATAGAGATAATAAATATTAGTTATACTTTGTAACAATAGTGTTATCAAACGTAACGTAAGCGAAAGGTATGTGTTTGTTTTTGTTTTTTGGGTAAGACATCGTTAAGATTAACCAATCATATGATAAAAATACCTATATACTTATGAACATGTATTTGAAAGTAACACATCTATACATGTGCCGCTAAATTTTATTACCAGTAATATGAACAAATTATGTGTTGACTGTTGACCTTATTAGTGTTGACAAGCGCTTTCGTAAATTTGTAAAATAGTTTTTGACAAAATATCAACTCATTTTAATTAGTCTAAAATGTCACGTTTAACGACGCTCAACGGTCGACAGACAGTAGGTGAGAAAAACAGCTACACTTAACCCGATATACTGAGGTAGTTGAAAACAGAATATTTGTCATATCAAATGAATTTCTAAAAAACAAACATCGTATATGGATAATTTCAAAAAGATTGCAACCTTTTCAACTGCACATACGATGCGATAAAATGCCATTCCATCCAATGTCCACATATTATGCGTGCAGCTGTTTGAGGCTTACTTGAAACAAAATGTCACTCAGCTTAAGGGTGGCAACATGGCGCCTGACAACAATTTTAATTAGAAGATATCAAAATGTAAAGATTTTGAGAAACTGATAAAAACTAAAAGGTATACAAATACACGTAATCAATATATTTGTCAAATGTATTTACATGTCATCCAAGTTGGCCGTAATTGATTATAATCACCATCTACTATGATTTTGTCAGGAATACCCCACGAAAAAAACAAATCCTTTGTATGAAATAATGCTGGCATAACAGTCGCTAAATTAGGATGACATATGTCAATTGCAAGTAGTTTGCTAACCCAATAAACATCTATATGTCTCGAATATACCGTTGCGCGTAATCCTTTATTGGGGACAAAATGGATCTTACACTGAACACAACGAAATTTGAGTATTAATTGATAGCATTGAAGGTAAGAATCGATTCAGGTATTCACCAATCTTGTATTTTTCGCTTCATAAATAGCTCACAAATTAATACAGTTAATTGACTGTAATATGCAACTCCTTTGAACTCGCCGTCGTTTGAAATAAGTCTTAAAGACATAACATGGTATGCAATTTGTATTTATCAGAATTTGAAGAACGCTGTAAAACGGTGCAATAACATATTCGAGTACGACAATCCATGACAAAAAAGCCACACTAATATAATATTCTAAATAATTTTATAGATGAGCCTTCTGTAAATCAGACTGAAAACACGACTATATATTGCCGTTACAGCCAAACACCTTGAAATGAAAGTAAATTTAAGTATAAATGAGAACCATATTTTATATATGCCAATTAGAATATATCTGGTGGTTTCAAGGTAGAAATCCGTATTTTTTGCGCTTTAAAACTTTAAAATAATCGCGTTTGTTGAAATGGACGTATTCGTCTAGAAATCCTACTTTCGGTTTTAAAAGCGATACCGTTTGAAAATACATTACTTGCTTACTAGGCTGTAGAGTTAATTTAATCTATGCCAATTAGTATATATCTGGTGGTAACAAGGTAGAAATCCGTCTTTTTGCTCTTTAAAACTTCAAAATAATCGTATTTGTCGAAATGCATGTACATGTATATAAATTCCACTCTCGATGTTAAAATTGTTAAAAATAATAAATTACTTGCGAAATTGGCTATAGATTTAATTTCAATTTTGCACACTTTCAAATTGCATCTATATGTATTGATTAACATGTATATCATTTAAAGGTGTGTGACTGTGTTAATGTATTTCGATTTGTGATTTAAGATACCCAAGTGTCACAATTGTCACAAATTGACGTAAATATCACAACCACAAAACACAAGTTTAAATTAAAAATATATCATATTGCATTGTATTGCAAGAACAAGTAATTTAATATAACATTCAATAACTATATCAGTGACAATAAAGGCCAATATGCGTAAGCAATAAATTTCAATCCAAAATTGTGCTTGTGGTTTTATCCAACCAAACACTGTAGCCATCACATTTCCGCTAATTGTGTTGTATCGAATCAGCATATAGTTAACATGATTACAACAGACAGTTAAGAAAAGAAAAGCGGCACATAGACGAACTTTGACGACAAATAGAAAGTATTTGATGAAACCAATTACGTGTGCTGAGATTTATGTAGTTGCTATGTGTGTTAAACATGTTTAAAATGTATGCCAGTTTGATTGCAAAATGTAAGGATCCATGCCACTGATCAAGAATACTGATATTGATGATTATAGATGAAAGCCTCGTTTAAATATCGTGCGCAAATCGAATGGTAAATAGTGTGAAACTTTTTCATATAACAATCGTTTTAAACATTAACCACTGATTTGATGATAAAAAAGACCTATACCAATCTTTTACCGGTTAAGATGCACTTGATTGTTGAACGTCCTAGATACATGTTTGCTAGTTATTGTGCGTACAAGCAAAGTTTTATTTTACACGCCTCTGTATAAAGATAGATTTCCTAATCTTTTACAAGCTCATAAACCTTTTACTCCAACATCTTTTAGCTTTATCAAAATAGCATACAGAAAAACGTTTTATGTTACAATCCCCTGTTGCCTAGACGAAATCACATATGAATCGTAAAGACGGACTGACCATCAAAAATATATGCAATATAATAAACATTCGTTTTTTTCGGAGTTTGAATATTCGTCTTGTGTAATTGCATTTTGAAATGTGTATCCCGTATGAGAATAAAAGCAACGGTACCAACGAAACTAATATAACAGCAAACGCGTATTCATAAGAAAAGAAGACACATCATTCAGTCGTTAATATTTTTCTCAAACAAAAAGTACATTCGCCAGATGAAGGCAAAACTACATCTCACACTAATAAATTATTAGATGTGTCTTCAAGGAGTAATGTTATACGCTATAACGGATTTACAATCACGACGAAAACATTATCATTATTTGTAACTCGTATTATTTTAGGAATAATCATTATAATATACATTTATAAAAAGATCCACGTATAGATGTTAGCCAGCGGCACAGCAGAAACCAAAATAATAATATTAACGTGTACATCAAAACTGATACTGTTCAACTTATTCAAAGTACGATTAATTCGGATATGTGATGACTTGATGAACAACATTTTACATTTCCATTGAAATGCTTGATAACAAAACAGATTCTCATTTATTAATGCACTCTTACGAAGTCATCAATTACACAAAGTAGAAATGTACAAACATGAGTGTTTTTACGTTTTCATAAAGTATCAACTCTCTTAACCTCGCGCATGCACATACATATTACAAAACACATACATAAACTTGCACGAATATACAGACACGAAAAAAAACATATGACAGTAGATAACACAAAAAGATAAGCACATATAAGTAGAATTTAACATTTAACACACACACACACACACACACACACACACACACACACACACACACGCATCGCACACTCTCACACACACAACATGTATTCCATGACATGTTTAACAGTTTGTATTATGAATAAGTATAACAATAGTAATTTCTTTCATGCTGTGTTTCTGTACTTTAAAATTAAAAATACAGTTGATAAAGAACAAAACGAAAAGGCGAACAAATAAGACAACGATATTTTAGTAATTTTTATGGGCATTGTTATATGAAAACTTTATATGAATATTGAGTTCTATTTAAAAAAAAATTGATTGATGTGGATCCATTTTTGTTTGTGTGTTTCAATTTTGTTTTTAAAAAAGGCAATTTCTTCTTCTGTCTGTATCAAATAATTTAAGAATATGTTAAATTTTGGAATACATTTTTTTATTTTCATATTTAATATGAATTCTTTCATCAAAATGATAATAAAATTGAGAACTTTACTGTATAATTTTATTTCTGTATTTCCAAGGAAAGCAGAAATTTTATTTATGTCAATGTCAATTTTCACTCGTTTAAGGAACGTTTGCAGTTCTGTCCAAAGAATTTGGCTATATGAACATTCCCAAAACAAATGATCGATTGTTTCAACGCTTTCTTGACAAAAATCACACAGGCTGCTATTTGTTAGTTTACATATCATAAGAAACTTATTTGTTGGAATGAATCTATTGTTGACTTAAATGGAAGTGTATATATTGTTCTCAAGTTGAGGTTTTGATTTAAATTAAGGCATGCATTCCATTTCCTTTCTATACTGTTGTCGATATTCATTTGTGATTGTAACTGTATATTGTAGGGAGTTTTGTTTACCTGTTTTGAGTTTTCTATCATATCAACAAAAGTTTTCTCTGATATCGTCAATGCATTAATTCCTTACGTATACGATATTGATTTATATTATTTTGGTATAGCAGAAATTAGTGAGTAGAAGTTTAAAAATTCATGAGAGTCAATGTTCTATAAAATATTTTAACTCATCAAATGTATAATAAGTATCTTTTCGATAGTTGTACAACTGACCGATAGTTTTTATACCATTATTTACCTTTATACATTTATTATTAAATATTACTTGTTTACATATGGGAGAACTTTTTTAAACATTATATTGGTTCTTAATACTATGCCAGGATGTAAGTACATCTTTTCAGAACACATTATTTTTACTTACATTTTGTATTATAGAATCATCTAGATTGCTTTCAAATATAAGACAGTTACCGAATTTGTTTAGTTTTTTCCAATAGAGTTTTTCATTTACCTTTATTATTTTTATCAAGATATCGTTTTACCCAGCTCGCTTTATTGTCATTTATAAAACAATCAATATCCGTAAGTTTAATGCCACCATTTTCATAATTTTGTGTTAGACGTTTCCTTTTAATTTTACTTGGCTTATTGTCCCATATGAATTCAAATGTTTCTGTTTTTAATCCTTCTATTAATTTTTTAGTTGGCTTAGGGAGAACAGAAAAGGGGTAAATTATTTTTGGTAGCGCAAACGTTTTTATTACTGTGACCTTCCCCAAAAGAGTGAGTTTCCTATGTTGCCATTGTTTTAAACAGCATTCAAATTCTTTTATTTTTTGCATTAAGTTGGTGTCTATGTTTAATTTATGTTGATTATAAAAATGTATACCTAACGTTTTTGCCCCATCAGATGTCCAAATAAATATGTTTTGTATGCTGTATTTGATGTTAGAGTTTTAGATGATGTTAGTGATCCGATTCGCATAACTGTAGATTTTGATGCGTTGAGGTTTAGTCCTAATATTTTTCTGAAATTTTTAAGAGTTTGAAATAATATTTCAAATGAATTAGGCAAACAATCATTAAAAAAAAGTTGCATCATCTGCAAAGAAGGTCTGTTTTATTTCGGCCCCATGTATCTTTATCCCTTTTATATTATTGTTGTTATTTATGTAGTTTGACAGTAATTCTAAACATATAATAAAGAGCGACGAAGACAGAGGACAACCTAGACGAACACCTTTTTCTATTTTAAAATTCCTAAAAAGATGGCCATTATTAATAATGACACTATTTATATCATTATAAAATACCTTAATCCACTTAATTATGTGTTGCCCGAAATTTAGATGATTAAGACATTTTACTATAAAGAGATAGTTAAAACTATCGAATGCCTTTTCAAAATCTGCAAAAAAATAGAAGCCCTGGTTTATTATGATTCTATAGATATTCAATAACATCGAAAATTAACCTAACGTTTTAACCAATATATCTGTTTATCATGAAACCTGTTTGATCAAAACGTATTATAAGTGGCAGAACGTTTTTTATACGGTTTGCAATTGCTTTCGTTGCGATTTTGTAATCTATATTCAACAAACTTATTGGTCGCCAATTTGAAATATATTCAAGGATTTTATCTGATTTAGGAATAAGAGTTATAAAACCTTCTTTTTGTAAGGCAGTAAGTTTACAATGTTCAAAAGAGTAATTTATTGATTTAATGTAGTGTTCTTTCAAGGTGGACAAAAATATTTTAAAGAATTCAACGGTCAGTCCGTCAGAGCCTGGACTTTTATTGTTAGCCATTTCTAATAAAGCACATCCACACTCATAATTATTTAATTTTCCTTCACATTGAGATTTATGTTCTTCACTGAGTTTAGTTATTGGCACCTGAAAGAAATCAGAATGGTCGTCTCGTTCATTAGTTTTTTTATAAAGTGGTTCATAATATGCTGCTTCTGCTTCTAGTATTTTATCTTTTTCTTTTAATATTTTTTCATTTTGAATCGTTTTTTTCTCAGCCTTCCTTTTTTCTAAGTTGGCAAAATATTTATAATTTGTTTCATTTCCTTCTATTTGTATAGCTTACGATCTTAAAATATATCCATTAACTTTTTTTTTCATAAAGTCGTTCTAATTCTTCTTTTTTGTTTTGATTATTTGTATTATTTCATCTGTCAAGTCAGAAGAGTTATTTTTCATTAAGTCCTCTTCTAGATGTTTGATTTCTGAAATTAATATTTCTTCGTTGTTTTTTGTTGTTATATTTTTTGATGAACAATAGCGTATTGTTTCATTGCGAATATTACTTTTTATAAGCTCCCACATTGTATTTGGATTGCAATTTTCATTTAATGATGTTATGTCATCTATACATTGTTTTTATTTTGTTTTGATATTCAGTGTCTAAAAGGATTGAATTGTTAATTTTGAAATAACCAGAACCTTTTCCTAATAATAAGGTGTCTACACTTAATTGAACTAGAAAATGATCTGTTTTAAACGAAGGTTTAATATTACATTTTGATAAAATGTTACATAGATTTTTAGATATTAAGAAAAAGTCAAGTCTACTAAAAATTCGTGATTTACAATTAGAGTGCCAAGTGAACTGTCTTTTTTCTGGATTCTTTATTCTCCAGATGTCACATAGATCATATGTGTCGATCAAATCGTTTAAATATTTTCTGCGTTGTAAATGTATTCTAAAATTGCCATTCTTTTTGTCCAGTTCTGCATCTAAGTTAGTGTTGAAGTCCCCGCCTATGATACAGTTTTTATCGCTGTTCGAAAACAGGTGTTCGTTTAATTAAAAAAAAAATTATAAATCATCTTTATTTGGCCCGTAAATATTTATAAGGGTGATTTTTATATTTTGAATTTTGATATCTGCAGTTATTTATCCTCCGATTATGATTTCATTGAAATTCGATTGTTCTAGATCACTATTTGGGTGTAGAAATATTCCTACGCCTTCGCTGTTGGTTTTGCTGCCACTATAAACAAATCGACCAGGCCAGTCATGCTTCCACAGCTCAAAATTGTGTTTTGTTAAATGTGTCTCTTGTAACATAAAAATGGAGTAATTTAGACCTCGCAGCCATTCAAATACTTGGTTTCTTTTCACTTTATTTCCTAAACCTCTAGCATTTAATTTTAATATTGCAGTTTCCATTTGCTCCTTAAAAAGCCCATTTTAGTCAATAGTTTCATTTGATTTTGTTCGTGAGTCGTTATTTACTGCAATGCTACGCAGAATCTTAACAAGGTAGGAAATGCTTGATAAAATATGATGCCTTAAAACAAGACACAACTTAAATTCGATATAGGCTTAACACAACAATATTCTAAACATTTGATATGATAATGGTTTTCAAGATCTCAAGGAAAGGCGATTATAATTTCACAGATGATTGTCAACAACACGATCTAAACATATTCATTAAAATATTGACGTTTCATAACATCGGCTGTTGATTAAAAACAGTGTGCCTTTTAGTAGCCACAAGACACAATTAGACATCACAAAACGTTAGTTTGATGCATGCGAAATTGTTAGATTATTATGATGACAACGAAAATGACAACGAAAAAACGCGCACAAACTTTTTGAAATTATATCTCGTGTTTGTTTAATTAATCGTAATTTTGTGAAGTCTTTCTAAACAAACAGTAATACTGACCATTTTGCATGCTCTTAATTATCCATTGTATGCATCTTGTGGTAAAAAAGGAAGTTATGAAGCATAGAAAACGCGAAACGATTTAATAATTTGGAGAGCTCTTTGGTTAATGTTATAGTTTGTGACTTTACAAAGATAGATCATATAAGGTACAAAAAACATTCACCATATACTATATAAGCACGGATTGCCCAGTGGTTTAAGCGCTAGACATTTACTCCAAGTGTCAGTGGTTTGGCCCAGTTGTGGAGAACTTTCTTCTTTTCAATGTATACATTTCTCAATTTAAAGAATGTATTGACAAATTTTAAAAAATTCCCAAATCTGTGAAAAGGCCTTGTTTAGATGCAAACATAGTAAGCTTGTTATACTTTCTTTGCGAGATTTCAATCTGTTTTAAGGTCGATCACAAAAACGAACACGGGCTTAGTTAACAGTGACCAATGTTGACTCATTGTTATGTTAACTGCACATATCTAGAAACGTTCAACATAGCTCCTTATGAAAATAACTATAAAGGGTTCAATACCTAACCAACCGATCGGACGCGTGCAAAGTAAAGTACATAAGTTTTTGAAATATCGTTTAGATCGCAAAAACACAATGACGTTATAAGTTTTCTTCATGTTAAGATTTATTGACGAGGATGTAATGGCAAAGGAAGAAAGTTTAGAATTAATAGAAATAGAGATTTAAATGGCCACAAAAGAACCTACGTAATCAGGTGATCAACAAGCTTTGATCTCTGAGACATTAATTACTGAGAATAATATTTTGTGTGAGATCGCTGATATCGGCTTCAATTTTATAAGAAAGGGCTACATAAACGAAACAGCACACATATTATTTATTATATGATGATACATACCATGAATTATAAGACGATGAGCCTTGACAAAAATCACACAGGCTGCTATTTGTTAGTTTACATTTCATAAGAAACTTATTTGTTGGAATGAATCTATTCGTTGACTTAAATGGAAATGTATCTATTGTTCTCAAGTTGAGGTTTTTATTTAAATTAAGGCATGCATTCCATTTCCTTTCCTATACTGTTGTCGATATTCATTTGTGATTGTAACTGTATATTGTAGGGAGTTTTGTTTACCTGTTTTGAGTTTTCTATCATATCAACAAAAGTTTTCTCTGATATAGTCAATGCATTAATTCCTTACGTATACGATATTGATTTATATTATTTTGGTATAGCAGAAATTAGTGAGTAGAAGTTTAAAAATTCATGAGAGTCAATGTTCTATAAAATATTTTAACTCATCAAATGTATAATAAGTATCTTTTTGATAGTTTTACAACTGACCGATAGTTTTTATACCATTATTTACCTTTATACATTTATTATTAAATATTACTTGTTTACATATGGGAGAACTTTTTTAAACATTATATTGGTTCTTAATACTTTGCCAGGATGTAAGTACATCTTTTCAGAACACATTATTTTTACTTACATTTTGTATTATAGAATCATCTAGATTGCTTTCAAATATAAGACAGTTACCGAATTTGTTTAGTTTTTTCCAATAGAGTTTTTCATTTACCTTTATTATTTTTATCTAGATATCGTTTTACCCAGCTCGCTTTATTGTCATTTATAAAACAATCAATATCCGCAAGTTTAATGCCACCATTTTCATAATTTTGTGTTAGACGTTTCCTTTTAATTTTACTTGGCTTATTGTCCCATATGAATTCAAATGTTTCTGTTTTTAATCCTTCTATTAATTTTTTAGTTGGCTTAAGGAGAACAGAAAAGGGGTAAATTATTTTTGGTAGCGCAAACGTTTTTATTACTGTGACCTTCCCCAAAAGAGTGAGTTTCCTATGTTGCCATTGTTTTAAACAGCATTCAAATTCTTTAATTTTTTGCATTAAGTTGGTGTCTATGTTTAATTTATGTTGATTATAAAAATGTATACCTAACGTTTTTGCCCCATCAGATGTCCAAATAAATATGTTTTCTATGCTGTATTTGATGTTAGAGTTTTAGATGATGTTAGTGATCCGATTCGCATAACTGTAGATTTTGATGCGTTGAGGTTTAGTCCTAATATTTTTCTGAAATTTTTAAGAGTTTGAAATAATATTTCAAATGAATTAGGCAAACAATCATTAAAAAAAGTTGCATCATCTGCAAAGAAGGTCTGTTTTATTTCGGCCCCATGTATCTTTATCCCTTTTATATTATTGTTGTTATTTATGTAGTTTGACAGTAATTCTAAACATATAATAAAGAGCGACGAAGACAGAGGACAACCTAGACGAACACCTTTTTCTATTTTAAAATTCCTAAAAAGATGGCCATTATTAATAATGACACTATTTAAATCATTATAAAATACCTTAATCCACTTAATTATGTGTGGCCCGAAATTTAGATGATTAAGACATTTTACTATAAAGAGATGGTTAAAACTATCGAATGCCTTTTCAAAATCTGCAAAAAAATAGAAGCCCAGGTTTATTATGATTCTCTAGATATTCAATAACATCGAAATTTAACCTAACGTTTTCACCAATATATCTGTTTATCATGAAACCTGTTTGATCAAAACGTATTATAAGTGGCAGAACGTTTTTTATACGGTTTGCAATTGCTTTCGTTGCGATTTTGTAATCTATATTCAACAAACTTATTGGTCGTCAATTTGAAATATAATCAAGGTTTTTATCTGATTTAGGAATAAGAGTTATAAAACCTTATTTTTGTAAGGCAGTAAGTTTACAATGTTCAAAAGAGTAATTTATTGATTTAATGTAGTGTTCTTTCAAGGTGGACAAAAATATTTTAAAGAATTCAACGGTCAGTCCGTCAGAGCCTGGACTTTTATTGTTAGCCATTTCTAATAAAGCACATCCACACTCATAATTATTTAATTTTCCTTCACATTGAGATTTATGTTCTTCACTGAGTTTAGTTATTGGCACCTGAAAGAAATCAGAATGGTCGTCTCGTTCATTAGTTTTTTTATAAAGTGGTTCATAATATGCTGCTTCTGCTTCTAGTATTTTATCTTCTTCTTTTAATATTTTTTTCATTTTGAATCGTTTTTTTCTCAGCCTTCCTTTTTTCTAAGTTGGCAAAATATTTATAATTTGTTTAATTTCCTTCTATTTGTATAGCTTACGATCTTAAAATATATCCATTAACTTTTTTTTTCATAAAGTCGTTCTAATTCTTCTTTTTTGTTTTGATTATTTGTATTATTTCATCTGTCAAGTCAGAAGAGTTATTTTTCATTAAGTCCTCTTCTAGATGTTTGATTTCTGAAATTAATATTTCTTCGTTGTTTTTTGTTGTTATATTTTTTGATGAACAATAGCGTATTGTTTCATTGCGAATATTACTTTTTATAAGCTCCCACATTGTATTTGGATTGCAATTTTCATTTAATGATGTTATGTCATCTATACATTGTTTTTATTTTGTTTTGATATGAAGTGTCTAAAAGGATTGAATTGTTAATTTTGAAATAACCAGAACCTTTTCCTAATAATAAGGTGTCTACACTTAATTGAACTAGAAAATGATCTGTTTTAAACGAAGGTTTAATATTACATTTTGATATAATGTTACATAGATTTTTAGATATTAGGAAAAAGTCAAGTCTACTAAAAATTCGTGATTTACAATTAGAGTGCCAAGTGAACTGTCTTTTTTCTGGATTCTTTATTCTCCAGATGTCACATAGATCATATGTGTCGATCAAATCGTTTAAATATTTTCTGCGTTGTAAATGTATTCTAAAATTGCCATTCTTTTTGTCCAGTTCTGCATCTAAGTTAGTGTTGAAGTCCCCGCCTATGATACAGTTTTTATCGCTGTTCGAAAACAGGTGTTCGTTTAATAAAAAAAAAAATTATAAATCATCTTTATTTGGCCCGTAAATATTTATAAGGGTGATTTTTATATTTTGAATTTTGATATCTGCAGTTATTTATCCTCCGATTATGATTTCATTGAAATTCGATTGTTCTAGATCACTATTTGGGTGTAGAAATATTCCTACGCCTTCGCTGTTGGTTTTGCTGCCACTATAAACAAATCGACCAGGCCAGTCATGCTTCCACAGCTCAAAATTGTGTTTTGTTAAATGTGTCTCTTGTAACATAAAAATGGAGTAATTTAGCCCACGCAGCCATTCAAATACTTGGTTTCTTTTCACTTTATTTCCTAAACCTCTAGCATTTAATTTTAATATTGCAGTTTTATTTGCTCCTTAAAAAGCCCATTTTAGTCAATAGTTTCATTTGATTTTGTTCGTGAGTCGTTATTTACTGCAATGCTACGCAGAATCTTAACAAGGTAGGAAATGCTTGATAAAATATGATGCCTTAAAACAAGACACAACTTAAATTCGATATAGGCTTAACACAACAATATTCTAAACATTTGATATGATAATGGTTTTCAAGATCTCAAGGAAAGGCGATTATAATTTCACAGATGATTGTCAACAACACGATCTAAACATATTCATTAAAATATTGACGTTTCATAACATCGGCTGTTGATTAAAAACAGTTTGCCTTTTAGTAGCCACAAGACACAATTAGACATCACAAAACGTTAGTTTGATGCATGCGAAATTGTTAGATTATTATGATGACAACGAAATGACAACGAAAAAACGCGCACAAATTTTTTGAAATTATATCTCGTGTTTGTTTAATTTATCGTAATTTTGTGAAGTCTTTCTAAACAAACAGTAATACTGACCATTTTGCATGCTCTTAATTATCCATTGTATGCATCTTGTGGTAAAAAAGGAAGTTATGAAGCATAGAAAACGCGAAACGATTTAATAATTTGGAGAGCTCTTTGGTTAATGTTATAGTTTGTGACTTTACAAAGATTGATCATATAAGGTACAAAAAACATTCACCATATACTATATAAGCACGGATTGCCCAGTGGTTTAAGCGCTAGACATTTACTCCAAGTGTCAGTGGTTTGGCCAAGTTGTGGAGAACTTTCTTCTTTTCAATGTATACATTTCTCAATTTAAAGAATGTATTGACAAATTTTAAAAAATTCCCAAATCTGTGAAAAGGCCTTGTTTAGATGCAAACATAGTAAGCTTGTTATACTTTCTTTGCGAGATTTCAATCTGTTTTAAGGTCGATCACAAAAACGAACACGGGCTTAGTTAACAGTGACCAATGTTGACTCATTGTTATGTTAACTGCACATATCTAGAAACGTTCAACATAGCTCCTTATGAAAATAACTATAAAGGGTTCAATACCTAACCAACCGATCGGACGCGTGCAAAGTAAAGTACATAAGTTTTTGAAATATCGTTTAGATCGCAAAAACACAATGACGTTATAAGTTTTCTTCATGTTAAGATTTATTGACGAGGATGTAATGGCAAAGGAATAAAGTTCAGAATTAATAGAAATAGAGATTTAAATGGCCACACAAGAACCTACGTAATCAGGTGATCAACAAGCTTTGATCTCTGAGACATTAATTACTGAGAATAATATTTTGCGTGAGATCGCTGATATCGGCTTCAATTTTATAAGAAAGGGCTACATAAACGAAACAGCACACATATTATTTATTATATGATGATACATACCATGAATTATAAGACGATGAGCCTTGACAAAAATCACACAGGCTGCTATTTGTTAGTTTACATTTCATAAGAAACTTATTTGTTGGAATGAATCTATTGTTGACTTAAATGGAAATGTATATATTGTTCTCAAGTTGAGGTTTTTATTTAAATTAAGGCATGCATTCCATTTCCTTTCTATACTGTTGTCGATATTCATTTGTGATTGTAACTGTATATTGTAGGGAGTTTTGTTTACCTGTTTTGAGTTTTCTATCATATCAACAAAAGTTTTCTCTGATATAGTCAATGCATTAATTCCTTACGTATACGATATTGATTTATATTATTTTGGTATAGCAGAAATTAGTGAGTAGAAGTTTAAAAATTCATGAGAGTCAATGTTCTATAAAATATTTTAACTCATCAAATGTATAATAAGTATCTTTTTGATAGTTTTACAACTGACCGATAGTTTTTATACCATTATTTACCTTTATACATTTATTATTAAATATTACTTGTTTACATATGGGAGAACTTTTTTAAACATTATATTGGTTCTTAATACTTTGCCAGGATGTAAGTACATCTTTTCAGAACACATTATTTTTACTTACATTTTGTATTATAGAATCATCTAGATTGCTTTCAAATATAAGACAGTTACCGAATTTGTTTAGTTTTTTCCAATAGAGTTTTTCATTTACCTTTATTATTTTTATCTAGATATCGTTTTACCCAGCTCGCTTTATTGTCATTTATAAAACAATCAATATCCGCAAGTTTAATGCCACCATTTTCATAATTTTGTGTTAGACGTTTCCTTTTAATTTTAGTTGGCTTATTGTCCCATATGAATTCAAATGTTTCTGTTTTTAATCCTTCTATTAATTTTTTAGTTGGCTTAAGGAGAACAGAAAAGGGGTAAATTATTTTTGGTAGCGCAAACGTTTTTATTACTGTGACCTTCCCCAAAAGAGTGAGTTTCCTATGTTGCCATTGTTTTAAACAGCATTCAAATTCTTTAATTTTTTGCATTAAGTTGGTGTCTATGTTTAATTTATGTTGATTATAAAAATGTATACCTAACGTGTTTGCCCCATCAGATGTCCAAATAAATATGTTTTCTATGCTGTATTTGATGTTAGAGTTTTAGATGATGTTAGTGATCCGATTCGCATAACTGTAGATTTTGATGCGTTGAGGTTTAGTCCTAATATTTTTCTGAAATTTTTAAGAGTTTGAAATAATATTTCAAATGAATTAGGCAAACAATCATTAAAAAAAGTTGCATCATCTGCAAAGAAGGTCTGTTTTATTTCGGCCCCATGTATCTTTATCCCTTTTATATTATTGTTGTTATTTATGTAGTTTGACAGTAATTCTAAACATATAATAAAGAGCGACGAAGACAGAGGACAACCTAGACGAACACCTTTTTCTATTTTAAAATTCCTAAAAAGATGGCCATTATTAATAATGACACTATTTAAATCATTATAAAATACCTTAATCCACTTAATTATGTGTGGCCCGAAATTTAGATGATTAAGACATTTTACTATAAAGAGATGGTTAAAACTATCGAATGCCTTTTCAAAATCTGCAAAAAAATAGAAGCCCAGGTTTATTATGATTCTCTAGATATTCAATAACATCGAAAATTAACCTAACGTTTTCACCAATATATCTGTTTATCATGAAACCTGTTTGATCAAAACGTATTATAAGTGGCAGAACGTTTTTTATACGGTTTGCAATTGCTTTCGTTGCGATTTTGTAATCTATATTCAACAAACTTATTGGTCGCCAATTTGAAATATAATCAAGGTTTTTATCTGATTTAGGAATAAGAGTTATAAAACCTTCTTTTTGTAAGGCAGTAAGTTTACAATGTTCAAAAGAGTAATTTATTGATTTAATGTAGTGTTCTTTCAAGGTGGACAAAAATATTTTAAAGAATTCAACGGTCAGTCCGTCAGAGCCTGGACTTTTATTGTTAGCCATTTCTAATAAAGCACATCCACACTCATAATTATTTAATTTTCCTTCACATTGAGATTTATGTTCTTCACTGAGTTTAGTTATTGGCACCTGAAAGAAATCAGAATGGTCGTCTCGTTCATTAGTTTTTTTATAAAGTGGTTCATAATATGCTGCTTCTGCTTCTAGTATTTTATCTTCTTCTTTTAATATTTTTTTCATTTTGAATCGTTTTTTTCTCAGACTTCCTTTTTTCTAAGTTGGCAAAATATTTATAATTTGTTTCATTTCCTTCTATTTGTATAGCTTACGATCTTAAAATATATCCATTAACTTTTTTTTTCATAAAGTCGTTCTAATTCTTCTTTTTTGTTTTGATTATTTGTATTATTTCATCTGTCAAGTCAGAAGAGTTATTTTTCATTAAGTCCTCTTCTAGATGTTTGATTTCTGAAATTAATATTCCTTCGTTGTTTTTTGTTGTTATATTTTTTGATGAACAATAGCGTATTGTTTCATTGCGAATATTACTTTTTATAAGCTCCCACATTGTATTTGGATTGCAATTTTCATTTAATGA
The DNA here is from genome assembly GCF_020536995.1 of Dreissena polymorpha. Classification (NCBI taxonomy): domain Eukaryota; kingdom Metazoa; phylum Mollusca; class Bivalvia; order Myida; family Dreissenidae; genus Dreissena; species Dreissena polymorpha. The sequence goes on from NC_068358.1 coordinate 112,256,613, forward strand.
TGTTATGTCATCTATACATTGTTTTTATTTTGTTTTGATATTCAGTGTCTAAAAGGATTGAATTGTTAATTTTGAAATAACCAGAACCTTTTCCTAATAATAAGGTGTCTACACTTAATTGAACTAGAAAATGATCTGTTTTAAACGAAGGTTTAATATTACATTTTGATATAATGTTAAATAGATTTTTAGATATTAAGAAAAAGTCAAGTCTACTAAAAATTCGTGATTTACAATTAGAGTGCCAAGTGAACTGTCTTTTTTCTGGATTCTTTATTCTCCAGATGTCACATAGATCATATGTGTCGATCAAATCGTTTAAGTATTTTCTGCGTTGTAAATGTATTCTAAAATTGCCATTCTTTTTGTCCAGTTCTGCATCTAAGTTAGTGTTGAAGTCCCCGCCTATGATACAGTTTTTATCGCTGTTCGAAAACAGGTGTTCGTTTAATTAAAAAAAAATTATAAATCATCTTTATTTGGCCCGTAAATATTTATAAGGGTGATTTTTATATTTTGAATTTTGATATCTGCAGTTATTTATCCTCCGATTATGATTTCATTGAAATTCGATTGTTCTAGATCACTATTTGGGTGTAGAAATATTCCTACGCCTTCGCTGTTGGTTTTGCTGCCACTATAAACAAATCGACCAGGCCAGTCATGCTTCCACAGCTCAAAATTGTGTTTTGTTAAATGTGTCTCTTGTAACATAAAAATGGAGTAATTTAGCCCACGCAGCCATTCAAATACTTGGTTTCTTTTCACTTTATTTCCTAAACCTCTAGCATTTAATTTTAATATTGCAGTTTCCATTTGCTCCTTAAAAAGCCCATTTTAGTCAATAGTTTCATTTGATTTTGTTCGTGAGTCGTTATTTACTGCAATGCTACGCAGAATCTTAACAAGGTAGGAAATGCTTGATAAAATATGATGCCTTAAAACAAGACACAACTTAAATTCGATATAGGCTTAACACAACAATATTCTAAACATTTGATATGATAATGGTTTTCAAGATCTCAAGGAAAGGCGATTATAATTTCACAGATGATTGTCAACAACACGATCTAAACATATTCATTAAAATATTGACGTTTCATAACATCGGCTGTTGATTAAAAACAGTGTGCCTTTTAGTAGCCACAAGACACAATTAGACATCACAAAACGTTAGTTTGATGCATGCGAAATTGTTAGATTATTATGATGACAACGAAAATGACAACGAAAAAACGCGCACAAATTTTTTGAAATTATATCTCGTGTTTGTTTAATTTATCGTAATTTTGTGAAGTCTTTCTAAACAAACAGTAATACTGACCATTTTGCATGCTCTTAATTATCCATTGTATGCATCTTGTGGTAAAAAAGGAAGTTATGAAGCATAGAAAAAGCGAAACGATTTAATAATTTGGAGAGCTCTTTGGTTAATGTTATAGTTTGTGACTTTACAAAGATTGATCATATAAGGTACAAAAAACATTCACCATATACTATATAAGCACGGATTGCCCAGTGGTTTAAGCGCTAGACATTTACTCCAAGTGTCAGTGGTTTGGCCAAGTTGTGGAGAACTTTCTTCTTTTCAATGTATACATTTCTCAATTTAAAGAATGTATTGACAAATTTTAAAAAATTCCCAAATCTGTGAAAAGGCCTTGTTTAGATGCAAACATAGTAAGCTTGTTATACTTTCTTTGCGAGATTTCAATCTGTTTTAAGGTCGATCACAAAAACGAACACGGGCTTAGTTAACAGTGACCAATGTTGACTCATTGTTAAGTTAACTGCACATATCTAGAAACGTTCAACATAGCTCCTTATGAAAATAACTATAAAGGGTTCAATACCTAACCAACCGATCGGACGCGTGCAAAGTAAAGTACATAAGTTTTTGAAATATCGTTTAGATCGCAAAAACACAATGACGTTATAAGTTTTCTTCATGTTAAGATTTATTGACGATGATGTAATGGCAAAGGAATAAAGTTCAGAATTAATAGAAATAGAGATTTAAATGGCCACACAAGAACCTACGTAATCAGGTGATCAACAAGCTTTGATCTCTGAGACATTAATTACTGAGAATAATATTTTGCGTGAGATCGCTGATATCGGCTTCAATTTTATAAGAAAGGGCTACATAAACGAAACAGCACACATATTATTTATTATATGATGATACATATCATGAATTATAAGACGATGAGCCTTGACAAAAATCACACAGGCTGCTATTTGTTAGTTTACATTTCATAAGAAACTTATTTGTTGGAATGAATCTATTGTTGACTTAAATGGAAATGTATATATTGTTCTCAAGTTGAGGTTTTGATTTAAATTAAGGCATGCATTCCATTTCCTTTCTATACTGTTGTCGATATTCATTTGTGATTGTAACTGTATATTGTAGGGAGTTTTGTTTACCTGTTTTGAGTTTTCTATCAAATCATCAAAAGTTTTCTCTGATATAGTCAATGCATTAATTCCTTACGTATACGATATTGATTTATATTATTTTGGTATAGCAGAAATTAGTGAGTAGAAGTTTAAAAATTCATGAGAGTCAATGTTCTATAAAATATTTTAACTCATCAAATGTATAATAAGTATCTTTTTGATAGTTTTACAACTGACCGATAGTTTTTATACCATTATTTACCTTTATACATTTATTATTAAATATTACTTGTTTACATATGGGAGAACTTTTTGAAACATTATATTGGTTCTTAATACTTTGCCAGGATGTAAGTACATCTTTTCAGAACACATTATTTTTACTTACATTTTGTATTATAGAATCATCTAGATTGCTTTCAAATATAAGACAGTTACCGAATTTGTTTAGTTTTTTCCAATAGAGTTTTTCATTTACCTTTATTATTTTTATCTAGATATCGTTTTACCCAGCTCGCTTTATTGTCATTTATAAAACAATCAATATCCGTAAGTTTAATGCCACCATTTTCATAATTTTGTGTTAGACGTTTCCTTTAATTTTACTTGGCTTATTGTCCCATATGAATTCAAATGTTTCTGTTTTTAATCCTTCTATTAATTTTTTAGTTGGCTTAGGGAGAACAGAAAAAGGGGAAATTATTTTTGGTAGCGCAAACGTTTTTATTACTGTGACCTTCCCCAAAAGAGTGAGTTTCCTATGTTTCCATTGTTTTAAACAGCATTCAAATTCTTTAATTTTTTGCATTAAGTTGGTGTCTATGTTTAATTTATGTTGATTATAAAAATGTATACCTAACGTTTTTGCCCCATCAGATGTCCAAATAAATTTGTTTTCTACGCTGTATTTGATGTTAGAGTTTTAGATGATGTTAGTGATCCGATTCGCATAACTGTAGATTTTGATGCGTTGAGGTTTAGTCCTAATATTTTTCTGAAATTTTTAAGAGTTTGAAATAATATTTCAAATGAATTAGGCAAACAATCATTAAAAAAAGTTGCATCATCTGCAAAGAAGGTCTGTTTTATTTCGGCCCCATGTATCTTTATCCCTTTTATATTATTGTTGTTATTTATGTAGTTTGACAGTAATTCTAAACATATAATAAAGAGCGACGAAGACAGAGGACAACCTAGACGAACACCTTTTTCTATTTTAAAATTCCTAAAAAGATGGCCATTATTAATAAAGACACTATTTAAATCATTATAAAATACCTTAATCCACTTAATTATGTGTGGCCCGAAATTTAGATGATTAAGACATTTTACTATAAAGAGATGGTTAAAACTATCGAATGCCTTTTCAAAATCTGCAAAAAAATAGAAGCCCAGGTCTATTATGATTCTCTAGATATTCAATAACATCGAAAATTAACCTAACGTTTTCACCAATATATCTGTTTATCATGAAACCTGTTTGATCAAAACGTATTATAAGTGGCAGAACGTTTTTTATACGGTTTGCAATTGCTTTCGTTGCGATTTTGTAATCTATATTAAACAAACTTATTGGTCGCCAATTTGAAATATAATCAAGGTTTTTATCTGATTTAGGAATAAGAGTTATAAAACCTTCTTTTTGTAAGGCAGTAAGTTTACAATGTTCAAAAGAGTAATTTATTGATTTAATGTAGTGTTCTTTCAAGGTGGACAAAAATATTTTAAAGAATTCAACGGTCAGTCCGTCAGAGCCCGGACTTTTATTGTTAGCCATTTCTAATAAAGCACATCCACACTCATACTTATTTAATTTTCCTTCACATTGAGATTTATGTTCTTCACTGAGTTTAGTTATTGGCACCTGAAAGAAATCAGAATGGTCGTCTCGTTCATTAGTTTTTTTATAAAGTGGTTCATAATATGCTGCTTCTGCTTCTAGTATTTTATCTTTTTCTTTTAATATTTTTTCATTTTGAATCGTTTTTTTCTCAGCCTTCCTTTTTTCTAAGTTGGCAAAATATTTATAATTTGTTTCATTTCCTTTTATTTGTATAGCTTACGATCTTAAAATATATCCATTAACTTTTTTTTTCATAAAGTCGTTCTAATTCTTCTTTTTTGTTTTGATTATTTGTATTATTTCATCTGTCAAGTCAGAAGAGTTATTTTTCATTAAGTCCTCTTCTAGATGTTTGATTTCTGAAATTAATATTTCTTCGTTGTTTTTTGTTGTTATATTTTTTGATGAACAATAGCGTATTGTTTCATTGCGAATATTACTTTTTATAAGCTCCCACATTGTATTTAGATTGCAATTTTCATTTAATGATGTTATGTCATCTATACGTTTTTATTTTGTTTTGATATTCAGTGTCTAAAAGGATTGAATTGTTAATTTTGAAATAACCAGAACCTTTTTCTAATAATAAGGTGTCTACACTTAATTGAACTAGAAAATGATCTGTTTTAAACGAAGGTTTAATATTACATTTTGATATAATGTTACATAGATTTTTAGATATTAAGAAAAAGAAAAGTCTACTAAAAATTCGTGATTTACAATTAGAGTGCCAAGTGAACTGTCTTTTTTCTGGATTCTTTATTCTCCAGATGTCACATAGATCATATGTGTCGATCAAATCGTTTAAATATTTTCTGCGTTGTAAATGTATTCTAAAATTGCCATTCTTTTTGTCCAGTTCTGCATCTAAGTTAGTGTTGAAGTCCCCGCCTATGATACAGGATTTATCGCTGTTCGAAAAAAGGTGTTCGTTTAATTAAACAAATTTTTTATAAATCATCTTTATTTGGCCCGTAAATATTTATAAGGGTGATTTTTATATTTTGAATTTTGATATCTGCAGTTATTTATCCTCCGATTATGATTTCATTGAAATTCGATTGTTCTAGATCACTATTTGGGTGTAGAAATATTCCTACGCCTTCGCTGTTGGTTTTGCTGCCACTATAAACAAATCGACCAGGCCAGTCATGCTTCCACAGCTCAAAATTGTGTTTTGTTAAATGTGTCTCTTGTAACATAAAAATGGAGTAATTTAGACCTCGCAGCCATTCAAATACTTGGTTTCTTTTCACTTTATTTCCTAAACCTCTAGCATTTAATTTTAATATTGCAGTTTCCATTTGCTCCTTAAAAAGCCCATTTTAGTCAATAGTTTCATTTGATTTTGTTCGTGAGTCGTTATTTACTGCAATGCTACGCAGAATCTTAACAAGGTAGGAAATGCTTGATAAAATATGATGCCTTAAAACAAGACACAACTTAAATTCGATATAGGCTTAACACAACAATATTCTAAACATTTGATATGATAATGGTTTTCAAGATCTCAAGGAAAGGCGATTATAATTTCACAGATGATTGTCAACAACACGATCTAAACATATTCATTAAAATATTGACGTTTCATAACATCGGCTGTTGATTAAAAACAGTGTGCCTTTTAGTAGCCACAAGACACAATTAGACATCACAAAACGTTAGTTTGATGCATGCGAAATTGTTAGATTATTATGATGACAACGAAAATGACAACGAAAAAACGCGCACAAATTTTTTGAAATTATATCTCGTGTTTGTTTAATTAATCGTAATTTTGTGAAGTCTTTCTAAACAAACAGTAATACTGACCATTTTGCATGCTCTTAATTATCCATTGTATGCATCTTGTGGTAAAAAAGGAAGTTATGAAGCATAGAAAACGCGAAACGATTTAATAATTTGGAGAGCTCTTTGGTTAATGTTATAGTTTGTGACTTTACAAAGATTGATCATTTAAGGTACAAAAAACATTTACCATATACTATATAAGCACGGATTGCCCAGTGGTTTAAGCGCTAGACATTTACTCCAAGTGTCAGTGGTTTGGCCCAGTTGTGGAGAACTTTTTTCTTTTTAATGTATACATTTCTCAATTTAAAGAATGTATTGACAAATTTTAAAAAATTCCCAAATCTGTGAAAAGGCCTTGTTTAGATGCAAACATAGTAAGCTTGTTATACTTTCTTTGCGAGATTTCAATCTGTTTTAATGTCGATCACAAAAACGAACACGGGCTTAGTTAACAGTGACCAATGTTGACTCAATGTTATGTTAAATGCACATATCTAGAAACGTTCAACATAGCTCCTTATGAAAATAACTATAAAGGGTTCAATACCTAACCAACCGATCGGACGCGTGCAAAGTAAAGTACATAAGTTTTTGAAATATCGTTTAGATCGCAAAAACACAATGACGTTATAAGTTTTCTTCATGTTAAGATTTATTGACGAGGATGTAATGGCAAAGGAAGAAAGTTCAGAATTAATAGAAATAGAGATTTAAATGGCCACAAAAGAACCTACGTAATCAGGTGATCAACAAGCTTTGATCTCTGAGACATTAATTACTGAGAATAATATTTTGTGTGAGATCGCTGATATCGGCTTCAATTTTATAAGAAAGGGCTACATAAACGAAACAGCACACATATTATTTATTATATGATGATACATACCATGAATTATAAGACGATGAGCCTAGCAGAAACTCCCATTAAAAAGTACCTCTTCGAAAAGTATATGGCAAATCCAGTACATGCACAAAACTTAAAAACTGTTGATAAATAAGCGATAGCCAAAGATGTTTAACGGAATACAATATTGCATTAAACAGTTTTTACAAAAACAAAGTCGTAGTAAAAAAATATGTTTTCATCTATTCATTTTGTAATGTATTCATTTCTTTTTTATATAAACATCCATTCCGGTAGACCACACTTCACACCTTAATGTGCGCATAAATTGTACAGGTTTATGAGTAAATTCTTTTGTAAAATTATGCACAGATTCTATAGACCACAATCATGGCAAGTACTTCGATACTCACCTTATTCACAGCGGTTAACAAACGGGTTCTGACGCAATAAATCTTGCGAAGTGCATCTGTGTATATGTGAATGCATATTGAGTTCTGAAAAAGTGCCCGGTATGTTTTTTTTTATTTTTAAATTGCTTTGATTCCATAAACGTTCTTATAATGCTTCACAAAAAGGTTTTATGGCATTGCCAATGAATTATACCGTTCTGAAAAGAAGGTTCCACACTCATGTATACGGATAACCAATGGACAGATTGGTTCACGATGTTCAAACAATAAGACGCTATTCATCATATGTTTTCCCAACCTTATAAAAAAGTATACGACCTTGAAATGGAATTTGACATCGGAAACCAACGGTATCAACCTTGTTATCTTCCGATGATTTTGTGAGCATGTCAAATTTGAACAAAGCCGTTGAAATAAGATTGCTCCGATTATGCAAAAGTGCTTCGACCGAAAAAGAATCCCACAGAAAACCATAAATACTACTAAAATTCTTTATTATTCAAATACTCGTCGACAAGTGAATTATATTGTTTAAGAAAACGTTGTTAATTATTTATGTCTTTATTCTTAGAGAAGCTTTGTGTAACGCATTAATGCAAAATGTTTGCAGCGATGATGTTTTATTTGTACAATTCGTAATTCCGTATAAGATGCTTACAGTTAATGTGTATCCACATTCAAAATACGATTTTAAGTACCACAAATAAAAAAAGTCGTAGTCAAAAAAAAAAGACCAAAACAAAGATTGGTGTATGGTATATGTATTTTGAACCGTATCGTTGATATCGGCCTGGTACAAACGTGCCTGATAAATCTTTCATTAGATAAGAAGGCGTTTATATTTGCAAATCTTTAAATGAACTGTAGCAGCATATTACTCGATATCGACGTTCAGTCTTTATTTCAGTAACATGAATTACGTTTAACACAGCAAATTATTCGAAACGAAAACAACTTAACACGCATTTTATAAATATTTAATTTCAACGGCGTATTACGTCATTGTCAATACGTATAACGTCATAGGATATAATTTATTCACATTAAACATGCACATGAATAGCTGTATGGAATAATATGTTATTATTTCTTTAACAAAGTGGGCTTTACGGTGTATTGAACACAAAAACGGCTTACTTCTCTATCTTTTTGTAATAAACACGACTCAACAAACATTGTCATATATTTTAATACGCCTTACCTGTAATGTTACAAAATGATCAGTAACCTCTGGTTCTTTTTCTTTAACATGTATGTTTCAATTGTGCTTGCCTTCATTTGCAGAGTATGACTACGTTTTTACCGTCTGCAAGGAAAGAATTAAGTTATCAACACAGTCATATTTCAACCATTGTTGTCTATGTTGGAGTTTTAGTTCATACGAGTATGGTATGAAAGTACTGAGGATGTATATCCCATACATCATCAGTTACTAAATGTGTAACGATTATATCTCAACCGACTACTCGATTACTCGGGATGTATGGAAATTACTCGTCGTGTATGGAAAATCCACCATGGGCACGTGACCGCTCTACGCCAATCGGATCAGGTAATTTTTATACGAGGTTAGATATATGTAGGTACTAGACTCTTGGTTACATTTAGTTGTTTAATTACCGGTAAATTACTTCACAACGAATCGAGTTTAGACAAAAACACAATATGATGATACTTTACTTTCTAAATGCCTTGCGTCGTAATTGCTAGGAAAATAATTACTGAAATGTTCTTTGCAAAATGTTTTGTCTAGAAGATGCTACGCCAATAAATTAATCGATTCGTTTGTCTTTATAGAAAGGTGTTAAATTATTTTATATGCATTGCAAACTGTTTATATTTAATATAATTATTATGTTGTTATTCGGTCCCTTCTATGATCGCTACACCTGTTTTAAAACAAATTATGCTGACAGGATAGAAAGTTGGGAGGTCTTAAGGTGTTGACTTTCAATTTGATAACTACTTTGGTTTCGTATTGCATTTGATTTCTTAAACTACGTTAATTTTTTATAAGAGGTCAGTGTACTGTTTCCGTATATTAGGTTATATAATAGGCTATATATCATCATAAATACATGTTGTTCAATTGTTCATGTCATATTATCTTCATAATATAATTCGATTAATCATGATTAATGCATCTATTTTAATACATCTATTCTTCTTAGTGCGTCGTATCTTATCGTTGTATCAATGTATACAAAAATAACGTATACGTGCAGGCTAATGCTAAACAAGGTTAAAAAAACGTCCACTATAATGCGTTTAATTCGTCTAGTTAATCATTAAGGCACGCGAATGCAGAGATGAATGCGGTGATGAAGATGTGCAAGTCTCTTGAGGAGCAATGGTGATAAAAGGCGTTTAAGTTTACAATGTTGATCATTGCACCATGCAAAACGTGTTATTCAGTTAATAAGCGGCATGCGTTATAAACAAATATCAAGAACGTGTTTTTTCTGGAAATCAGATGTTGAAACTAATAAATACCACAATACGAACACCGTATAATATTTGAGGGAATTCAATGCAAATTATGAGACATGATGTAAAACAGGAAAGAATGTGATTTATCATGTACGTGCTTCTCGCCATATATCTTCCAGATTTGATTGAATAAACAACAAGGCATAAATTGAGTTTTTGACAATTACGCCTAAAGAAACTCACACTCCTCAACAAATATGATTAACTGGTAGTACATTTTTCGTACTAGTAAAGGACGACGTTTTGCTTGGTATTATGTCAATACACATGGTTCCAATTGTGTGTTTTGTGTAACGTATAATCCAAACAAACAAGAACGTTTAAACAACATATTTGTTAATGTTAGAACACAACTACACTATTACAGGTGGTTTCATAACTCGTTCGTCGATTAACAGCCTGAAGCAAGTCTGCGTCATTATGTTCACTTTAATGCACTGATTAATAGGCCTGCTATAATATGGTTTATTAAACAATCCACCCAGAGGCCAAAAGCCCAAGTGGACAAAGCAAGCATACATGATACATACAAAATACACAGTTTATTATTATACCAAAATAAAGTTATGCAAAGTAATAAAATCGTTTGGTAACAACGATGCATACATGAATAATTATACATTACACAAATATAATACAACTTAAGCATTATAACGCTTGCCTACACTTATGGCGGTATTGTAAAGTCATGCGACTAAGGCATATATATACAACATTTCAATTACATATCAGCCGCGCCCTGTGAAAAGGGAGTTTAATGCATGTGCTTAAAGTGTCGTCCCAGATTAACATGTGCAGTACGCACAGGCTAATCAGGCTATTACAACAATTTACCTGAAGGTATCATATATGGTATCACCCTGTTTTTAATGCATCAGAGGTATTTTCAGTCGACTTCGGACTCTGTTAATTGTTCGAGAATGGTTTAATATCCGACACCAATCTAAAAGTTAAAACAAGAAAGCAGTGGGTTAAACGAACCATGAAGACTTTTAAGAATAAGTTAAGTGCACAAGTCGTTCAAATACTTATTTCACAGGTCAGCACATAAGGTAGTCGTCAAGACTCGGCGATTAACTTGTACATAAATTATGACATGCACACACATCATGTATTTCACATTTTCTTATGAAATACTTACTACTGGGACTAGCTTTATTGATTTCGTTTATTATTTTATAAGTAGCAGAAGTACCGTAAAATAAAAAGAAATGCATTGAGGTTATAATTTCAATGCATTTCGGTAGACTATTAAACACAATTCCAAATGTATGTAAAATAGTTTTCTTGTGATAAATAATTATGTATATATTGTAAATATTTTGTGTTTGTTGCAGAAGCCTGCCTTCACAAGTGAGCCCGTGTTACAGCAACTATATCATAATTGAACAAATAGTTTTTCGAATGTACATACTTATTTGCTACACAAGAAATAAACGTCTTAAACGTCTTAAAATAATGTACAATCTCAATTATCAACCGTTACATGAAATAAGGGTGATTGATGCAAACACTCATGTAGGTCCTTTACAAAATCACTACTCTACCATTGTTACATCTTACTTAAAACCTTATTCAAAATGTTCTCAATCTATAGAAAGTGATTCAATGTTTCATAACATCAGGGCATCGTCATGAAACAGATGAAAAATTACGCGGCGCTTTGATCTTACAAAACAGCCCTTGTTTTGCATTCTAACCATATTAACCCGCTGTGCTGCGTGCAATAATGCCTTTGCTATTTTTAAATAAATGTTTTAAGTTCAGTGAAAGGGTATTTCATAAAAAAATGTGAACATCGTGCCTTTTTATCAAAGCCATAATTATAAGCTAATGTGTGATGTTCATAGAAATGCTGAATTGATAAATTGTCGACTGATAAAACACATAACATTTAATAAAGGAAGACTTAAGATGCATTATGGTGCCATTAATATCTCAGAATTAATACATTGTTCAGCTTTTTTTAAATCCTGCTGTCAAGCATGATAAACGTACATGAAAATATTATGTCAACAAAGGACACACATATTTATATAATACGAATACCAGTTTAAGTATCGGATATAATTTGTGTAAGTATGAACTACATTAGTGATTTCGCCGTTATAAATACATTTATTCGCTATTGTTAAATCTGGATGATATAATTATATATTAATGATCGGTTAACAAATGTATGTGACACTTTGGTTCGTGTTAAGTGTACGCATTTTACACTTATATAAAACAAATCACAAAGCGAAATAAACAAAAAACTTTTGTTTTAACAGCATGGTGGTATAGGGCGTTTTATTTAATTATATTCGTATTATACATCGGTTATGATAAACGATGTTTTGTTAATGTATGACATATAACATTCAGGATTTTATTTAAACAATCGCAAATCGGATAATGTTTAGTGATCAATAGGAAATTTTAAGCAAGAAAGAAATGTGTTATATCTGAGCGAAATGAGAGATAATCAATTATGTGAATGTTTTGTACCGAAATTTTCAATATTTAGACTAATTTACCCGTCTATCACGTGTGTCAAAGTGCGTGTATACACACTTATGTTTCTACATGCAATTAGATGATGAAGTAGCAGAGTGGGGATGACCGAAATACATATAAGACAATAAGTAAATGATACGTTGCATTTGCTTATGCCAAGTACAGTATAACGCGAATATGATCATAAGCACCAGTCCAATTATAGATTCTGATAAGATTGCCTAAAATGTATATCGATACTTGCTAGAATATTGCAATTATGTTTAAGTTTAGCTGTAACGTTTGTTAAAACTGCAACTATTAAAAAGTGAGTCGTTATTATTATAGCTTGATTAAACGAAATTTGACTTAGGTAAAAAAAGGCAGATAATTGAACTTGAATGTAAATTAAGAAAGAGAGAAATAAATACGATTCGTGTGAATTATTTTTCACTTTTCTGTTCATTAAATTACAATGAACTAAAATTTATATTCATAAAATAAGTAATATAGCCTAAGGATTTAACATACGTTTTTCAGAATAAATCCCTAGTAAGCAATTGTGCATACACATTATTAATAATGTAACCAAATGTGAGGTTACGGGATACTCTCCGTACCACCTTATGTTTGGCAGGACACCACGGCTCGCCATTGACGCTGTACTGGGCATTCTAGGTCAACGTGTTGGCGGAGCCTCGATATCTGAATATATGCGACAACTTGAGCTACATTTAGCCGACGCATACAAATACGCCAACCGATGCGCTCTAGAAAATGCTAATAAGGCTAAACAACGCTACGACATCAGGGTACAGGAGGCGAAATTACTTCCGGGGGACAGGGGTCTACTTCGGAATAACGGAATAAAGGGAAAATACAAACTGAGTGATACATGGTCTTCTGACGTTTACGTTATATTAGATCAGCCTAATTTAAGTTTTCCCGTATTTCGCATTCAAAAGGAAAACGGCGATGTTTGGCATTAAAACCGTCCACCGGAATCATCTGTTGCCGTGTTCCTTCTTACCGATACAGGAAATGCAGCGTGTTTCGTCGCCTGAGGTTTCCGACGAGTCCTCCACGGATGTGGATGAACGCACAGGGAACACGAGTTCCGACAGCCAGCAGTCGGAAGTGGAAACAGATACACGACGCTCCAAACGGAAGGAGATACCACGGCGCCGCAGCCAACGTCAGACCCGTCGGCCGGCGTGGTTTACATCCCGGGAGTATAAATTGTGATCGGTGTCTTTATGTATTTGCAATAATTATTAATTACAGTGACACCATAAATTTAACATGTGTGGAATTGTATTGGAAAGATACACAGCTGTTAACATTCACTTCTGAGTATTAAAATACAAATTATTGTATTATGTTTTTCTTTGTCAAATTGTCATTGTTTTCAAATTGAAAATAAACAGTTGCAAACGAAAACGGTTATATTGTTGATTGTCATTATATTTTAACAACGATGCTTTCATAGATATTTTTATCTCGAGATTAATCAAACCTCGCTTTACAAGCGGTGTTTGAATTTTAATAATGTCGAGGACGACATTTTCTTAGAGAGGGGAAATGTGTTATAGACGTATTTCAATAGTCGTTGTTGTAAATATATTTATTTCATAAATATATTTATTCTGAATGATATTGAAGTAAATTATGTTTAAAAGGAACCTTTGCTTTCATTGTTTAATGATTGGGCAGAGTATATTTTAACTGTAAATAGGATTAGTAGCGTTCTTTTGTAGTGTTTGATTAGTTTTCAGTATGTAGAGACTGAGTGTAGAAAGTTGAACTCTTTTTACTAACACTTTTCGGCTTGTCACGCATGCGTTTATTCACTCAACCGAATCCGTGTGCATGAATGACTATTTCAACTGCCATTCTTTGCATACGATTCATGATAATAAGATGTATATTTATGATTAACATCGTAAATATAATATATGTAGGTAAATATGCATTTTATATATCTTTTATATTCATGTCTGTCGGTTGTATTATTGTATTTATTTTGTTTTAATAGTTGCATTTGTGTATTAATTCTGTTGGTATCTTACCGTCGGAACACATCATTTTACATATAATTGAAATGTATACTTATTATAAGAAAATGTCATTCTTTGTATACGATTCATGATATTAAGATGTATATTTATGATTAACATCGTAAATATAATATATTTAGAAACCCAAACGTGTTGTTCGAAGAAAGAACCCTAAACGCCCAAACGGCAACACAACCATCCTTTGAGAAAATGCAGACAATGTCGCGCTGTCTGACGTTCGGAAAAGTTTTTTCTCATCCTGACACAATAAATAGCATTTACTCGGGGATGTTTGCAGTAGAAAAATAGCCATAATTAAGTGTCTTTATCGTGTTATCATGTAATAATAAGTACTTGGTCTTTGTATCAATATGTTTTAATGTGTTCCCACCCGGCCAATGCAATTAATTTCGTTTTCTTCATAAAACACGGTATATTACAAATACTCAATAATATAATGTTATTAATTTGTTGAATTCATATTAGCTTTGTTATTGAGCTGAACACAGCTGTATTGGTCTGAGGCCGCAGGCCGAAGGACAATATGGCTGTCTAAAGTTCAATAACAAAACCAATATGAATTCAACTAATTTATGATAATTTTATTAATTAAATTCATAATATTATTCAGCTAGAAAAGCTTGAATTTCATTTTCGAATTATTGGTTTTTGCTATTAAATGAAGTATGAAGTTTTGAAAAAAAGCAAATTTCTGTTCAAGTTAAGAAAAAAATATGTACAGACGAACTCGAATGCATCTATGTGCACATACTAAAACCAATCTTTGGTGAAAATGCAAATTATGTACTGCAACATCGACTGGAGTCTGAAACAATGCAGCAGTAGGAAAGCAAAAACAACACAAAGTGGATTATAAATAACAAAAATAGTAAAAATCAACATATTAATCGAATGATTTATTTCTTTTGTGGTATGGAAAACAAACGTATTCATTCTTCTCAAGCTGTGATGTTGTAGGCTGTCAAACACGCATTTGCAAGTATGATAGATGTTTCGTGCTTTGGAGAACCGAGAAGAACGAATCGGTAATGGGTAACAATAATAGCTTTAAATCAAAGTAAAATAATTACTCGCATAATGATCACGGTGTCCCGTGTATAACCACGTTTTCGGCTAATATAATTAAACAAACTTATAAAAGGATGTTTTGCTTGAAAATGAGAAAAACTACAATTTGTGTACCGTATAATATTTTAGAGAATTGCGTGAGAATTATGAGACATATTATTAAACAAAAAGAAATCTGATATGGCAATCATGTGGTACACTTCACCATTTTATAATAAACAACACTATATGAATTGAGTTACGACATGTCGCCGAGAGAAACAAGCATTTCGTTAGGAATATGATATTGGAGGCACATATGATTTGCTGTGCTGCCCCAGTCTCATAGGCGACTTCGAACGTCAGTTTCTTGTTGGTTATTTTTCTTGAGCTTAGTTTTTCTTAGGTGTAAATAGAATATTCAGTTCCGGAAATAACAATCGGCATGTTACGTTAAGACATTTTTGGTTTAAATCTCTCATTCATCTTGATGCTAAAGCCCATGGCGTGAGTATTTTACATATTATAACATTTTTGTACTTAAATTGTTTTAGATCAAAATCTTATTTCCTAAAATAATGTTGAAATTAATGTTGTATTTTGGATTGATATTCGGGTCTTTCGTAGAAAGAGTTTGTTTACTTGTTTATGAGGTATTCTGTGCATACTGGAAAATAATTGTTGTATTTTTCGTTTATGTTAATGTTCTCAGTTATTTAAAAATAAAAGAATAACACGGAATGTTTGGACTTGGTAACTGGCGTCTTTTAGAAGACCGCCTATTTGCTGGTAATTGAAAAAACACAATAGGGGATGTCTGACGTAGTTTATCTTGATTGTATGCATATAAATATGCCCTTATCTCTTAATGTGGTGCTTTCCGTCAACGGCTATGGACGTAGGGTGTAAACACATCACATTTCGTCACGATTAATTTCCCGAATGGTCGCCAATATGTCATGCAAGATGTCATTCAAAGCCAAGCAATATAGATTATTGCGAATATGACTACATATTAAAGGAGATAATCAATATTTGATTTTATGTTTCAGATAGTTTTAACGATTTATTATTAGTTTAAAGTTTATCTTAATTACTTAAGATATATTAAGTTTTTGCGCTCATTCGCAGCGTTATTTTTCCATTTTTATAAGATTTTTTATTTGCACTCGGATCGGACATTCCTATATGGTGCTATAGTTTGGGAAGCGCAAATGTAGACACTCAAGTATGTTTAGGTTTAGCAAATTTAATAAGATTAATTTAATATTCAGATAGGTTAACAGCATGTCCTGAAAGCCAATGGCACATGTGAACCTAATTTCATACATTCAATATGATAACAACATTAAGAAACCTACATGATGGCACGTAGTTAAATTAAAGCAAGATTGCCAAACATTATAAATAAAACATACATACATTATGCTAATCAGTATTTATCAGCAGTTTATATATATTAAACGGACAACGTTTGAATGAGGAGTAGTCATATTTATATATTCATTTTTCATTTATTTTCATTACATTCATGGGCTCGTCGTTTAAAACAATAAAGAATTGCATAATGCGATAACAAAACATTTCACAAAAGAACTGAAAGAGTCGCTTAGTAACACGTTGTATTTATTAAAATTGACAATTATTTGAATTGCAATAGAACTTAGCATGAACGTGATTCTTATCCCATCAAAATGCGCGTATATTTCTCTTATGACAAAAACACCTTAGCAAAACGAAAAAGTAGGTGTAACAAGACTAAAACGCGTGTGTTCAAAATAAGAAACTCTAAACCTATGTTTATTACTGTCTTACTGTATTTAAAGGAAGGTGTGGCATAAAATATATCTCCTGTTTTTTTAAACCTTTATTGTAGGACTATATCAGAACATACAAATACAAAGCTATCTATGTTACCAGGGCAGTAAACAACAACAAAAACCATAAAAAAAACATCTGGTAGATTCCATGTGTAGAATAAAACAATTTATTAACCTTCAAACAGACACATATTTAATACTATTTTTATTTAACTGAACCTCTAAAATATACGAACATTTCATTCACATACTAAACACAAACGGCAGCAATGACATATATGAGCAAGCGCAAGCAAACATAAATAGACGACATGAATGGAATTCGTTTAATAGCTAAATCTGCATCAACTGGTAAGATACATATTAGTTTATCTAACTAAACTTACGGCATTGACCAAGACACTGAGTTTTCTATTACATATTCACAATAGGAAGAATTTCTATACATGTTTGCATACTTGGTATGTTCCTGTACAATGAAGGTATATATGAACATTTTAAATCTATTTATACAATGCTTTAAACATAAAATGGAATTCGATGTCTAGCCGGATGCAGCAAATACATGTCTTTTTATCAACATGTGTAGCTTTTGGTTAAGATCATGTTCCACTTTCCATGCTCAATCTATCAGAAGATAATCGTAACATTGATAAGCGATATCTGTACTTTTTGTTATTAAATAATACTGAGAATGGATCAAGTTGAACGTACACACAGTCTGCATATGCCAATCAGGTACGAGACGTACAACTTTAACTGGATTTTCCATAAGAGGAGAATTTCCTTAAACGAAACATTCCATAAAAGTTACAAGTGTCGTCCCTGATTAGGTACGCACATTCAATTAGCCCCGATTATTTAAACCCAGCTTGTTTAAGGGGCATAGAAGACGAATTCCACTTTATATGTAAATGTCCATGTTTCTGTCGAATAAGGCAAACATATATGAAAACTGTTTACCATGTGTAATCAAAAGTTGTAAGGTTGCATACTTAATTGAACTTAACTTGTACAATTGAAATTATGAATTTGTGAAAATATATGAAGGAGGCTCTAGTCGTAAGATTTTATATCACACAAATAGTGTTCACGAATACTTAATTATTTCCTTACTGCCGCTTAAATGATATTTTAGTATTTTAGTTCGGCAATGTAAAGTCGTACTCCTTTGTTCAATATACTTTGTCTTTAATTGTTAGCTTACTTTTTGTTATAACTCATACTTTGTAATATATGAACACATGATAATACGTTTTATTATCTTTTGTGTATTAAGCCGATATACATTAGTATAAGTCTAATCAACCTGTTCGTTCTGTTCGGCTCATGTAATTCTTAAATAAATGAACGATTGCAAACAAAGATAGAAATAATGGTTTTGTAGTAATGTGTGCAGGTCTTTTTTGTTCGTATGACCCAACCGTATTTCTAACTGCATTTATAAAATGCTGAACCAATGCTTTATGAGTCCTTAGCTACCATATATGTCGCATACAAGTATATAGATTATAATTATATATTTATTCCACTTCGAGTAATAAGGCTATGCCAGCATTTCTTATTTCAAGAATTTCATAGGCAGTATCATGCATATTTTCATGATTGAATTATCATGCAATCGCTCACTTTCTATTAGGTAATTCAGAAAAAGACCCCCATACAAGATATGGTTTATTTAAATAAGACAGATTCAAAATCAAACAAGGTAAAATTGTTTTGCTCCAAAAAGTAGAAATCTCGACCATAAAAATGTAGAACAGATGTACATAGAAATAGACGTCTTCATCGCCTGTGCGTGGTATGTGCTACTAGGCTTAAAAAAAACATGTACACACACACAACTACGTTCATTTGTAAATGAGTAGAATTGGTGATATATGTACGTGGGATTTTCATTTAATATATCATATGATGATACAAATAATAAATAACTAATACCATCAACTGTGTATTATATTTTCTTGATGTTTTAATTTTATGTTATTACTTAAGCGTATTCCATTACATGTCTGTTATATTTGTTATATTGTTTTAGACATATCTTTTTCAGGAAATATCAACATGTTATGCCCACAATAATATGTAGAATAATATGTCTGAATATTAACATTATATCATTTATGTGAAAGCTATCTTAATTATACCTTGTATTTGGAGCTGCAGCTTCATGATAATTATATATAGAAATAGTATGCCCTTACCACTTTTTGCCTTGTTTTTGTGTTTGAATTGTGTAATTTGCACCAATGTAATATTAAAGAATTGATAAAAAGTAACGTTGATAACGGATCTAATAATTGGTAATGACATTCAATACTTATTGAAATTTTCCCACATTATCTGGAACACGCTTGAGAGTATTACCACAAAACATTATGTATACACTCTTTTGCGACATCATACATGTTAACGTTCTTAATTTTAAAAGATTTTATAACATCAATTACGCGATTCATTTAACTTGTGTTGTGAGGTAAACAGATCATTACATTCTATAAACGTAAACGATGCATCGGTGAGATTTAAGCGAGGGTTTAATTTCCATATAGTATAGACGGCGGGTATGTTTACAATTATTGAACAAGCAGTATTTTAACATTCTTGTAAGTTTTAGTTAAATTTTAAATATATGAATTTTTAGTATACACATCCTACCACCTTGCATATTATTATGTAACGTGGACAATGCTGTTCTTTAACTTTAATAATATTTTATTGCATTTTCTTTCGTACATGCATGAATACAAATATACATATGGTGCATAGTGCATAGAGTAGATATACTACACATTGATGTTATCAAATGTATAGAGAAAAGCAAAAGGGTCACACGTTTTAACAACATTAGATGACGACCCTTCCCAGTATTTCCGATTCGGTAAATAGGGACATT
This sequence comes from Dreissena polymorpha, assembly GCF_020536995.1. Classification (NCBI taxonomy): domain Eukaryota; kingdom Metazoa; phylum Mollusca; class Bivalvia; order Myida; family Dreissenidae; genus Dreissena; species Dreissena polymorpha. Next base: position 112,276,719 of record NC_068358.1, read on the forward strand.
CAAACTACACATCGTGAGCGTAATAAAAACAGTTCAGTAAGTAAATAAATATACTTTAGCTGACGACAAAAACATTTGGGAAAATGTATTAACAAGGGGTATTTGTCATTCACATAATATTACAATTAACTAAACAAAACATACATATATACACAAAAGAACATAAAAAAATAAACAAAAATGAAAAATAATTAATTAATTGCTCCACAACAAAGAATACAAAATTACAATAATATGCTCCACACAACCCAGCTATACAAACTAAAAAAATTGAACATACTCTACAACAAAAATGCTTGAACTCTGTTTAATATAATGTAACAAGCGAACATCATTGAACATGTGTTTACAGTCAAACATTTAAATGAACCTGTTCGAAGTCATAATATATCATCGAACTTCCAAAAATAACACATTGTTTTGGTTATCAGTTAGTTCTGGGATAACGTATAATAGTTTGTTTGCTTTAAGAGTGTGATATGGACGAGTGGAGGTAAAAAGAAACAATACGTTGCTCGGAGAAAAGAGGACATTTGAAGAAGAAATGATAGACGTCTTCGACAGGACTATTACAAGCGCATTTTGAATTGTCACGTAGGTGGTTTAAGTGTAAATCGGAATTTAAGTCGCTACAGTGGTTTCTTAGCCGTGCATGTACAGTTTGTTGCTTTCGTTCGCCAACTAGGACGAACGGAGGAACTATAGGAGGATTGTACTTCCGCTAAACTGCACTTTTAAAACTAGAAAGCGTTGGTTAAGACCTTGTATCGATGTCAAGTTCGTTCCATAACTTAAGAGACGAAGGAATAGATGAATTTGAGTAAATCGCAAGTCTGCGGGCAATTGTTGCATAGTCGCCACGATTAAGTAACAAGTAAGGAATGTTATCTGTTTTGGCTGGGAAAATATCGTTTAAATATTGTGTTAAGGCACCTTTATTGTGTTTATATACGAAAACAAGGTTTTGAATTTTTCGTCTGTCATCGAGAGAAACCCAACCAATTTATTTTAGAAGTAGAGCAATTTTAGTTGATCTTGTTGATCCTGTTACAATACGAGCTGCATCCAATAGAATTTTGTCTAACAGTTCTTTTTCGTATATTGCGTAGTTGATCCAAACAATGGACGCATACTCTAACAAAGGTCTTAGATATGAAACGTATATCTGATTGAGTGTTTACCGCTTGAGTTTGTATTTCAGCATGCTCATGGATCCAAGTATTTGGGAAGCTGATTTTGTAATATTGTCAATATGTTTGTGCCCCGAACCGTCTTCACTTAGCGTAATACCGAGATGTGTATGTTCTTTAACAAAGGATAAATGGGTTTCGTCGAAAGTTAAATTTAGACGGTTTTGACTTTTCAAGAGACTGAAAAACTTTACTTCCGTTTTCGAGGGATTAAACTGGACGAGCCATTTCTTTGCCAATTGGTTTATACTGTCTAGGTAATGATTAAAAACAATCTCAATAAAATCTGTGTCATTTGAGGAAACAGATAGTGAAGAGTCGTCAGCAAAAAGGCGACTTGTGCTAAGAAGTGACTCAGGGATATCATTAAATTTAAAAAAGAGGCCCGAATACAGAGCCTTGTGGAACGCCTGCATTAATATTTAATGATCGGGAAAACGCCGAGCCGATAAAAACTTTCTGAGATCTATTGGACAAGTAGCTGGATATCCACGCATTAATATTTCCTGAAAACCCAAGTTCATTCACTTTATGTATAAGACCTTTGTACCAAACCCTGTCGAAAGCTTTACTTATGTCGCAATAAACGATACATGTAGATTGTTTATCACCAAGCGATTTACATATTTGGTTGTACATGTCAATTAGTTGGTAAACAGTAGAATGACCTGGTAAAAAAACTCACTGATTCTTGTATATAAGTTGATTTGTGTGTAGGTAGTTGTAGAGGTATTTGAAAACAACCCTTTCGAATACTTGTCCAACACAACTTATAAGAAAAATAGGTCGATAATTCGAAGAAATAAACGTTTCACCTTTTTTAAAGAGAGGCATAACGTTTGCTTTTTTCCAGAAGGATGGAAATAAGTTTTCATGTATCGATCTGTAAAAAATAATTGATAGTGGCTTACTAATTGATTTAGATGTTTCTTTTAATGGTTTATGACTAATACCATCAGGACCATTAGCTTTTTTTTGCAAAGAAAATCGATCACGTCTTGTTCAGATCACGTCATTTGTGGTGTTATTGTGGTGCGTAATGATCGCTCGTTCATCAATTGTAGCTATTGATACAAAATAATTATTTAATGTTTTGGCCTTTTCAATGTCAGTTACCGAATACGATTCATCTGGGTTCACCAGCGGAGAGATACTATTAAAACTATTTGCATTTTCTTCAACTATCATTTTTACCGTTTTCCAATATTGGCGTGGATTAGATTTTCTACAATCGGCAAGCCCAATTTCAAGAGTGTTGAAGAAGCATTCTTTCGCATGTTTTTTTCATATTATTGACTTTGTGTCGTAGATGTTTATATGCTGACCAATCAGAAACTTTACCAGATTTGATAGCAACACGCTTTTTCTCGTCCTTATGGCGGAATGTTTTACGTATTGATGAGTTATACCAAGGACGATCGTTTGGTCGAATAGAGACATCGGAAGACGGAATACACTGAGAAGCTAATTGAAGAAATACATTTTTAAATCTGAGTACAATAAGGGACAGACCACCCGTGTGGAAAAAGGACCAGTCGTATGACGTTATTGCAGCATTAAGCTCTCTAAAATTCTCATACTGGTAAGACAATATTAATATATATGTATGTACCAAAATTCCTGAATGTAATTGCTGCAATGTGTTTGTTAAAGCAATGGGGTCTATTAGTGTACTAGTACATTCGGTCACTCTGGTTGGTTCGTTAATTACGTTAGATATTTTTTTTAAACTAAGAATATCTTTAAATATGTGGTTTGAGGGATTTAATTGGTTTTCGTTAATATCGCAAACAATAATTATATTGTTACAAAGACCCTATGCTTGATCAAGGCATGTTTAAAATCGATCCCGAAAATCAGAAGCAGTATTAGAGGATAGATGCACATTACAAATTAAAAAGGATTGGAGCGGTCGAAAATTGTATCCATATAGATTCTTGTAAGATTATTTCTAGGTTAAATACTCGTGTGGGTCGAAATAATGACGAAATATACGTAAATAAGCCCCCTGAATGGTTTGTATTATCTTTTCGAAAAATACAATCATGACCTTTAAAGGATAGACTTTCATTAATGATATCACCTGACAGTTTCGTTTCTGTAAAAAATATTATGTCGAAATCTACGAAATTGTCACGAATATATTCAAACTTGTTTCGAATACTTCTTATGTTTTGATAGAATATTGACAGGCTGCATTCTTGAGGGGTTATATGAGATGACCCAGAATTTAGTTCAATGTCACCCGACAGTAACAATAGCAATAATAGTGTGTACTTAATGGTATATAGAAAACATGCATTGTCGTCCAAATTGAGTTTAGATCTGCCAATGTAAAATGACGGTGCTGATAATGGTATACATTTTGTACTTCATTTAGCACGTATATAAAGTGAAACCATGCGTACAGAGTATAAATAAAACGCCCCCCTGAACAGATGCAAACTCGGAACACGGAAAATAGATTATGTTACGATACAAGTATTTCCATGGATACACATGTTTAATGTAAGTTGTAAGATATCGCTGCAAACATAAATAAAAGCTCCCAATTGCTGATCGATATTGCGTTATGTCAATCATCTATGTGGGTAAAGATACACACTAAAAAACTACCAACAAAAGTTTTGTTCATAACAAAAGCCAAGACAATATGCTCTTGAATAGAAAGTTGGTCAGTGTGTGGTCACGTGAGAAGTTCGACTGGTAGTAACACACGAAATTTTCATAAAACGTCGGTCATCAAAGCTTAATTTTGTTCAAATGTTTATGGAAAAAATATGTTCACATACATTAAACGTCTGATTGGTGTACGCAGTATGCATGCAACTCTGTAGATAATCCGAAGATGATTTGATAATCGAAGCCAATTTAGACTTGTGCAAGGCAATCAGCGAATATAAGAAATAATTTAGACCTTAATGAATAAGTTACTAAACATAGATTAGTAGAAGACATACTTAATGATTGAATGAAGTATGTTGAGGTAGTTGCATGTTTTTATGTATTTCGTTTCCTCACACATGTTAATATTAATTATTTCATAATATATTTTTAACTGTATGCACATGCTTATTGTTATGTACGCAAAACAAAATATAATGTATATAATATTTAGTTAACATTTGTTCTAAGTTGATTTAATCTGCACACGAGTTTCAATGTTTAATAACACCTATATCACAACTTTTTTCGCATGTACTCACATTCTCCTCATGGGCAATAAACGCCTATATAATCTAACTTGTCTTCCATACAAGGCATTGTAGATTAGACATTCCAAGACCATAAAGCATGCATTAAACATCAGTATAGTGTCGCGGTTGTATATTATGAAACTAACACGCACATTCTGGTATCCTACCACAAGTGATTCAATGTCCCAATTAATTTTTATATTAAAAAAGTTGAATAATCGTTAGCCCCATAGGTCGCACTTAACATCATATCATACATTATTTGCGAGAAAAGTCAAACGCTTAAATATTACCTTGAAAAAGATGCTTAATTACTTCGTAGATTGACAAAAGAGAACCGCTACTACTTTAAATGCTAACTTTACTACGCCGGTAACGCTCAGTGATCAATAATTAATAATATGGAAGAACGAAATGTCTTATTATAAAACGAATGTGTATTTTACTATCGTTCGTGTGTGACAATGTGTTTTTAATAAAATCAAAATGTGACTGACCAAACTGACTAATTTTCCCCTCAATCACTTTTTTAGCAGTGCCTTTTTCCACTTTTTACACGTGGATCAACTGATGTGGTTATACAGTGAGCATTACCGAATTACATATATTCCATAATTAAAAGATACTTTTTCAGTTTGACCCTAAAGTTTTCTAACCGATTGTGCCGATTAATAAATGCTTAGAAATACGGTTGGCAACACCAGTGTAAATTTCCAGTTTTGCATGTAGAAGGATATTTGTAATTCGTTTTTTTTAATACTGAGTGCAATACGATTGTATCAACACATTTATATGACGAATAAAAAGTTGTATAATTTAAAGTGTTAAAGAAAATGAGTAAATTTTTATTTGCGCCTTGTGGTCGTCTTTAACATGTAATGTAATATACTCAATTTTCTAATAAAACGTGCAGTGACACGCAAATATATATCATAAGTACTGTTTTAATTTAAGTTTCGGTACATACTTTCTAAACAAGTCGATCGATATTTTCTAAAATACTGCCCTAATATTTTTTGGAGTAAACTTATTTGTGCATATCGGTATCTCGATTCCATCAAAACCCTTATGCTTATTGATGCACTATCGAGACTATCGAGTCCGTTTCCTGGGCCGAACCATTACTTGGTGCCTTAACATGAGATTTATTAAACACTTTACAGGTAAATAAGCGTTTACCATATCCACTACGCCACATACACCGTAAATGCTTTATATTCAGAGTCTTTCGATATGTGTTCTGAAAATGTTAAAGGTTCTAAAAACAGAATCTGCTGCTTTATAAAATTCAATATCTATACTAGTTAAAATGCATATATCCCCGACGTCTGCTTATTGGTCTAAACGGTGGTCTATAATATTGTTAAAGTGTAAAATCATTATCATATATTAATGTGTGTTTTGTTTGTTCCGACCTTTGTTATTTTAGGGTTGTCATGCTGATAGTTCCTTCTTTCATGCTGAGCTTATGCTCGTCGTTTAACGATAATTTGTATGTTTGCGGGACAACTTTGGTTGGAATATATTGTTATTATTATTTAACAGCCAGAACTGTTATGCTGTTATCTAATATCTCTAAATATGTGTCCCCAGAACGCCATGCAACAAAATCATAATATTTTGTTTTCTTACTAAAACATAGAAATATATGATGTGGATGTAACGTTGTCATTTGTTAAATCAATTAATTTATTAAACGTTTATGACATTAAGTAATATTTGTTTAGTGACGCACGGCTTATTAAAATTAAAAGACTAACAAGCATATTGTACATATAAACAAAGATTGCGACTGAGCAAGATAATCAAATTGCTAATGGTACATTTTCATTCATTGAACGATGTGCCAAAGCGACTGTAATTAAGCAATCGAAAGTTCACAATTAAGAAGGTTGTCATACTAGCTTTGGCGTTTTGTTAATTGATTGTGCATTTTGATAATTGATTGTGCGTTTTGATAATTGATTGTGCGTTTTGATATTTGATTGTGCGTTTCGATAATTGATTGGACGTTTTCATCATTGAATGGGCGTAGTCATTATTGATTGGGCGTTGTCTTGTTATCATGATGACTTTGTACACAAGAAACACGAAAAGAAATTAGCAGTAATCGGTACTTGTGTCTTCGAGTATGTAGATCGTATAGGGGAAGTCTGAGAACTTGCTGTCGCGTCGTATCAAGTTCAGGTCAGAAGGTCACAGGGACCGGGGTCACAACGTTTGGCTTTTTAAGCCGTTGGATCTAAGGAAATTATTGTATAATAAAGATATTATATGATTGTTAGCTTGAAAACAATAATGTACGGCGTGGGATATCGTTATGTGCATATAATAAACAATATATTTCAAAGAAATTCCGATGATCCTTTCCCCTTTTAGGTTTTAAAGTGGTGTGGTTTGAAACACAGCATGGTTTGAAACACCGAGATTTTCGTCGAAGTGATTTGCAAGTTGCTGACTTACCAGGCATGTAGTGTTATCCTGAAAACAAAGAAAAAATACTTGAAAATTAAATGTTTTGTTTGAAATATTTAACACAATAAATGAAAACGATGACAACTGTGGATTTTTTATTACGCAAACTGTAACACATAAAAACGAAATAAGAAACAATGTGTAACATGTATGAACAGCGAAATAAATGTATTTATTGTTCAAAAACTGCATTTAAACTGTAGTCAATGACCATATAGTTTTGACAGACTTGTATTCTTATGTTAACGTTCATTTTTTATTGCAGTACTTTGAACACATTTATTGTTTCTTTCCTATTCATCCTTAAGCTTTTTACGGTATTTTGTGCAAATTTCTTCAGTAGATTTAATATATGTTTCACGTAGACTGTCAAACACTTATCGACATATATGGAAGATACATGGAACTTGTGGTGAACGGGAATAATGTATTGGTCTTGCGGACCATTACAAGCTTTAAATCTCACTCAAATAAAGTATCTATGTAAACAATTGTCTTATTTTTTTCCCAATTCATCCTATAGCGATGGACAGCATTCTTTGAGAATTTCTTCAAAAGATTTAAATAAAGGGGCCTTTTCACGTTTGGGTAAATTGACAAAATTGAAAAAAGTTGTTTCAGATTCGCAAATATTCGTGTTAGTTATGATATTTGTGAGAAAACAGTAATACTGAACATTTACCATGCTCTAAAATAGTCATTATATGCATCTTTTGACGATTTAAAACCCCGAAAATTATAAAGCGTTGCAATGCGAAACGAATTATTAATTTGTAGAATTCTGCTTTTGTCCTTATATTTTGTGAAACTACGAAGATTGGTTATATATATATGAAGTATAAAATACTACTATCAGTGTATTCGGAAGGATGACCGAGTGGTCTATGTGGCAGAGTGTTTACCCTAGGACTCCGGGGGTCAGTGGTTCGAGGGTTACCTTTTTATTCTTTTTTTAAATTTTATTCTTGATTTTTTACTGGAGCTTTTTATATCCCATGTTAACAGTTATCAATATAAAGCAGTTAATGACAAACTTCAAAACATGCCAAAATCTGTGAAAAGGCCCCTTTACTACTGGGTTCGTGTTGACTGTCAAACACTAATCGACATATATGAACGATACATAGAACTGGTGAGAAACGGGAATAATGTATTGGTCTTGCGGACCAAGGAAAGCTTTTAATAAAAGTCAAATAGTCGTCTCACATGTGATCACTTTGTCTTTTACGTTACAAGGCTAAACATAACTTGAACGACAGAAAATTATATAAATTAGTCAGAACATATTGTGTTAATATAAGATTAGAACATAATCATAAATTGCGCAGTTTGATCATGTTCATGTGATACAGTTTTAGAAAATTGAAACTCAAGAAACATTATCACGAGATGATGTTTTATCAAAACCCGTTCTCTGTAACACTATAGGAAAATTCAAACAACACGACATAGAACTTAGAAAGAATTAACGCTGGGTAACCACATGGAAACAGTAAAATAAAATCATTTAGGGTATAAACCGATTTAATGGTTCGACAAACGTTGAATATTTATCAAGTAATAATCACTTGAAATAACGGGATGGTACAAAATATTATTAACACAAATACATACACCATACATTATAAACTCTGATGCCACCACATTGGAACGGTAAATTGAATACCCAGGTGAGGTTACAGACAATAGAATGCATCTTAGAACTGTTCAATAAGATCATAAATGACAATACATAAAAATCGATCAAAAAGCATTATGGTGGACGAACCAGTTATCGAACACCTAAGAAATTACCTTAAATTATGTTAACATTGAAACACTTAAAATGACAAAAACATTTTGTTTTAACAAATGACTAACAGTTTAATCATTAAATAACTTATCTGTAAAGTTTTCCAGCAAATATCCTTCAAGAATTCATAACAATGATTCCCTGGTTATTGTCACCTCTAGCAGACAAAACAAAATGGCGGCCGATGTAAACATGACCTATTACCCGACACTTCATAAATACTACTCTAGCATATACAAAGTCACATGACTATCACGTGACCCGGACTCGGCGAAAAAATCTGCGTCGGCTGCAATCAAAATTGCAAACGGAAATATGCTTTTGGTGTGTAAATGCACGTTTTGATAAATGCATTCAAAAAGTAATAGCAAAAAACACATAAAACCGTGTAAATAACAATAAATGCATTCCTTTAACCTGTTTTCAGCGCATTTGTTTCAAGCTAAGTAGGCAAGTAGGTCAGTCACTTTATGTGCGACTATTTGTTTATCAATGTGACGTAATGCGCACTTTTGCGCATGTGCATACAGAATCAAAACAAAACGTCCGATAATAGGTGCTGTTCGATAACAGGTACTTACACGATAGTCGAAAAGCATTAAACCTGGCTCTGACGGTTTAAACAATAAAGTTTTGAATTATTTCTGTAGTAGCTTGCAAACGTTACTATCATTAACAAATATAAGCAAGAAGATTCCAACACGACCATTGCATAGTAACAAAAAAGCTTGAGACACTATTGCCTTATTATTGTTAACAGCACTTTGGAACCATACGTAGAAAAGCGCTAATCGTTTAGGTAAATATGTTTGATCTACAGAACAATTTGGTTAGCATATCAACTTTTTTCAAGATTGATGAAAATATTAAACCAATAAAATGCCCTTTTATAGTTGTATTGATGGGAGTTCTGATACGGTAAAGAACAAATGAATTCACTTAGCACAATCCCTTTTAACTATTGCGTTATCAGTAATAAACACAAGATAAAGTTGGATAAAAATGAAATAAAATGCATAGTTGTTAGTGTAAACGATGTTGTAAACAGAACAAATCTTCACTTTGATCGCTTAACAAGTCATCAACAAATAAACAAACACAAACTAAAACATAATGCATACGAATCCTTGTTTTGGACACCTGCACTGTATTACTTTTTTAACTGTGAGTAATATGTTTTCAACAATAGTTGCGGTTTACAATGCCAACCACAGTGTGATGTAAATTGTTAAAAATCCCAAAATACTATTTCAATATAAATTACCTCGACGATAACAATTATCTAAACACTCGTATTTACATGTGTATTAACAAATGGTGACTTATAAATCACTGAAAACCGTTTGCTTATAACACATATATAAGGTTATATTTATCGTATTATTTACATGTATGTTACTTTTCAAGGTTTGTTCTAACATACACTACAAGATTTCAACATGAAAACTATTGGGGTTATATATATATAAATGAGTGAAATTGCAATGCATAAATCAATAATCATATATTGTATAATTGTTTATGATAAAACCGAACATCAAGTTATTTGCACCGACCTATAAACAAAAAATATTTGGCGGGGATATCAATTAAACAAAAGTGCTTGTCATATATGTTTTGTCCACTATTTAACCAATCCATACTTAGTTTATACAAACCAAACGTTACCAATAAGTCCTGCATAGTATTGCAAAGATACATTAAAAAACATTGCACAGTTCTAGCATTTGAGATCTTCGTTATTGGTACTATAATGACATTATATTAAGAGAAACCGATAATTAGATCGTTCTAAAACATAGCAGAAATTAAACTGCTGTATCGATACATATCGTGTTCACAATTTCACAGGTTTGTTTGAACAGCAAATGTTATTCTCTGCTCTGCAGAGGGTTTGATATTTATCCCACTTGATTGCGCCACATAGCCTACAGATTGATTCTGCGGAACGCTGGCGACGATTCTTGAAATGATCACTGAACTGGCTGAACGTTTGAGGAATTCCCGAATAGTTGCCGATTTGTCGTAGATCAAATGTCGAAATATCGCGGATATCGGATAATAATGACGATGGCGAACTACACATTTGTTATCCGTATGTAGAGGGTTACTAAACGTATTGAAAGTGTGCATGCCAACTAGATATTTTGATATTGCTATTGATTGTATAGACGAATGGAATATGTTGTTGCCTAATTTAGATTGCACATATTTATGTTTTCCTTATGAGAAAACCCGCCTCATAACATGTGATTCGTAATTTTCTACTAAATAAATATTACACTTTTTTGCTCGACTAATGTCAATGTATTAATCACATAAGATTTATCATGATATGGATATTTGAGGAGACACTCTAGCCGTTTGTTAAACCATTCCACATCAAATATGATGATAAGTGATGACCTTCAGGTAAAGTTCCATATTTTTCAATGATTTATTCAGGCATTGTTTGCAAAAGATGATAAGGAGGTGAATAAGATTATTTTTTATCGTTTGAAAAGAAGTTAGTCTTAATATACCTTGATATTCGAAAGTTATATTATTTTTAAAAAGATTCCTCTCAATATGTCGGTGCGGTAAATTATAGCCCATTTTTATTTCAATAGCAATAATGGACTGCGTAAGATGTCAAAAAATGTTAATAAAATAGCCAACGCGTGACAACATGTGTTAAAACAATACATTCCGGCGAAATAATGTTAAAGCAAAGAATCATTATTGGCATTTCAGCTCAATATTCTTTTGACGAAAATGTAATTCAGAGGATTTAAAAACACTTGTAGGTTTTAATGTTTGAAATTCACATATTTAACATAAATATATTTTCAACGACATATGAAATTACACCGCCATGTACGTATTGATTTGTAAAAAAAAAAGAAGAAAAAAGTGAGCAAATAGGTAAGTTCTGTAACAGGCTGTTCGCCAGTTTTACTAGTTTAACGGTTGTTTAGAATACCAGGTTATTTAATCAAATCACAAAGCATTTAACACGTCTTGCTTTGTATCATATTAAAACACAATAATGTGTCTGAGATGTTATCGTCCTGTAACACACAGTATTAAGTATTAGATTGCGTACTTTCGATTTCTGTAATATAGACAATGTATGGAAACCATCATCACTGTGTTACGATATTGGTTATAGACAAGCAAAGCATTTCAAATTGCAATCCATTCAAACTCAATTAAATATGTTTAATGAAACAACATTCATATTAGAAATTAATTATACCATCATTCGCTTTTGGCTTTGCGGATTTTATTGTTATTCGTGTTCAGTTATATGAATTCATTATAATATAAATAACAAATGAAAATATGGTCCATGATTAATAAGGCACGATCTTAAATCAAGTTCTTTAAACATGTATTACCAAACTTTATTATACGAAAACATTATCAGTATCAAACGTTATGTCTGTATAAAAGGGTTATAACAGTATTCAATATTGATATAACGAAAAACAGTTCAGTTTTATGGAAACTAGAATTTCCTGATATATGTAGCAGATACACACTTTTCGATAAAACTGACACTGGTCAAATATTGATGTTCATAGGACGAATGCAAAGCCAGTTGGTCATTATACATATTAAACTGGTTCCTAAAGAAAACGCGATACAAAGATTAATTCAAATAGTTGAAGACTTTTCGGCCAATAACACCGCTGATATATTTTTTATGGATCATTTCCTGTTATTACGAACAAGATAAATGTGGTTAAGAACATCTATTGGTATTGATATCCGTGTATTCTTACGCATCTGAACTTGTCTTTGCAACACAGAATGCAACACTACTATGCAACAAGAAACCGCTATACCGCCTTCATGTCATCATTTCCGCACTATCGTTGGCGCGGTCTCTGGGACCATCATTTGTTCCTGTTTTTTCTCCCAATAAACGTCATTATTGTCATTAATATCTCACAGTAATGGACGCGGGTCTTCCTAATAAAATTGAACATGTTTGAAATATCATTACCGAGGTAATAGCGTTATTAAATATTTGTTGAAATCGTTGTTATCTACTGTTGATTGTCCCACTAAAATTATGCGGCAGTCAACAACATAAATTGCTACCAATTGCACGACAGCTGCGTGAGAGAAACAAAACATAGTTATGGCTCATTTTGCTATAATATACAATTATGTCTTGATCATGAACATTTTCCATTTTCAACAGTAAAAGCCGCTTATTAATACCTACAAATAGACATTGCTAGACACATAAACATTAACCGTTTTGTGAAGTGAATTCTAAAATTATACTCAGAGTATTCCACAGAATTGATATAGAATGAAACAAAATTTACAAATGTTACTGATTTTCGATGCATTTATTGAATTTATTCCATAACTCACACCGTAGAACGAACTCGATGTTTTCTTATTTTTAGTTATACTCATAATGGAAAAATAAACAAAAATTGCAAATGATTTTTGTCAATATTACTGACAATTGAAGCAGACAACAAAATATTTAAAACGACTAACATATGAACTCTGATACGCAAACACTTTTTATTATAATTCAATAACAGTTAACATGACAATTATTGAAAAGGGTATATATTGCTAAGAAATAATGAGAAAACAGAACTTGCTTTTATAATTAAAACCCATTCGGTTTCATGTGCGGTTTAGAGCCTGCCAATACAGTTCGCTTGTTTGGTCCTTGACATCATAAGACTTTATATGACATTTTATGTGGCTCTTGTATTAGATACACCGTCTGATAGAGATTAACATCGGCCTGACGATATTTCCAAATCCCTCAATGCACGCGGAGGTTATCGATTCATGACCGTTACACAATATCGATCGAAAGTTTAAAAAGTATTTTGAGGCCAAAACCGTTAATACATGCTTAATATAATGAATAGCTTTTTTAAATAGACCGATAATTGCTATTGTTTCAATCAAAACATGATTAAACGGACGCTCCCTCACATGGACTCATTAACATACACAGAACCGACATTGTAAAAACTATATTAAGCAGTGCGCAAGTACTATCGACAAAAGCATATGAAGAACTTTGATTACGCGACAAAATGATCTATTCTTATTAAAGCTAAATAAGCAAATTATGCTTTGAACATGTATGCAGTAAATATAAAAGACTTGCAGTCATCTGACAGCGTTTACAGACAACTTACATTAGCGAATATGTGTTTCGTTATAAGAAAGGCTTTTCTTTTTTACACTTAAATATGGTTGTTATTGGGTTTAAAAATTACAAAACGAGAATATTCATGATGCGTAGTACATTTCCGTAACTTTTTAATGAAACAAACCAAATTAAGGATAGCAAATATTTTATATTTCTCTGCATGCACTGCCACGCCTCGACTAAATAAATAGAACGCATAACATGTGTAATACCTCATCTATTTTAAGAAACATAGATTTTGCCACAAGTGATACGTACGAAAGCATAATACATGTATGTGTTAAGCCATCGTCCGCTTAAATAATCTCATGCAAACTGCAATGTAATAAGTTCAGGAGGAAGACAATATTTTTTTAACTGAACGTTTTCCAAGAAGTACATTAATGTTCGAAAGACTTTGCAGCGTATTACGTATTTACTTAAACGCATGGCTGAAACAACTGTAGTGAATTTACTCGATGTATACTGTTAAACAGAGAAAACCAGTATTTGAAATAAATGCTGTAATTTTACATATGATAGCAACAAGTAATATTTGCCTTTGAATGCCTGATCAACTTATTTTTTATTTTTTTTAGCAATGGTACAGCCGGCGAATATAACGTAGAAATTAAAAAAATGTTTTAAGATTAACCCGATTTAAACTTGCAATTGTATATGAATTATACACCTTAACTATTAAATACACAAAAAATAACAATATGATTCATTAAAATTGGAATAGTATTAAAGATTATGTGTATTAATCCATTTTAACAGTCAATGAGTAGAGTGTGATAATGCTTTGAAAAAAGTCCTAAATTCAAACGCATGTCTCAAAACAGAACTTAAAATGATGATGCTTTTGAACTTAAATTAAACCTTTTTTTATACGTAACTGTTAAACAGACTTGGGCCTTATTTCAAGCACCACGGAAGTCATATTCAAATTTACCAGTAAAACGCCCGGTCAAATGAAGATTATTTTCATATTGCTCCGTGTATGAAACAGCGTTTCATAATCTCAACCATGTCGATTTTTCACTTCACCATTTCTTTTGTGTAATAGTTGTTTGCCCTCTAGTGAGTAGCAATCGCAAGTTAATGATAGTATCCTTACCTTTCGAAGCATTTCGGTATTACGTAAAAATATTGCCCTATGGAAAAAGTATGAGTCCTCAAACAAACGTCATACTTATGAATGTAAGTTCCAAGCTTCTTGATCGTGTTTAATGTACATTCTGAGTCATATAAGTGGTGTGAAAATATATCAGACCTTTCATCGTCACGTACTTCTTTTTTCGAGATCATTACAATTGAGAGATTACTCGATAAAACTTTCAATGGGCATACTGGATATGAGCGTTTCATAATGAAAACATCCGCTGGAATAACTTGCAATCTGTGTTGTCAGTTACGAATGAGAAGACGATTGAGACATTTCCCGTATGTGGCCGTTGTAATCCACTGTTGATTGTCCCACTAGAATTATGCGGCAGTCAACAACATAAATTGCTACCAATTGCACGACAGCTGCGTGAGAGAAACAAAACATATTTATGGCTCATTTTGCTATAATATAAAATTATTTCTTGATCATGAACATTTTCCATTTACAACAGTAAAAGAATAACCGAAAATTGTGTATACAGTTATCATAGTAAATGGACTTTAGATTTGAACGTTTAATTGGTACCAGCGGATTGGTTCCATGACGTGACGTCGATTTGTGACGTAACGTTAAAGACGTGACGTCGTTACTTAGTGATGTACTGGATTGACACAAGGATTGTACATATATTTTGGATCGTTAATAAATGCTCATACCAAAAGCGGGTATTTGGCGTTTATATTGTTCCCACTATCGGGGAAATAGTAAATTACGGATTTCCCATTATCGGGGATAATTCTCAGTAAACAGCAAAATACTGAAATTCCCATTATCGGGGAAACTTCGTAACATTTGGTAGCAGAGCGTGGTTTCTAAATTGAGTGAGCGATGGATCCAGTTGAATATTTAAAGACAGAGATTTTGTTAAAGAGGGAGAAAATAAGACTAAAAACTAATTTTACCAGAGCAAGGCAAAATGTAGTGTCACATTTGGAGGGAAATGCATGTAGCGCGACAGTGAACGACGCTTGCAAGCAGTTGGATTTTGCGATGGACGAAGTTATTAAAGGGCTTGATAGTTTATCCAATATGTACATGGAAGGAGATGAACTTGAAAAAAGTAAAATAGTAATTGCGGAAATGGAAAAGATTGAACTTGAATATGAAAAAACAACGGAAGATGCCTGTACCTATTTAAACGATCTACGAAGTGAAACAGCAAGTCAAGTAAGCAAAGCGTTGTCGCATGACACAGTGAGTAAACTTTATATTTCTAAAGACCGGCCGGTTTCACATAATACTGTGCGACAAAGTGTCAAAATTCCAAGTATGTGGCGTAATTGGACCGGGTTCGATGCGCAAAACGTTTGTGGGCGTGAAGCACCTCATGCCTCTAACATCAAAGACGAATTTGAAAAAGGCAACGCTATGAGTTCAGGCATCGATCCTACATTAGGACAAGACCTTTGGAGGCAACTCAAACGTGTGGAAATTCCAGTGTTCAATGGTGATAAGCGAGTTTACCAATCATGGAAAGCAGCATTCCTTGCTTGTATTGACAGAGCGCCAGCCACAGCAGAGTACAAACTTCTTCAGCTTAGACAGTACTTATCTGGCGAAGCGTTAAAAGTAATTGAAAATCTTGGGCACTCGGCATTTGCATATCAAGCGGCAAAAGATCGACTTGAAAGGAAATATGGGGGCAGGCGTCGACAGATAGCAATTTACCTAGAAGAACTTGAACACTTCGAAAACGTCCGACTTGGCAACGCAAAAGACCTAGAACAATTTGCAGATATATTAGACGTAGCAATTATTAATTTGCAGGAAGCGGATCAACACCACGAACTTGGAATTGGTTCATTATATGCAAAATTACAAAGAAAATTACCAGAATCGCTCTTGGCACGATATCATCGTTGGGTCTTTGAGGGTCAACACAATGAGTCAGTATTGTCGCTACGGACATGGGTTATTCAAGAGGCAGAATTCCAAACTATCGCGTCAGAGACCGTGCAAGGAATGTCAGGATATTTGATGTCAGAGCATACTTCGAAAAAGACGAACTCTAACAATCACAGATCGTTTTTTGGTGGTTCCGAAGCAAGCGGGAAAATATCTAAATGCAAAGTATGTGACAAACATCATGGAGTATGGAACTGTGACAATTTTAAAGAAATGAACGTTTCACAACGGTGGGACAAAGCAAAACAACTTTATCTTTGCTATCGTTGCCTTGGGTTTAACCATGTCGGAAAGTCATGCCGTCGAAGTAGACAATGCGGACACAATGGATGTGAAGAGCTGCATCACAGACTGTTACACAGAGATGCGCAAAAGAGCATGAAATCAAACGCTGCTGACAGGCCAGTTCAATCTCCTACGGAAGAGAATGGGGCAACATATTTGTCAGCAAAAAGTCATACCAGATCTGATTTAGTAGGGCTCCGAACAGTTCCGGTTATTCTCGCAAATGGAAATCGGTCGATAACTGTAAACGCATTGCTTGATGACGCAAGTACAAAAACGTACATCAACAGTGACGTAGCGGCAGAACTCGGCTGTAAAGGTAGAACGGAAAAGGTCAAGGTCAATGTTCTGAATGGTCAAGTCGAGACTTTTGAAACTAGACCAGTTAAATTCGAAATAAGAAGTGTCAACGGAAGCGTAAAGATAAATGTAGCAGCATATACAGCTAACAAAGTAACAGGAGACATGGAAGTTGTTGACTGGAACAAGTACCAAAGAAAATGGCCACATCTTCGTGACGTAACATTTCCAAAAGCTACGACCAGACCTATTGTTGACATCTTAATTGGAGTTGATTGTGCAGATTTACATTATGCACTGGAAGAAAGAAGAGATAGAGCAGGGAAGCCAATAGCGCGTCTTACTCAACTTGGATGGACATGCATCGGTAATCCGTGTTCAAATTTAACACCGGTCCTACAAAAAAAATATGCGCGAACATACTTTGTAAGAGACGTAACGGAAATCGAGACTCTAAACCTGACTCTTAAGAAATTCTGGGAAGTTGAAAGGGAATCAACTGAATCACATGTCGTTAACATTGACGAGCAACAAGCACTTAAAGCAGTAAAACAGTCGTGCATATTCGAAAATCAGATGTATCGCGTCGCAATTCCATGGAAAAGCAACGAAACTGTTATGCTAAAAAATTACAAAATGGCACTGAATAGAATAGAGAACACACAAAAAATACTTAAACGATGTCCTCAGGAAGCTAAAGCATACAGCGAATACATCGAACAATACGTAGAAAAGGGGTACGTGTCAAAAGTTTCGGATTCTGAAGTGTCCAATTTAAAATGGTTCCCACCTCATTTTCCTGTTCTGAGGCCAGATAAAGATACAAAAAAAACCAGAATCGTGTTTGATGCTGCAGCAAAATTTGAAGACGTATCACTAAATGATAAAATGCACCAAGGCCCAAAGCTCCATCGCGATCTGTTTGACGTTTTGCTAAGATTCAAGAAGCATCCCGTTGCAGTAGTTTGCGACATAGCCGAGATGTATCTCAGAATAGGCATCGATCACGCGAACAAGCCATATCACAGATTCCTATGGAGGGGAATGAATCATAACCGTTGTCCCGATATCTACGATTTTGATAGAGTCGTGTTCGGTGAAAATTCATCACCATTACAAGCACAGTATGTCTTACAGCAACGCGCAAGGGAAAATCTCAGCGCATTTCCATTAGCTGCTGAAAACCACTCTCTAACCAATTCAACACGAGAGCGGTTTCATCCTGAGAGAGACATCAAGATTGGCGAAGTCGTTCTTATCATTACTCCGGAAACGACGAGGGGAAACTGGCCACTAGGACGGATACTCAAGGTTTATCCAGGACAAGACGGTCGAGTGAGAGTCGTACACATTCAGGTTGGAAGCAGCACCATGACGAGATCGGTGACAAAGCTATGCCCGTTAGAACTGGACAATTAATGATTAGAATATCGAAAAGAACATTAATTTACGTATTCAATTTATTATTTAAAATTTTGTTTTACAATATTTATCAAAATGTACTGTATTTTGATGGAGGGGAAAATGGACTTTAGATTTGAACGTTTAATTGGTACCAGCGGATTGGTTCCATGACGTGACGTCGATTTGTGACGTAACGTTAAAGACGTGACGTCGTTACTTAGTGATGTACTGGATTGACACAAGGATTGTACATATATTTTGGATCGTTAATAAATGCTGATACCAAAAGCGGGTATTTGGCGTTTATATTGTTCCCACTATCGGGGAAATAGTAAATTACGGATTTTCCATTATCGGGGATAATTCTCAGTAAACAGCAAAATACTGAAATTCCCATTATCGGGGAAACTTCGTAACAGTAAATGATGAACTGTTCAAGACTTTGATTTCTCATTGCAATGTACCAAGTTTTCAGTCTCTCATGGTTTCCTCTACATATGCCCAATTGGAAGAAAGCATGAACCAACATAAAATTGTGATGTAAAACTGTTTGTTTATATTCTTTGAATATTGAATAGAATAAAGTTCACAAACTCTATATTGAAACCTTACAGCAAATCAGATTTTATGATATACTTCAAACATGCGTAACATATAATATACTCGTTACATACCGACTTATCGAGTGTCTACAGTAATGACCGACGACACATGAACTGACTCATTTATGTTTAATCGCTTTACTCGTCTAGCGATAATTTTACAAATGAAAGAGCTGTTTTTATTAAAGTCCTTTAACGGTCATGGAGATTTGTAACGTTATTGTCTTTACGATGAATTAATAAATGGGCAAATAATGGGTCTGGTTTTTATGAATCGTCGACTGTTTAAGAAAAGATGTACTGTTAAAACCATATAAAATGCGATTTTCTCAAACTCGAAGGGACAATTATCGAATAGACGCGCAACATAATAATTTCCCTGCAGTTGAAACTGGTCATTTAGTAAGCATATTTATTCGGGTGAATGGAAATCTTTCATACGACGGACACCTATATGTATTTATATTTCTCTACACATATAAAACGAACAGACAAAAATGATAGTATACACATTCTACGATTATATACAAAATAGGTCTTGCAAACAATTGATTGCAGCACGTGATACATGAGTGTTCATATGACTATGTAAACCGAAAACATAATGGGACTAATACTGCGTTGTAAGATATTGATAAGTTTTAATTTATCACTTGCTCAACCAACGCTTATTTCTGGCCTGCGCTTACTTGGATGTTTTAGCTCGGATATCAAACATATATTTCTTGATAAATTGCATTAAAATTCAAAAACCTTATTTACAAACATTCATATAAAATACTGTTTATTTCGAAAATTGTATATATTGCTCAGTTCAATTCAAATGAAAAATCACCTTAGTATAGAAGTTCTCGGACAAAAACACAACAATGACAAATTCGGACTACACATTTCTCTGATGCTTCCTTCCTTTAATAACGTTATTTCCTCATGACTCCCTACTGAGTCCTGCCTTCTCAGAACGTATTTACTCGTATTGCCTGGAGAAACACGGTGCTGTGGATTGGCCCCAGTGGAACCTGTGTGACTTGACTGCAATGTACCATCACGGCTTGGTTTATTTAAGCACTGTTTAAAGCATTTGAACATCCCTCCTTTCAGGTTGAACGCAAGTAAAACATGCGGATTCGTTGCCGAATTGCAGGCAGTCATTCCACCGAGGATTGCGTACAGTTTTTTCGAAATGGTACAATGGCTAACATAGGACATTATCATTTCGACAATGAAGTATGGTGTCGTGCACAATATAAAAGACGCGATTATTACACATGTCATTTTAAAATCATGATTTTAGCCTTGGACAATGAATTTGAATGGGTGCTTTGTAGAAAAAACCTTATCTTTTCTTGGGATGTACTTGACACTGTTATGTTGAAAGGCTTTCCTCGAAATGTTCATAAATATTCGCGTATAACACACTGTCAGCAAAACAAACGGCGCGAAGAAAACCACAAACGCAACCCACGTCATCCATATTTAACGATGAAATTGTGAACGTCCTCGAAATATATTCTCGCACTTTACGAATCCGTTGTTGTCTTCGGAAGTGTGAAAAATGCCAACCACTGGTAAGGATAATAAAACCGCCGCCCCCCAGCTTAATCCGGCCATTTTACAAACCTTAAAAAACCAAATATTTATGGTGGATTGCATTCATATGGTAAGATGTACTAAATATGGCTTATGCGCATGCAACATTTCATAAAGTTTATTTGAAAAACAGCCCAATAAAGGAAGGAAGCTTCAAACTTTGAAAACAAAACGGTTTTGCAAAGGCAAACTGTATAGGCGCATGCCAGAATGGAATTGTTTTGAAGGTTGGATATTTTATTACCGCTGAGGAAGAATAAAAACCTATTGGCAACATGTCAAGCCCGTTGTCTAGTATATATTTCATGTTGCTATTGTAGCAAAGGCAGCATGACTCTGCTAATTAAACATTTAAAACTGGTTTTGCTTGCAATACATTTTTTGTGAGTATGTCAGGCTCTTTACTTTTAATATCGCATGATGAAAAGTGAAATAATATTCTTAACAAGTTGGACTATTAACATGCAAATTTTGCATGTTGGTGTGATCTTTGCTTTCGAACTCAGAACGTGGGTTATAATAGCAACATCGATTTACTAGATGAATTTCATTTGGGTAAGTTATGTTCGAATTCATGATAAAAGGAGCAGTTACTGTCCGACTTGGTGTATAATGACCGTAATAAATTTCGACCTTCAAATCAGGTTTGATCTTATGGACATTGATTTGAAAGTTACAGTGAAAACAAGTCAAATGGACATATAATAAAAGCAGGCATATATTATAATTATTATATCCACCTAACCAAAAGTGGGCTCAATTAAAACAGTTAGATTACTTTAGATGTCTTACCAGCGAGATGCACTCAGATACAGTTGCTTTAAGGTTGATTGTCGAATATGTAAATAGATACAAATTCACTTAACTACAGCGAACTATGTGTGTGTTTTTATTTCTGTTTCAAAGACAGAAATCACTTTTAGTTGGAAAGATATATGCTCTTTTATAGCGATATGTATATAAAAAGTAATATTTTGATTGATTGACATCGTCGATCATCATCTTAGCACAAACGCTAATTGTTTATGTCAAATCATTAAAGTTATACTGATGTGTTTAATTTAAAACTGACATGTTGTCATAGTACCCTAGGAATCTAATGGAAAACATCAGGTTGGGCAGACATTTATCTTTATATATAAGGACTTTTTTATTTAATTGAGTCTCTTGTAAGCATTTGAATAATTTTCTAGGAACATAAGCAACACCTTTAAATGACAAACCTTACCGAGTACGACTCTTTTAAAGGGGAAATTATAGCTTGGTGACGGTCTATTGTTATGACAACGAGCATATAGTTGCTAGCCGTCATGGAGAAAGATTGCATGAACTTAACGGCTCGACACATGAAGTCGCCCGCCACCCACTCTCTGTCCACGTACTCCCAGATCAGCTGCGGGACCACTGGCAACAAGATGACCAAGATGTGCGCATCGGTCAAATTCAGGCCGCATGTTCACAAAACAGTTTTTGCAATCAAAAATCGATTTAGCTTGTCATTGAAAAAGGATAATCATTGTAGTTGATAGGCAAAAATGAAAATCGATGTCAGTTAAAATTGATTTTTGATTGCAAAATCGCTTTGTGAACACGGGCCAGAATGAAATTGTTGACCCTTGAGTGGTGATTGAATTTCCGCGAGATACGTCGTTTGAATATTATCCATAAGACTACCAGCACACTTCCAATTATACAGAATGTTATGGTCAGGTATAGAATGAGGAGTCGGTATATTTTGCCAAGCTCAATGTCGTTCACGGTTACGTTACATGGGTTACTTCCATTGCCCTTCGGTATTTGATGGGATGATGACGTGTTCGAAATTTTCATTTTTGCAATAGGAGCAATGCTTTAATAATCCATGGTTGATCTGTCTGCTTACCAACCTGATTAAATAAGAAGATTTTAATTACTACAACAATTAGTTTAACGAACTATTTTGCACCACCCAAATACAAAATAAATGATTCATCTATTAATGAAATTTGCGTATTGTTACTTAAAGGGGCCTTTTCACAGATTTTGGCATTTTTTAACTTATTCATTAAATGCTTTATATTGATAAATGTAAACATTGGATCGTAAAAGCTCCAGTAAAAAATCAAGAATAAAATTAAAAAAAGGAAAAGAACATTGCCCGGAGCAGGTTTCGAACCAGTGACCCCTGGAGACCTGCCAGAGTCCTAAAGTAAAAACGCTTTAGCCTACTGAGCTATTCCGCCGAGTACACATATGCGACGTATTTTATACCTTATATAAGCAATCTTCGTAGTTTCACAAAATTTAACGACAAAAACAGAACTCTCCAAATTATTCAATCGTTTCGCGTTGCAACGCTTTATAATTTTTAGGTTTTAAAATCGTCAAAAGATGCATATAATGGCTATATTAGACCATGGTAAATGTTCAGTATTACTGTGTCCTCACAAATATCATAACTAAAACGAAAATTTGCGAATCTGAAACAACTTTTTTCAATTTTGTCAATTTACCAAAGCGTGAAAAGATCCCTTTAAATACTGTTATACGCATCTATATTACATGCCTTTGTTAGGGTTTTAGTGACTGTGGAAGTCGTATATCAAGTAGCATTTTATGATATTTTTCGTTTCAAGAAAGTCTCTTCTTAGTACAACTGAATTTTTTGCGAAAAGAATCGTCCATGATTAGCCTGTGCGGATTGCCATGGCTAATCTGGGAGACATTTTACGCACATGCACAAAAAACCCTTTTCACAGATCACGGCTCATATACTATCCTTCAAACCGCTAGTTATAAAGATTATAAGGTATATCCTATAGACGGACAGGAATTTGCGAACAATACAACTTCTTGTTTGAAGGTAAGGAAGGGGGTAACAATTAAACAATTAAGCATAAGTGTGAAGTGAGATCTTGTATCCGCATATGAGAATGAGATAATGTTTCAGCATGCCGACATAGTCAACAAAATATCGAGAATTTGGGTATATCGTGTGTGTAATCGTTTAATCAGTTTAACATATATTATGGGTTGATGTTACTTTACGATGATTATGTATTAAGATTTCAAAATATTCAATCTATACAAAAACAGACAAAGCATTGTGCGATAGATTGCATAACTGTTACATCATCGAAATAAGTAGTCGTTTTATTATTGATCGTTTAAAACGAGGCACTTCAAGCGCTCGACTTTCACCACAACCGCATGCTTTTACTAAGTGAAATAGGAGAATACAACATGAATGTGATTATTCCGGTTCCCTCACCCAAGTCCTCATTATTTGCCCACTACTACATCTGCAGAATCGATTGGGGCGCTGTTAATTAACAAAGACATTTCGCTTACTTTCAAATATATTATATTGGCTGTGCTCTGTTAAAAGGGGTTAAATGCATGTGCGTAAAGTGACGTCCCAGATAAGCCCGCGCAGAATGCACAGGCTAAACAGGGACGACACTTTCCGCTTTTATATAATATTTTTCGTTTCAAGAAAGTCTCTTTCTAGCAAATATCAAGTTTTCGCGGAAAATGTCGCCCCTGATTAGCCGGACTGCACAGGTTAATCTTGGACCAAATTTTACGCAAATGCATTCAACCCTTTTTTTTACAAACCACGGCTCATATGGTTTTACTATTTTCTTACGAATATTATATTTAATCTAATTCAATATGTCACCTCAGTAGAAGTATCGAACTAACATACAACGGTGAATAGTTTGACCGTGCTTCTGCATTGAATAATGCCAATAAGTAGTTTTTGTATGTCCTATGTGATCACTTATGCGAGGCAGTCTTTGGAATACTAATATTTAAGCAATATAATTTAAAGGGGACTTTTCAGGTTTTGGTAAATTTACACAATTACAAACAATTGTTTCAGAATCGCAATTTTTCGTTGTAGTTTTATGATAACTGTGAGAGAGAGAGCGAGAGAGAGAGAGAGAGAGAGAGAGGAGAGAGAGAGAGAAGAGAGAGAGAGAGAGAGAGAGAGAGAGAGAGAGAGAGAGAGAGAGAGAGAGAGAGAGAGAGAGAGAGAGAGAGAGAGAGAGAGAGAAAGAGAGATGGAGAGAGAGAAAGAAACAAAGAGAGTGGGAGAGCGATACAGGATAGAGATATACTTGTATATATATATATATATATATATATATATATATATATATATATATATATATATATATATATATATATAATAAAAGTAAAAACAACAATAGAACTTCAAAGATCGTAGTGCTCACAACTCAAGCGCTGCGCATTCAATTTTGCAAACTGGCGATAAACTTAGAAATAGGCGATCTGTCCATGAACAACAAATGCGAGACCCCTCAACAAGACAGATGCCTTTAAGTAAACATTTAGATGAATGTTCACATAATGAACCAACATTTAAAATATTTCCATTTTATAAGCTATTTTCGAACAATATATCAGCTAGGTTAGCAAAAGAACAACATTTTATACATGTATTTAAACCCAAATTAAATTTCATTTAATATTTATTGACGTTATGACGTCATAATTGATATGACGTTATCTCCATGACATTTTTACGTTGTAATATATTGTATTATGCCCTGATGAGCTATGCGAAACGCGTTGGCTAAATCAATATATATTTAAAATCCCAGACACGTGTTTTTACTTTTATTATATAATATTCACAATCTGGATTATTACATTTTACTTATATAACTATAGATATATATAGATATAGAGATATAGATATATATATATAGATATGTAGAAGAGATATATATATATATATAATATATAATATATATATATATAGATATATATATATATATATAACTATATATATATATATATATATATATATATATATATATATATATATATATATATATATATATATATATATATATATATATATATATATATATATACGTTTAGACGTACCATTACGTTACCACGAAGTCATGCATAGTGATGCAAAGATACATTTGAAAACATTGCACCGTTCTAATATTTGTGCCCTTCTTTATTGGCATACCACAATGACAAACCGATAATTAGATCGTTCTAAAGTATAGTAGACATTTTACTGCTGTATCGGTACAGATCGTGTGCATAATTTCCTAGGTTTGTTTGAACAACACGTTTCTGTGCTCTGCAGAGGGTTTGATACTCGTCCATCTTGATTGCGCCATATAGCCTCAATTGGCTGCGGAACGAAGGCAACTATTCTTGAAACAATAACCGAACCGGTTGAACGTTTGTGGATTACTGAGAGTAGTACCCGATTTGCTGAAGATAAAATGCCGAAATATCGCCGATATGAGAATCGGATAATAATGACGATTGCGAACTACACATTTGTTATCGGTTAAAGTGTGCACGTTAACATATAGATATATTGATATTGATATTGACTGTGTAGCCGAATGGAATATACAGTTGCCTAATTTAGATAACTAATATTTATTTCTGCGTCATGAAAAACCCCGCCTCATAAGAAATATGTGATTGTAATTTTCCATTCCATATGTTAACGCTTTTTTGTCGACTAATTTCCATGTATTCGTCACATAGATTTATCATGATACTGATATTTGAGGAGACGCATAAGCCGTTTGTTATACCATTGGACATCAAATAAGATGGGTTTCGAGAGTCAAAACGTTTTCAGAACCACAGTGTTTAAGTCTTGTATATATTATTTCATATATTTGTGTATGTTACAGACATCATGTATTTAATTACTATAGTATTTCTTCAGATGGCGAACGGCGACTTCTTCAACGCTCGGATTTTTTTTATTTTATGTTCGGCATAACTTCCTTCAACCAGAAGATTGAGGAAGCAATTCGGGTTCCTAGTGCACTTCAGATTTGATAGTGCAACAATATGCAGTTCTACTTTAGTTTGATTGTGCAACAATATGCAGTTCTACTTTAGCTATTTGATAGTGCAACACTATGCAGTTCTACTTTAGCTATTTGATAGTGCAACAATATGCAGTTCTACTTTAGCTATTTGATAGTGCGACAATATGCAGTTCTACTTTAGCTATTTGATAGTGCAACAATATGCAGTTCTACTTTAGCTATTTGATAGTGCAACAATATGTAGTTCTACTTTAGCTATTTGATAGTGCAACAATATGCAGTTCTACTTTAACTATTTGATAGTGCAACAATATGCAGTTCTACTTTAGCTATTTGATAGTGCAACAATATGCAGTTCTACTTTAGCTATTTGATAGTGCAACAATATGCAGTTCTACTTTAGCTATTTGATAGTGCAACAATATGCAGTTCTACTTTAGCTATTTGATAGTGCAACAATATGCAGTTCTACTTAAGCTATTTGATAGTGCAACAATATGCAGTTCTACTTTAGCTATTTGATAGTGCAACAATATACAGTTCTACTTTAGCTATTTGATAGTTCAACAATATGCAGTTCTGCTTAAGCTATTTTTTTATTTCCGGCAAAATAATATTAATACAAAGAATCAATATTGGCTTTTCAGCTCAATATTTTTTTGACGATAATGTTATTCAGAGGATGAAAAAGCACGTGTTGGTTTTAATCCATTTTATATTCAAAATTCACCTTATATAACAACAATATATGTTAACCGACAAACGAAATTATACCGCCATATACTTTTTGATTTGTAAAAAAAAGAAGAAAAGAAAGTGAGCAAAACGTTAAGTTCTTTAATATGTTGTTCGCAAGTTTTGCTTGTTTAAGGGTTGTTTTGTTTACCAGATTTAGATTTTTGAATGAAATCACAAAGCATTTAAAACGTCTTGCTTTATCTGATATTAAAACACACAATAATGTGTCTGATATGTTGTCGTTCTATATCACGCAGTATTAAGTATTAGCTTGTGTACTTTCGTTTCTGTAATAAAGAAATATATGTAAACCATCATCACTGTGTTAGGAATTTGATTTTCGACAAGCAAATAGTTTCAAATTACATTAATTCAACCGCAATTAAATATGTTTAATGAAACAGTATTTTGTTATAGGAAAATAATTATATAATCGTGCGTTTTCAGATAGTTTATTGTTAAGATGATTTTTGTAATACATGTCCCGTTATATAAATTCATTATAATATAAATAACAAATGAAACTATGGTCAATGATTTATAAGGCGCGATTTAAATTCAAGTTCTCTAAACAAGTATTACCGAACTTTAGTATAGGAAAACATAATCATTATCAAACGTTATGCCTGTATAGACTGGTTCTAACAGTATTCCTTATTGATATAACGAAAAAATTCAGTGCATTTTTATGTAAACGGCACTTCTTAAGGATTTCCTTATATAAGTAGCAGCTATGATAGTAATTTTTCGATAAAACTGAAACTGGTCAAGATTTGATGTTTTTAAGATGAATGCAAAGCCAGTTGGTCAGTATGCATGTAAAACTGCTTCCTTAAGAAAACGCGATACAAAGATTCAGTTATATAGTTCAAGACGTTTCGGCTTATTACAACGCTGATATATTTTTTAGGGATCTTTTCCTGTTAGGATTGACAAGATAAATGTGGGTTATAACATCTTTTTGTATTGTTACCCGTGTATTCATACGCAGCTTAACATGTCTTTTCAACACAGAATGCAACACTACTATTTAACAAGAAACCCGCTACACTTGCTCGCCTTTGTGTCATCATTTCCGCACTGTCGTTGGCGCGGTCTCTGGGACCATCATTTGTTCCTGTTTTCCTCCTAATGAACGTCATTATTGTCATTATTGTCTCGCAGTAATGGACGCGGGTCTTCCTAATAAAATTGAACATATTTGAAATCTCATTACTGAGGTAATAGCGGTATTAAATAGACATTGCCTGACACATCAACTTTAACCATTTTGTGAAGTGAATACTAAATTTATTCACATAGTATTCCATAGCATTGATATAGAATGAAACAAAATTTACAAATGTTACTGATTGTCGATGCATATATTGAATACATTCCATAACTCACGCCGTAGAACGAACTCGATTTTTTCTTATTTTTAATTATACTTCTAATGGAAAAATAAACAAAAATTGCAAATGATTTTTTTTCAAAATTACTGACAATTGAAGCAAACAACTAAAGATTTAAAAGACAAACATATGAACTGATACACAAATACTTTTTATTATTATTCAATTACAATAAACCTTAAAATTATTAAAAGGATTAATCAGAAATCATGAGAAAACCGAACTTACTTTTATAATTAATACCCATTCGGTATCACGTGCGGTTTAGAGCTTGCCAATACAGTTAGCTTGTTTGGTTCTTGACATCATACGATCTTATATGACATTTAATGGCTCTTGTATGAGATACACCTTCTGATAGAGGTAAACATCGGCTTAACAATATTTCCAAATCCCTCAATGAACGCGTAGAATATTCATGACCGTTAAACAAAAATGCGATCAAAGGACGAATCGACAGACAGATAAACGGACGAGGCAAAAGTTGAAAAAAATATTTTGCGGTCCAAACCGTTTTTACATGCTGATTATAAGGAATAGCTTTTTATATAGATCGATAATTGCTATCATTTCAATCATAACATTATAAAACGGACGCTCCCTCACGTGGACGCATAAACATACACAGAACCGACATTGTTACAGCTATATTGAGCACTGCGCAAGTATTCTCGACAAAAGAATATGAAAAACTTTAATTATGCGACATATAGATCTATTCTTATTAAAGGGATCTTTTCACGCTTTGGTAAATTGACAAAATTGAAAAAAGTTGTTTCAGATTCGCAAATTTTCGTTTTCGTTATGATATTTGTGAGGAAATAGTAATACTGAACATTTACCATGGTCTAATATAGCCATTATATGCATCTTTTGACGATTTTAAAACCTAAAAATTATAAAGCGTTGCAACGCGAAACGATTGAATAATTTGGAGAGTTCTGTTTTTGTCGTCAAGTTTTGTGAAACTACGAAGATTGCTTATATAAGGTATAAAATACGTCATGAATGTGTACTCGGCGGATTAGCTCAGTAGGCTAAAGCGTTTTTACTTCAGGACTCTGGCAGGACTCCAGGGGTCACTGGTTCGAAACCTGGTCCGGGCAATGTTCTTTTCCTTTTTTTAATTTTATTCTTGATTTTTTACTGGAGCTTTTACGATCCAATGTTTACATTTATCGATATAAAGCATTTAATGAATAAGTTAAAAAATGCCAAAATCTGTGAAAAGGCACCTTTAAAGCTAAATATGCAACTTGTGCTTTGAACTTGTATGCAGTAAATATAGCAAACTTGTAGTCATTACATTTGCGAATATGTGTTTCGTTATAAGAAAACATTACACGAGACATTTCTTACGCTGACACATGGTTATTTTTGGAAGGGTTGTAGACGAAATGACATAACGAGAATATTCATGATGCGTAGTAAATTTCTGGTGAACTTATTTGGAAACTTTTTAATGAAGCAAACCAAATTCAGGATAGCAAATAGTTTTATATTTCTCTACATGCACTACCACACCACGACTTAATAAATAGAACACATACAATTCTACATACGTTTGTTAAGCCATCGTCCACTTACACAATCCCATGCAAACTGAAATGTAATAAGTCCAAGAGGAAGAAAATATTATTTTTAACTGAAAACGTTTTCCAAGAGGTACATTAATGTTCGAAAGCGTATGCCACGTATTAAGTATTTACTTAAACACATGGCTCAAACAACTGTAGTGAATTTTATCGATGTATACTGTTAAACAGATGACAACCATTATTTGACAATAAAAGCTGTAATTTTACATTTGATAGCAACAAGTAAAATTTGCCTTTGAATGCTTGATCAACTAATTTTTTATTTTGTTTTGCAATGGTACAGCCGGCGAAGAAAACGTGGAAGTTAAAAAAAATGTTTTAAGATCAATTCGATTACAACTTGCAAACGTTCATGTATAATACACTTTAACTATGAAAAACGCAAAAAAAAATAACAAAAGGTTTCAATACAATTCGAATAGTATTGTAGATTATGTGTATTCTTCCATTTTGACAGTAAATCAGTTAAGTGTAATAAACTTTGAAACAGTCCTAAATACAAACGCATGTCTCAAAACAGAACTTAAAGTGATGATGCTTTTGAAGTCGAATAATATCTTTTTATATGTAACTGTTAAAAAGATTTGGGCCTTATGTCAAGCACTACAGTGGTCATATTCAAATTTACCGGTAAACGCCCTCTAAAGTTTCTTTCATATTTCTTCGTGTATCAAACAACGTTTCATAATCGCAACCGTGTCGATTTGTCACTTCACCATTTCTATTCTGTAACAGTGGTTTGCCCTCTTGTGAGTAGAAATCGCACGTTTCATCATTGTATACGTACCTTTCGAAGCATTTCGGTATTCAGTAAAAATGTACTAAGTTACAGTTTTTTGGCCATATGGAAAACGTAAGAGTCCTTCAAAAAAACGTCATACTTTTGAATATACGTAGCTTCTTGATCGTGTTTAATGTACATTCTGAGTCACATTTGTGGTGTGCCTCAGGAAAGACATATCGTAGGATTGACACCAAAGTCATTGAATAAAAATCAAATGATGCCCTAATGTGTTTACTTATTATCATTTCGTATGTATGTTGAGTAAATACAATACGTAAATATGAGCACAGCAATGCAAATAAAAGAAGCTACAACATTTACGATTTGGACTTATATTTTGTATAACTTAAGCAATATAAATGAATAATGCTCAGCTGCGTGAGAAAAACAAAACATATTTATGGCTCATTTTGCTTTAATATTAAATATTGTCTTAACCATGAACATTTTCCATTTACAACAGTAACAGCATCACCGAAAAGTATGTATACAGTTATAATAAGAAAAGATGAAGTTTTCAAGACTTTTATTTCACAACGCAATTTACCAAATTTTCAGTCTCACATGGTTTCCTCTACATATGTACAATTGACAGAATCCATGGACCCACATAGCAGGGTAATGTAAAACTGTTTATAAATACTTTGAATATTGAATAGAATATAAAGTACATGGACTCTTAATTACAAGCTGTTTTTATTAAAGTCCTCTCACGGTCATGAACGTTTGTAACGGTATTTTCTGCACGATGAATTAATACATAGGCATATGGTGGGCCTGCCTTTTGTGAATAGTCGAATGTTTTAGAAATGTTGTACTGTGAAACCATATAAAATGAGATTTTCTCACACTCAAAGGGACAATTATCGAAGACACGCGCAACATAATAATTTCCCTGCAGTTGAAACTCGTCATTTGGTAAGCATATATAATTCCGGTGAATGGAAATCTTTCATACGACGGACACCAATATGTATTTATATTTCTCTACATATATAAAACGAACAGACAAAAACGGTATTATACACATTCTATGATTATATACAAATTGGTATTTGCAAACAATGAATTGCAGCACGTGATACAAAGTGTTCATTTTACTCTGTAAACCGAAAACATCATGGGACTAAAACTGCCTTGTAAGATATAATTAGTGTTATGTTAAAATGTATTGGTAAATTTTATTTTATCACTTGTTCAACCAACGCTTACTTCTGGCCTGTACTCACTTCGAAGTTTTCGCTCTGATATCAAACATATATTTCTTGACAAATTGCCTTAAAACTCAAATACCCTATTTCAAAGCATGCATATAACAGTTCATTTCAAAAATTGTATATATTGCTCAGTTCATTCAACTAAAAAAATCACCCTATAATAGAACATTCTCGGACAAAAACACAACAATGACATATTCGGATTACACATCTCCTCTGATGCTTCCTTCCTTTAATAACGTCAATTCCTCATGACTCCCTACTGAGTCCTGTCTTCTCAGAACGTATTTACTCGTACTGGCTGGAGAAACACAGTGCTGTGGATTTGCCCCAGTGGAACCTGTGTGACTTGACTGCAATATACCATCGCGGCTTGGTTTATTTAAGCACTGTTTAAAGCATTTGAACATCCCTCCTTTCAGGTTGAACGCAAGGAAGACATACGGATTCGTTGCCGAATTGCAGGCAGCCATTCCGCCGAGAATTGCGTACAGTTTTTTCGAAATGGTACAATGGTTTCCATAGGACATTATCATTTCGACAATGAAGTATGGTGTCGTGCACAATATGAAAGACGCGATTATTACACATGTCATTTTTAAAGTCTTGATTTTAGCCTTGGATAATGAATTTGAATGGGTGCTTTGAAGACAAACCTTATCTTTTCTTGGGATGTATTTGACACTGTTATGTTGAAAGGCTTTCTTCGAAATTTTCATAAATATTCGCGTATAACACACTGTCAGCAAAACAAGCGGCGCAAAGAAAACCGCAAACGCAACCCACGTCATCCATATTTGACGATGAAATTGTGGTCGTCCACGAAATATATTCTCGCACTTTACGAATCCGTTGGTGTCTTCGGAAGTGTGAAAAATGCCAACCACTGGTAAGGATAATAAAACCGCCGTCCCCCAGCCTAATCCGGCCAGTTTACAAACCTTGAAAAGACCAAATATATATGGTGTATTGCATTCATATCGTAATATGTACTAAATATAGTGGCTTGTGCGCATGCAACATTTCATAAAGTGTATATAATAAACCGACCAATAAAGGAAGGAGGCTTCAAACTTTGAAAACGAAACGGGTTTTCAAAGGCAAAATTTATAGGCGCATTTAATGGAATTGTATTGAAGATTGGATATTTCATTACCGCTGATGAATAATAAAAACCTATTGGAAACATGCCAAGCCCTTTGTCTAGTATATATTTCATATTGCTATTGTATCAAAGTCATCATGGCTCTGCTAATTAAACATTTAACACTGGTTTCGCTTGCAATATATGTTTTGTGAGTATGTCAGGCTCTTTAGTTTTAATATCGCATGATGAAAAGTGAAATAATACCCTAATCAATTTGTATCATTATCATGCAATTTTTGCATGTAGGTGTAATCTGAGCCTTCCAACTCGGAACGTGGATCGTAATCGCAACAGTGATTTACTAAATGAATTTCATTTGAGAAAGTTTTGTTCGAATTCGTGATAAAAGAAGCAGTTACTTCCGACTTGGTGTATATTGACGGTAATATTACCATGAACTTTTGCATATTGGTGTAATATTTGCCTTCGAACTCGGAACGTGGGTTGTAATCGCAACAGCGATTTACTAAATGGACGTCATTTGAGTAAGTTATGTTCAAATTAATGTTACTTTCCGACTTGGTGTATATTGACCGTAATAAATTTCGACCTTCAAGTCGGGTTTGATCTTAAGGACATCGATTTGAAAGTAACATTGCAAAAAAGTCGAACGGACATATAACAAAAGCAGGTATATACAACGCATCGCCTTTGTAATTATTATATTCAGCTAACCACAAGTAGGCTCAATTTAAAAAAGTTAGATTACTTTAGATGTCTTACCAGTGATATGCGGTTGCTTTAAGGTTAATTGTCGAATATGTATATAGATAAAATTAACTTAAATACAGCGAACTATGCGAGTGTTTTTATTTCTTCTTGAAAGTCAGTAATCACTTTTAGTCGGAAAAATATATGCTCTTTAATTGCGACGTGCATACAAAAAGAAATATATTGAATCGATTAACATCGTCGATCATCATCTTAGCACAAACGCTGATTCTTTATGTCAAAAAATTAAAGTTATACTGATGTATTTCATTTAAAACTGCCATGTTGTCATTGTAAACTAGGAATGCAATGGAAATCATCAGGTGGGTCAGACATTTATTTTTATATATCAGGACTTGTTTACTTGATTGTGTCTCTTGTAAGCATTTGAATAACCCAATTCTCTAGGAACAAAAACAGCAATTGTAAAAGACCAACCTTACCGAGTACGACTCTTTTAAAGGGGAAATTATAGCTTGGTGACGGTCAATTGCTATGACAACGAGCATATAATTGCTGGCCGTCATGGAGAAAGTTTGCATGAACTTCACGGCTCGACACATGAAGTCGCCCGCCACCCACTCTCTGTCTACGTACTCCCAGATCAGCTGCGGGACCACTGCCAACAAGATGACCAAGATGTCCGCAACGGTCAAATTCAGAATGAAATTGTTGACCCTTGAGTGGTGATTGAATTTCCGCGAGATACGTTGTTTGAATATTATCCATAAGACTACCAGCACACTTCCAATTAAACAGAATGCTATGGTCAGGTATAGGATGATGAGTCGGTATGTTTTGTCCAGCTCAATGTCGTTCACGGTTCCGTTACAAGCGTAACTTATATTGCCCTTCGGTATTTGATGGGATGATGACATGTTCGAATGTTTCATTTCGGCGATAGGACCAATGCTTTCATCATCCATGACTTTTCTATCTGGTTACCAACCTGAGTAAATAAGAAGATTTTCATTACTACAACAATACGTTTAACGAACTATTTTGCACCAAACAGAAGAACAAATACAAATTAAATGATTCATCTATTAATGAAATGTGTGTATTGTTAATTACATAATTTTTTACGCATCTATATGGCATGCCATTGTTAGGGTTTTAGTGACTTTGCAAGTCGTGCATCAAGTAGTATTTGAAGTGCATTGATCATTTCGACCACACCATCCGAATGAACAGGTATAATGAAGTGAAGCATAGACAAATATTAAATTATTTGGGATTTATAGTTGGAATATTAGCTGCTAGCTTTTTAAGAACTCTAGGTTTTGTATTCCATGCTTGTTGCTGATGATTACGTTCTTTAAAATGAGGAAGTAAACCTTATCAATTGATTAAAGGACTCCGCAATATCGTTAACATTATCAATTCAAATGAATTGCCTCACAAAACGAGATATGTCTATCAATGTCTGTCAAATAGTGTTTGAAGCATGCATTTAAGGAAACTCACAAAGGTTGTCCTAAAGTAAACAATTTACGCGGTAATATTGTTTTGTCCCATTTGAGTTCAGCCTTTGACACGATTACGCATACTACAAAAAGGATACTTTGTAAAACATCCCAGAATATATGAACCATGCTTTATGAAAGGTGGTTTAATGAAAATGCACAGGCTCATCAGGTACGACATTTTCCGCATTTATGATATTTTTCGTTGGGTTAATGTTATTTTACAATTATTAGGCATTAAGATTTCAAAATATTCAATCTATACCTTAACAGACAAAGCATTGTTTGATAGACAGCATAACTGTTACATCATCATGGAAATAAGTAGTTGTTTATTTATTTATTGTTTAAAACGAGGTACTTCATGCGCTCGACTTTTACCACAAACGCATGCTATTACTAGGCGAAAAAGGAGAATACAACGTGAAAGTGATTATTCCGGTTCCCTTACTCAAGTCCTCATTATTTGCCCACTACTTCATCCGCAGAATCAAGTGGGGCGCTGTTAATTAACAAAGACAGTTTGCTTACTTTCAAATATATGATATGGGCTGTGCTCTGTTAAACGGGGTTAAATGCATGTGCGTAAAGTGACGTCCCAGATAAGCCTGTGCAGTTCGCACAGGCTTAAAAGAACGACACTTTCCGCTTTTATGATATATTTCGATTCAAGAAAGTCTTTTCCTAGCAGAAATCAAGTTATCGCGTAAAATGTCGTATCTGATTAGCCTAATCTTGGACGACACTTTACGAAAATGCATATTAACCTTTTTATAAAAAAACACGACTCATATGGTTTTACTACGTTCTTACAAAAATATTAGATATAATCTGATTCAATATTCACCTCAGTAGAAGTATCGACATAATATACAACGGTGAACCGTGTGGCCTTGCGTCTGCATTTAATAATGCCAATGAGTAGTTTTTCATGTTTTATGTGATCAAGTTACACATGTATTTGAGGCAGTCTTTGGAATACAAATATCAAAGCAATACAACTGAAAGGGGCCTTTTCAGGTTTTGGTAAATTGACAAAAATAAGAAAAATTGTTTCAGATTCGCACATTTTCGTTTTAGATATGATATTTGTGAGGAAACAGTAAAACTGAACATTAACCATACTCTAAAATATCCATTATATGAATCTTTAAACGATTTAAAAATCTATAAATTATAAGGCGTTGCAACGCGAAACGATTGATTTAGAGAGTTATGTTGTTGTCGTTATATTTGGTGATACTACGAGGATTGCTTATATTAGTATCAGAAATATAGCATTCGTTGTATGAGATCAGGTGGCCTAGTGTTCTAAGCGAAAGACTGTTACTCCAGGGGTCAGTGGTCCGAGCCCAGTTGGGGATTACTTTTTTCTTCTTTAATTTTATAATTGTTTTTTTTTACTGGCGCTTGTTAGATCCAATGTCTACATTTATACATCATTTAATGACAAACTTCAATACATGCCAAAATTTGTGAAAAGGCCGCTATAAGCATACCTTTGCAATGAAAGCACTCTATTTTAACCACAACAGCAGTCTATTACTGAGTGAAAATGAAGCAGGCAAAGTGAATGCTACTATTCCGGTTCCCTAACTTAAATCCTCATTAGTACATCAGTACAACCGACTTCAACGTTGTTTATTAACAACACAAAATTACTGACCTTCAACTTTATAATTAACTTTCACCTATGTTTTTGTTTCCATTCGCCATGAGCGTCAATATGTGGGGAACACAATATTCAGTCAAACTTCAAATTTTCCGCAAGGTCTTTGAGAAGACAGGGCACCGATTTTTTTTAAACATTCTAAATAAATTGAAATATATTTGGTTTTAGATAAGTTTTTTCAATTGCAATTAATTGTGAATAAATAATATTACTATTATAATATTTACTTTAATATTTGTAGCGCAAATACAAACTTCTTAGGTTAAAAAATATATGGTAAAATTTAGGACATCAACACTACTTCAAAACAAGTTACGGCAAAATGTGTCTTGTTCACATATGGTAACTTGGCTCATCTACTAAGTTGACAAATTATATCACTTTAAACTTTTGTCATACAAAAGCAAATAAAACAAGCGTAAATGTTGTTTCTAAGCAAATATGGCTCTTAAACGTCTTCGCGGAAATTAGGCTCGTTTATCGATGCTTTCAAAACCGGGCTCTAGGACTTTGTGCCCTCATTAATTTCTGATATTTAAACCAGATTGTGCCGATCTCCAGTTTGTAAGCAAGTTTTTCGAAACTATGTCGATCATCTGCGACAACACCTGCCGACATGCAGTCCATATTGCTTTACTATATTTTAAGCGTTTGTCGAGGAATCGATAATGTTCGAAGATTGTACCAGCTCTGCAATCTCTCAGTTATAAAGTGTTCTTGTAAAATACCAAATAATTTGCAATCGTATCGCAGTTGTTTCATTTCAACTATATGTTAGAAACGTAGATATTTATACTTTGAAGAAATGGCCTTTTTATATATTATTTAGAAATTATGTATATGCATCACAAACATGCCGCCTGAGTCAGGCAGTCGGTCGGTCTATCCTCAAGCGTTTAAAATTCAACTTTAACATGAAATCTCCACGAGAACAGTTATAAGCCCTGCTCTGTAAGAATGGGGGTTAAATGCATGTTCGTAAAGTGTCGTCCCAGATTAGCCTGCGCAGTCCGCACAGGCTAATCAGGGACGCTTGTCCGCCTAAACTTGATTTTTGCTCAGAAGACACTTTCTTCAAACATATAATATCATAAAAGCTGAAAGTATTTCCCTAATTAGCCTGTGCGAACTACACATGCTAATCTGTGACGGCACTTTACGCACATGCATAAACCCGCTTGTCACAGAGTCCGGCCCATGAGAATTATTAATTATGTTAATATTTTATTGATGCATAGTTTAATATCACACATACCACCTTAGTAAATCCGTCGGTCTCTCCTCAGGCGTTTTCAATTAAACTTGAAACATTCCATCACCATGCAATGAAGATATGCATTATTAATTCTGTTGGTATTTTATCGTTGCATTGTGTTATGTCGTGAAACGTATCTGTTATAGTGTCAGGACTACATACTTGAATCGAAAAAATTTAGATAACAGCACAACACAACCATACGCTTCGTTATTAACCAATTTTCTACTAGGGACCCGAGTCTTTCAAATTTCATTTAATTTCATTTTTAAGAAAGTTTTATATAAACGTTTCAACGAGAATGAATCGTCATGAAATTATTATTAGCTTTCATTATAAGATAATTTGGTATAAATTGCAAGAAAAAAGTCCAATAGGATTTGGTATTGTGATCCAAGTAAGAAGGTTTAATTAGAAACGCCCTAACTTATTCTACTTATTTATTTATTTGCGTGTTTTCATTATAATGATACTTTGCAAGTAACTCATTAACAACCTGTTATAAAAAACCGCAGTCAACGGCTAAAATGACTTAATGGCTACAAATAATAGTTCTATATAAACTCCGATCCACAATTACTTAATAAATTGAACGTTCCGTTTTTCTCTTTTTTTATTGACCAAAATACCAAAAAACAAACGTATTGACTTCGGTCAGGTAATAACGACTAAGAAATCGAGTAAGAACACTACGTTCGTACCGAGCGGACAGTAAAGTGTATTGAATCGCACAACGGGTGTTCGAACATAACAAACAAAAATAATGGAATTATATTAAATAGTTTTCATTTAAATGAACGTTATTGCCTGTCATGAAAGATGAAGACATTTTAGAAAGCATTGAATCATTTTCGATGAAACGAGCTTTTTAATTAAAATTCCATTACTCTCTGAAGGAAAACTGTCAGATCCATTTTATTAAAACAAAATGAAGTTGCGACTTTCTTAAAGTCCTTAAATCTACATGTTCAAATTGTTGCAGTAAAGCGAAACGCGGATACCAATAAAGGAATTTAGTCATTAATGTTTGTACACACTATAATCTCGTCGTGACGACTTGCATTTGTTTGTTTTTTTGTTTGTTGTTTTTACGCTTTTTTATTTTGCTACGTGGCGTAATATATTTGGTGTTGTCCTAATCGTCAGATTGGTTTAAACACAGCTAATGTTTCATGACGGTGCTATTTTGATAAGCTTTTTGATAAGCTGTGTAGCCCACTTTGAGTATGTTATGGTGTATTCCAAACGTCTCATTACAAAATGATTAAATGTAGTCGCTTGAATTATTACAGTCATACGTATATACTTAGAACAACCTGGAATGTTAAGGATAACACGTAAAAGATCGGAAATTATTTACTAAATATAATAAAAGGTTATCTATAAGTTCTGCGTGCCGATTTACGGTCGAATAAATTAAGTATTGATATCAAACAAGTCTAAATTGCTTTAAATACAATAACAAGCATTATTAAAACCATTTACAAATGTGATTGTGTAAGCTTAACACAAGACAAAATATTCAGAATGTTGAAGTGTTTCAGCATTTAGTTTAGTTTCCAAAATGAAATTTAAAAAACTTATAAAAACATGAAAATTTACATACAAATACAAAATGAAAAAAGTAAAACAATTACCAGCAAAAAGTCGGTTTAAAAATCCAAAATGATGTGAACAATAATACAACTGCGTTGCTAGCTTCCGTTATAGTTCTGACCGATACAACAATTCGCATTTTTTATAAGCCCCAAGTCATCGTCGACGGAGTTCGCTATGCTTCTTATTGCTGTAGAATTTCCAATACCTCTGAAGTACTTCACTAGTTGCCTCTTGCGTTTCTTCCTCTACAATCATTCGATTTTACCCCATAAAGACATTTATTATACATACACGTAACTTGCTAGTTGCCTATCTCACAGTTTTGCCTGTCTGCCTCTTCATTCACTCTCATTTTACCTATCAAAGACATTTATGGTACATACACGTAAGTAGCTAGGTGCATATCGCAAGGTGTTCCTTGCTGCCTGCACAATAATTACTCTGATTTTAACCCCTAAAGACATTTATAATACATAAGCGTTGGTTGCTATTAGTGTTACATTGGCAAGTGTTTGACTCTAGGGAGTATTATAGTTACATAACATGAACTTTCTGAGATATCTTATTGTTTGTATTTATGTGCACGTCGTGTGATTGATTGCTTTTATTTAAAACGTTACACGTTAAGAGACTATTAGTTTAACATTAAGTTTTGAGCCGAGGTATGGCGATAAGACAATATTTTATTTGAATAATAAGTTCGTATATCAATATAATTTTATATATCTAGGCTTAAAGTGATTATAAACATAAACTCATTTGTATCCATCTAGCTCCCATGAACGACAATCGTTGCAAGTGGAATATATTATTATGCATCTCAAAATTCAACAATGCAAATACATTAAGAGCTTTTCATACTTGAAGATTTTCACTAGGAGTTAAACAAATAAGTTTTACGCCAATGTTTGCCTCGTCAATTAAGTACTTCATTCTCAGGCTGTACAGTAAGTA
The DNA here is from genome assembly GCF_020536995.1 of Dreissena polymorpha. Classification (NCBI taxonomy): domain Eukaryota; kingdom Metazoa; phylum Mollusca; class Bivalvia; order Myida; family Dreissenidae; genus Dreissena; species Dreissena polymorpha. The sequence continues at coordinate 112,318,154 of NC_068358.1, forward strand.
CATATTTCTGTACATATGGGCTGCATTGCAAAAAAATTGCTACATGAAAATGACAGTCCCACATCGTTAATTTAAACTTATTACCCGACAGAAGAAAAAATAATAAAATGAAATTGTGGATACGCTACACACTACATGGCAAAAACGAGACTCTGCTATGTACAGATATCAAGATAAATTAATAGTTCTAAACTGGATTAATTTTATTAATATAAGTTGCTTAAAAAGAGTCAAGCATCGTATGCTATAATTCAAATAACATGTTGTTTAACAGCGTTGTGTACAAATTGGTATTATATTTGGACAAGTACACAGGTTTACCTACAATATTGAATGAGCAGATTTGCGAGTCGAGTTTGACTATGCAATCGTTGAACGAGTTTAAATACATCTCAGTATTGTACACAACTATTAAAAAATTAGTTATTTGCATTATTCACGTTTACGTTTACATCCAGCGTCAACAGATCGGATCAACGAGGATACATTTTTCGTGATCCCGAATGGAAGTATTATGTGTATAAATGTTGTATTATAATGTGTTATAAAGTATTGATCGTACACGAAATTAAACAGTACATGTTCGACCGTCGAATAACAGAACGGTGACTCACCAATGTCGGAGTATAATAGTCAAATAAGCTATGCCTCTTGACTGACCGTTAAAGGGGCATTTTCACAGATTGTGGCATGTATTGGATATTGTCATTAAAAGCGTTATTTTGATAAATGTAAACATTGTATCTAAAAAGCTTCATTAAAAGCAAGAATTAAATTTAAAGAAAGAAACAAAAGTAATCCTAAACTGGATCCGAGGCACTGACCCATTGAGTAAATGTCAATCGCTGAGACCACTCGGCCATCCGTGCTCATACCATGGGTTATGTATTTTATACTTTATATAAGCAATCCTCGTCGTATCAAAAATATAACGACAACATAACTCTCCAAATAAGTCAATCTTTTCGCAGTGTAACGCTTTATAATGTTCAGGTTTTTAAATCGTCAACAGATGCATATAACGGATATTTTAAAGCATGGTAAATGTTCAGTTTTTACTGTTTCCTTACAAATACCATAACTACAAAGAAAATTTGCGAATCTGAAACATTTTTTTTTAATTTTGTTAATTTACCAAACCGTGTAAATGCCCCTTTAGAGATACGGTAAGACGTCTTATAGTCATGAAAAAGGGGACTGTGGCCAAACCCGCACGGAAATTCAACCAATGATACGATGCCAGTTTGATACATTTACCTAACGTTACTACCGTTTATTCATTGTTGAGGTCTAAACCTTATCGTATGTGGTATTCTTTTTTAAAGATATGTTTACTTGAATTTGTTTCAAGTTGGCTCATCAATATTGAAGACAACGATATTGTGTCATATTGTACTCCAACAGTATAAAGTGCAGACTAACACTTTTTTACTTTGGTAAAATGATTTTACAAAGTGACAAATGTTAACAAAATCAAGGATTCTCTCCTTTTAATGTACGAGTTGTTGACAGTATAAAAAATGCAATATTGTAATTTGTGAAAAATGTATCGAACCAAGAAAATTATTAAAACAGTAAAACAAATATGATGAGCAAGCAATGAAAAAAAATGTATGTAGAATAGTCGTAGTGGGCATTTTGGAAGTAACTTACAGCGTACGCTTACACACATACAAAATGTAGTGTAGTACGTAAGTGTCCACTATTGATTTCATTTAAACATTCATCGACTTATTGTCAAAACTAACTTAAATCGCGATACTAATTAATTTGAAGTGATAAAATGCCCACTTTAAAAACAAAAAACCATAACTCTCTTACGATATAATATAGCATGGTACAATCCAAAGCCTTGCAATAAACCAATGCCGAAAGTGTTTACTGGTGGTTTTTAGTATATTAAACTCAACATTTAATAGACATGGAAATAATACAATGTTTCCCGATAGTTGTGGTTTCATATCTACGGATCATTCTATTTAATCGGTATAAATTCTTGTCGTGATGGATCATTCATCATTTTCAATAACAATTGTAACACAACCATCATGCTAACTTAAAAGGTTCATGCAATGATTGCGAACCTTTGACGAGTTAAGACTTGTAATTGCTATGACAAGGCTAGACAAATCAAGTGGTAACATAAATATAAGCGTGTAAGGGTAAGAGTTTGGTTTAGGGTTAGGGTTAATCTAAGATTAGCAAAACTGATACATTTCGTGTTAGTTATGCTGCGTTTCCGCTTTATTGTGATTCTCCACGAACGACACGATTGGTCATACGTTAATGATCGTGGCCTTTCTTTGAGAGCGTTGATAAATCTCATACGAGTCAGTACGTCATTATACACTGTCATGCGTTTATTTGCGCTTTAAAAACAATTTGACAAGTGCAGTTGGAATTATCTGATAAGGTATCATCTCAAATTTAGATACGTATCAAACAAAACATTTGTTTCTTGAAAACAATCGCTTGCAAACACTTCGATCTGAAAGTAAGAATCTAGATGATTTGACGCGGATTGTTGTTACAATTCAATACGATTATATACGTTTTATGCGAGTATCGCGACGAACATTTAAGCGAAGGATGTGAACCAAATATATTTGTTAAAGTCCGCAGTTCACAAACTGTCCAGGATTAACACGACTGGCATGACAAACTATCGCAAGCTATCGGATATAGATATCAATCGGGAACAGGTAACGTCAAGATACAAGATCTGATAAGGTCTGATATTGACACAATAATACACTCACTGTTAAGAGACCGCGATAAATCGGTACGCCAATCATGATACTCGGAACGTTATTCTCTCAACCGATAATGAAATGTAACTTATGGCATTTCTAGGCCATTTAAGATCATTTAGTTTAATGTTAAATTCACGAACAGAAACTTAATATTTCGATAAATATGGTTTAAAAATTGGTATTTACAGGAATCTTTTTGCGATCACTACCCAGTATGCGTGCTATTTTTGGTGGGAATTTATGTGAAAATCGTTAGAAAGTTCGATGTGACCGAATTCTTTTTTAATGAAACGCCTTCCATGCTGTCTTGAATTTATTTTAAACAAATTTTCACATGTAAACAAGTGAACGTAAATTCTAGTTACACAAAAACTGTTGGCATTGTATTGTAAAACACAAAATCACGTCAATAAAATAAAACATGATATTTTATTTAAATTCGCCTGATTTTTTTTATAGATTTTTTTAAATGACAGTAATTTACAGAAAAAGCAAGTTTGTGTTTTGTTATTTTTTTGGCAGCATTACTTTTTAATTTTCATATAAATCTTTCGTGTGGCCTTTTTACCCTACGAACATTAAAATTATAAGACTTTGTGAGGCGAGATTGTGATAGCTTCTGTATTATGACAAACCCATCCATTCATTCGTTTGGACATCCTCCTGGCGCTGTACAATCATTTGCAAAGTTCAATTACTTAGTCATTGCGAGTATTTTTCCAGACAAACACGAATTTTGGTATTTTAATGTTTCTACAACGCCTTCTTCATCTGTTGTTATTTATTTCTCTATTAATTCAAATGCAAGGCAAACGTTAACATAAATGTGGAAAATCATAACATCTTACGCAAGCAAATATTTTGAAATTCATGTCAAACACAATTACGTTCGGTACACGTTTAATAATATTGAGAAAACTGCCTCGAAAATCACACCTTGATTCGTACCAAATTGCAAAATTGTGCAAATTAATTCCGCGATGGTTATTACCACTCAGATAATAAGTTTCATGAAACGCGCAGATTTGAAACGTGAACACATCTAAGTATTTTCTTCGAGAGTCGTACTTGTGACATACCGTAACGTATTACAACCAAATTCGTTATGTATTTTGTAAATGAGTATTATAATTCAATCAGAATTCGAAATGTCTAGTACCTATGTAAAACTGCATATTTCATTCGAAATAAAATTATATAAACCTCAAATACAATGAATGTAAGCTGATCTAGGACATATATTAATTATGATGTAAAACTGTTCTTAAGTTTCATATTCAGATTTGCAATTTGGTGTTTTCTCCTCTCCCCCCCCCCCCCCCCCCTCAACAGTACAACATCATGCAAATATCTTTCAGTAAACAATACATATCTGGCAATTGCACTAATCTTCAAAATAAGACGCTTTCGTGAGCCTAGTAAGAAAACTAGTTATTTCGCAACAAACACTTAATGTCGTTACACCACTGAAGCTTAATTGCGCAATTGTACTGCTAAATATCGCAAAACGTTGAACTGCTTCTTAATGTCGCAATTGTACTGCTAAATATTTCAAAACGTTAAAGTGATGATCGTTGAACTGCTTTTTAGTGTTGCAATATCAACATTAAATGATGTCACAAAGCTTGTAAACAACATAACGTCCTAAGCGATATAGCGATAACTCGAGGCCGAGGAAACTGCAATTCCAGAGCTTCACTTGCGATCATGGAGGTTATATTTGCACTGCCGGCAATTTTTCAAATTTGGTTTATCTGAAAACTTTAGCCTCCCCTCTTTTGCCCGTCCCACCTGCCCAGCAAGGTATAGTGCGACGTTTAGAGTTAGCATTTCGACAACATCGACAAGATCGTCATTAAAAGTTTTATTTGCATAAAGCGTAACTCACATGTGTATCAATGCGTTGCATACTTTGTTAAACATGTTATAAACAAAGGTCACTTACCTAAATTAAAACACATGCGGGAAAATATACTAGTAATTTATATCCTGAAAACGTTGACGGTGGTTACATTTTTCACATGTATAATACTAGTATACGTCTGTCTTAGGATGCAACATCGTTATTCATAAAAGTTCGTCCTACGTGGCGTAACTCCAGCATAAATTAAAAAACTAACATAGGAAAATACTTTTAAACTGCCTATGTGATGTTTGAGTCTTGTAAATGATTTCACGTTAGCTTCAAGTTTGTTGAACGTGTGCTCGTAAATTCCGAATGATTGTTTTTACCTGAATATTCGCAGCCATATAAATAGATTTACTGAAAATTATTCGTCATTTTTCACCATGTTTTTTTAGTCATTCTTGCTCGCATATTTAATGCTTTAACTAAGCTTTTGAACCCATGTTATGTCCGCCTTGCGTCATCCTTCATCTGCCGCCGAAAATAAATCAACAAAATATTCTGCTTTAACGCTTGGAAGGTTTTAATTACATTTTACGAGAAGAATCATTTTGTTACCCCCCTTTTTAATTGATATGATATTTGTTTATGCATGCAACCAGGGCTAAAAACAGATTTATAGCTCAATTATTTTCATTGGAATATCGGCAGCACGCCTATGATCATTTACATACAAGTAAACAAAGTATAGTCAAGGTTTATCAGTACAATACAAATGCTATCATGCCAATAAACACACATTACAATAAAAGTGTTCAAACATTATGTGCAAACGTGTTATATTAAATGCACAAAGAAGTAAACAAGTAATATATAAATCTATACAAATATAGTTAGGGTTACATACACTTATCATTTAAGGAGCAGACAATACTTGTTATTTTTCTTCAAGGAGTTTCGTGGCATCGGTAATGAATCTGACAACAATGCTAATGACTTTATTATTGTGACCAGAAAGTATGTTTTTAAATGTAATCAAATTTGGCAAGCTTGATCGAATACAATATTGTGTTAGTAGATCTTTATCGATTAGGCAAGTTAAAAAAAAGATACACACATTCAACAGCGTTAGTGTTAAATAGTATACATGTGCGTTGATCTCTTGGTATGTTTATATATCTACAAGCCTCTTTTTCCAATTTATAGACGCTAAGTTTAAATCGTATTACATGTTGTTTGGGATTTTTCGTATTGATGCAATCTAAATATTTTTCATACGCGAATTCAGTCTTAAACATTCTATAGTATTCTAGTTTCGGTTGGTTATAGATTGTATCGTGCCAATTTTTAATAAATTGGTATTTTAATATTTTGCTAATTTCATTAGAATAATTTAAATTGTCAATTACTTTATTGAATACAAGTTCGTGTTCTAGTTGTTCTTTTTGATTTTTAACAAATGTACACCACATAGATGAGTTATTGCTTTTATTATACCTAATAAAATAATTGCACAGTGTGCATACGAGATTTAGGATTTTGTTTTATTGTGTCCTAAAAGCTCATTTCCTGCTGTACACATATAGTAGAAAGTGGAAATCTGCCTAGTTCGCCTAAGACAGCGGCATTAAAAGTGTGAGAGCGCACAACAGGAATAGTAATACAAAATTTCAAATTAAGTTTGTGAACTTCATCAATATTGTAAATTCCCCATATTTCAGATGCAAATGAAATAATTGGTACAAATAGGGAGTCGAACAGAGATAATTTTGTAAAGAGTTTAGCTTTACTTTGCAAAGAAAAATGACAAAAATTGGTTGTAAGCTTTTAAGGTTTTGTCATTATTTGCCTTAATTGCTTGGTATATTACCTATTTAGTGTTGTTTTAGGCCTAAGTAGCACAATTCATCAACGATTTCAATAGCCTGTTGGTTGATATTCCATATCATTGTACCATCGCTTTTCCTGTTTTAGGATATCCAAATTTGAAGTGTGTTTATATCTGTTTGTTATCCCCATTTAAATGAGAATTGATAGACGGAATCTAATTACAAGTGAAGACATTCTGCATTGGTGGTAAATAACCCTGTTTCACTCCAAGTGTGACATCAAAAAGCTCAGAATAAGACAAGTCTTTATAATATTGAATTCTTTATTTAACATTTCGATATTGACTTGATCATCTTTAACATTTTACAACTTATTCCTGCCTGAACTAATTTAATTCATGAAGCCTCGTGTATATCAGTATTAAATGCCTTTTCATGATCAATAAAAACGCAATAAAGTTTCGCTTTGGTATAAATAATGTTGTGAAGTGTGTACAATAAAAATGTAATCAATCGTACTAGTACGATTATCTCCAAATCCAAATTGCGATGTTTTGATTATAGTATTATAATATCATTCTCGCACCAAGAATTAATTCCATTGCGCAATGTTAGTGAAAATATTAAAGCTATAATATTTTAGATCAAAATTATCAATGTGATTATTTGAAAGTCTATAATTCCAAGTTTTCGTGAGAAAAAGACTGTCATAAGTATTAATACAACACTTAAAAAATCACTGTCATGTTTTATTGAAGGCCACGAAAATTACACGAACAAATATTTAGCTGCCTCTGGATGTTTTCCTAATTACTTCGGGGTTAAGAAGCGCCGTGACTCCCGGCATCGCGACGGAGGTTGTTTCGCGGTCCACGGATTGGCGTCTCTGGTACAGGTACGGGTGGAGGTTGATCATGTGTTTACTTTACACGGTCGAAGTAAAGCGTGTCATACGAAAGCGACGCCTGCTTGCCGTCCTTCCGGGCTTGCATTGTATAAGGCCGAGTTTTCGTCGGCGCTCTTGCAAAACCTACGGACACTGGTCACCGACATGGTTATTACTGGCGGGAAGACGTTCATATATTTGATTTTTAAATATTCAAGTTTATCACTGTTAAAATTGACTTTAACTTATGTTCGTCGTTATTTACCTTGTTTAAATTGACTGACCATATGTGAACGATTTATTTTTTTTACTGATCTTTTATTAAATAATGAATAACACAATACAAGGTTTTTACGATGGTCAAAGTTTGAAAACATTTGTTCAAATTAGCTTATTCTGTGACCTGTAAGCGGGGGACATTGTTGATGCGCGCGACGCGTCGTCCTCATAGGATGATCACGTGCCAATTTCTATCAAATCAAATCTTGCACAACAAAGTGATGGGCGTGACACAAGCCTATATTATAACTTGACGTATTATCAAAACAAATATAAGCAAACTTTAAGTGCCCACTGTGACATTGACCTTTAAGCAACCGAAATTCATTCTGAGAATTCCATTTTGCCGTTCACACATCAGCATCCTTCCGTATAGCCATTTATTTACACCCATCCAACCATACCTCTCTCCATCCGTCTATTCACCAATCTACACTAATACGTAGGGTAAACACTATATGATTCTTCATTTATAAATATTGCAAAGGCATACACATTATAACTCTCAATGTACCGTTAGTTGTTACTAAAAAATGTTTTTTTTTTACCAAGCTCAGTTATCATATTCTCGTAAACGCATGCTGTTTAAGAAGCTTTTTACTTAATTTGAGTCGTTGAGAGAGCAATTATACGTAAAATATAGCTATGTAGCAAATGTCGAAAACCGCTTGAGAATAATAACCCCTTAGTGTTTTAGATTTTGAAGCAGGTGAAAAATCTCATTTAATTCCCAGTGCGGGATGGTTAATGCTCCTTCAAATGCTTAGTAATACTTAACATATGCAAGAAAAAGTGTAAAAAATGTTTAGCGCCCCAAAGTGGGTTAACAGCGTTATAAACTCTATCGTCAACATATCACGTTTTCAAATATCTATTTTAATGTGCACATTCACGGCAACATCAAAGTGTCATATCATCTGAATAGAATATCGAAAATATACAATACAATATGTTCCAGCTCGTTTGAATTGCCTTTACATTTCAGGACATAAACAATTCAATAAGCTATTGCTGCGAATGTACAAATCAACGTTATGGTTCGATTTATTACGCTTTAAAGAAATACTACTATGGCCGAATTTGTTATTTTATATATGGTGTTTTTTTCATCAAATAATATACAAATTTAAATGCAAATATAATCCGAGTATGTTTTGAACAATAAGCGGCCATTTCAGAGCGGCTTAAGCGGCTTATCAATGCATAACACCAGTAAAATGGACTTCAAACAGTAGGCTAATCAGGGATGACACTTTCCAAATTTATAGTATTTTCCAATTAAATGAGGTCTCAAAACGAATATCAAATTTATGCGATATGTGTATTTCAATATAAGCCCTTGCGGACTGCACGGACTTAGATGACACGACTCTTGACGCACATGCATTAAGCCCCGTTTTCCGAGGACGCGACTAATACATTTTGACAATTTCGCTCTATGCCAACCAGAGACCATCACATTGTGTGAATGTGAAGGCTATTTAAAAAGTAAGCGTTGCTGACGTCTGAAGTATTAAATGTTTTTATGTTAAAATAAGTAGTTGTTTGTATTATAATAACTTTATATCTTCCAATAAACTAACAACTGATCAACACACAATGGTTATGATATTTGTTCACACCTAAAGATTGTCATTTTTATAATCATGTTATACACAGTAATAGTAAAACCGTGTTTCAAAATATCGGAACACGTTCTGACGTGGTAGTTTTGTATATTAAATGTGTCATTTCTATTACTTATATGCAAATGAAAATAAGCAGGCAGTCCGACTTTGTTTATGACATCTCTATTTCCTTCTGATACAAAAAGATAAAAATGGTTGCATAATTTTGTACTTTTGCTTCATCACAAGACACTCAATTATATGGGGGTGTAAATTAGACGTAGTCAGCTCTGCGTGAGGACTGTTATTTTCTCCCCAGACACACGTGCTTGTTCTCTGGTCTTTTCATAAAATATGAGTCGTGCTCTGCGAAAAGGGGGGGGGGTAAATTCATGTGCGTTAAATGCTAATCAGGGACGGCTCAATTATGTCGGCAAAATCGTTTTTCTGTCCAATGCACAACATCCTTAAACCAGCATTGGATCTTGCGACTTACAGGTATGCGGTGAAAAGGTTGACAACGCACACTCTCACAATATTTTATATTTATAATGCCACGCGCGTTAACTTCATATGATATGTGGTGTGTACATAAAGTTGTCTGTAGACGTATACAACCAAAATAAAGCTTATATACGTTCGTTACGGTATTAAAAAAAATCAATAAATTACCGAATGATGTAGTACATTTATTTCTGGTTTGGTAATATCCTTTATACTGGATTTGCTAAACAGATTTGTGGATTCAATTTGAGTAGAAACTAAATCGGCCCCGAGTCGTTGTCCAACACTTGATAGTTTGTTGCCTATTTCTTTTGTCAATTAAATCTCTTCAATGTTTACTGTGTATGCTGTTTTAATTTAAAATAAACACTTACAGATGGTTGAGTTGTCTACAATAGCATTTTATATGTTTTCTAACGCATTTAAAAACACTATAAAAGACTATCAAAAATACATAAAACTGATGTAAGTGGTCTAACAGTATTCGTCATTTAAATTCTGTGTAAAGCATCACGTACATACTTTATAGTATTAACGTACGCACGGGTCTGACGATGCAAATTATTATATTTATTTAGTGTAAATTATCTGTTTCATACGTGCAGGTATTCCATTTTCAAACAAATATAATACAACATATAAAAGCTTGGAATAGTTTTTTAATAAAAATGTAAAAAAAAATGTAATAAAACACGTATATAAAGTCTATCACTAAGTGTTTGGGTTTAAAAGTTCAACAGTTATGCGTGTCATTGAATGTCCGCTGGTGTTGATATAAGTTATATGTATATATATATATATATATATATATATATATATATTACCATGCAGTCCACGCGCACCACATAAAACATAATTTGATAATTTGCATTTAAAGCACACTTGTGCACACGAAATCGGAATATTCCATGGAAAGCAAGCAACTCGCATAAAGATAGCGGGAAATACGTGTGTCGATTAAAGTACCAAGTACCAAGTACCGGAGTGTTTCTTGCTATTTCGTCATACCGAACGGTCACCAAGTTCGCGATCCGTGCTTGGGAGTCAAGGGCAACACGTGGCAGAGAGTCAGTCACTAGATCAATGTGAAGTATGATGACGTAAAATCAAAGAAAAACCTCAACGATTTTGGTAAGGTATTAATATATTATGTACATGTACTACATTTTAGAGTTTATTAACTTATGTGACGCAATGAGGTTGTTGTTCAGGTGTTCTTGCCCTTGGCAGGAGCCTTGGTTGCCGGCTTGGCCCCTTTAGCTGCAGGCTTGGTGGCCTTGGCCGCTGCAGGCCTCTTGGCATCCACAGCCCCAGAGCGTGCACGTTTCTGTCTGGCCTCAATCTCGGATATGGATATGGTCTAATATCTGTCCTATGAATTCAGACGGAGACGGTCGTACGAACGGTGAGGAGCTTGGAGACCCGGAATGTGTGTTGACCATGGACCACCCGTCACCCGGTGGAAACATGACTATTTTCCATCCAGGTAAAGTACTCTCTTAGTGTTCTTAGTATTCTTTCTTAGGGCATATTTTACATAAAATGTTCATGTCAACCATGCTCATTGGTATACGTGTCGTATTACAATTGTATTACAAATGCGATTTATTCACTTTAAGTGCATTAATTATGTTTTTTTATGATTTTAGCATGAGATGTTGTGTTGGTTAGTAAAAAAGTAAACTTTCATACCGTTACGCTGGGGTAGGTTAGCAGGTAGTCAGTGTAGCATTTCCATACTCCAGGTATTCCAGAAATGAAGATGGAACGCTCACAGACAATACTAGAAAAGCATTTTGTGACTTGCATCGGACTACAAAGAAGAAGATTACGATGAAACACCGCAAGGTCATCTCACATATTGGATCGACGCACAAGCGAGGGAAGACGCTGTGAATTCGGTCCGACAAATGGTTTTGATCATCCGAGGTAATTTATTTTAAAACCGTGAACAATATAGAGACCTCAACAGTGATAGTCAATCATAATACAAAACCAGTTCTTTTTGAAAATTATATGTTCTATTTGGTTTTCTTTGGTTAGTGAATCAATAAAAAAGTGTACATCTTTTTAAACTAGGTTAATAATTTGAATATATGTAATATCTACAATTTTTATACAATTTATTGAATCATTTTCCCATTATGTGTGCTTAAAATATCTAATACAAAAGTCAAATCAAATATTATTTAATAATTGAAAAAAATGATTAATTGAAAACAAAACAGAACAATGAATACTTGTTTGTCATGTTTATTGATGGTAACGAACAAGAGCAATTTTAAAAAAATGTCAATTTCATTTCAATGAAGTCAACATTTAGTGTAAATGTTCGATGAATATGTTCTGTTTTAACGGAACATGATTTTAATGAACACATTATATATGTTCTAGTGAGCGTGAACATACGTTCAAGTTGCTGTACATTGTCAGAACATTATATAGAACTATTTCGAAATTGTAATATTGTAATTTCTATAGTAGAATGTGATTTCATCATGTGTTTTAATCAAGAAAGTATTGTAGAAGGTTATAAGTCAAGAAAGCGCCCACATGAGATTCCAAGGAACTTTTCCTTTCTGAGATAGTAGTGTTCAAAAGGCGCCAGAACAGACGTGTTAGAAAAAGAAAAGCTACCAACACCTGCCAATCATGTGTTTGTACACACCACAATCATTCAGCCCAGATATGCACAACTTTGTAAATATTCAGAGCAAGTTTGACGAAGAGTGGGTCAAACATGTTAAATTAATATAATGTTTTAAATATGGTCTGTAACTCATGCATTGTTACTCGCATTCATTTTTTATGAAAAAAGGAAAATTAAAATGATTGATTATTATCATATCAGAGCATGATGTCTTGAAAGTATTTAATATCAGCAATGATATTCTGTAATCTGATTTAATTGTGTTACAGACGTTTGATATATATGGCATGTACTTTGTACTGGGCTCAGACCCATAAGAGAGAAACTTGTTTATAAATGGTAAGCAAAACAAGGGAAAACATATGTAGGGTAGGCATTTTGGAAGGTATGCAAGTCCTTACTACAGTTCAAACATCTTAACACATGAAAGACGCATACTGTGTACGCTCTCTTGAGCATCTGTCAACACAGGATTTTTATATTAATTCCCGAGCATGCGCCAATAAATACTTAATAACCCTTATATCTTTTGACAAAGCTTCTTACATAAAACTAAACAGGTTATTACCAATCATCATTTTGACAGATGATTGTCATGTGTGGTAATTCATTCATATGACTTTCCAGTCAGCAGAGCAGATTTGATAAGTTTCTATGACAAGAGTATTCATAGTCCATATTGATCAGTCTGGGTTTTTTTGCACCGTGAAAATTTGTAATGAACACGTATGTAGTGATAAAATAACACTTCCTGAAAGAAGCAACGCTGTATTTTCACCTATTTGTTCCTGAATAAAGCAATCGCGAACATACAAATTTCATCATTTTGTTTATGTGTATGTGTTCATGTGTCATGAAAACATGACCTAAATTGAAGTACTTATGTGCATGGAGTCTGTTCAATGTATCATAATAGGGTTATCGATGAAAGATATTTGTTTAATCCGCCAAATTTGTTTCGTCACCTGACCTGTTACGCACATTGTGAACACTGGCAGACAAACATAGCTCTTTAAATGAAGCCATGCAATTATATGTACCAATTAAGCTGTACACAATTAGCCGTATATCAGTTTTTTTGTATTGTCAGAACGATACTTTTGGAACAAAAACAAATGACTATGACTATGACTATGACTAATGACTATGTTGCACTACAGCATCTGTCAAAACTAACATCTAATTTACGTTTTCCTAAATTGCGTTCTTATGAAAAGTTGAGATAGTATCAAAATGTGTTCGGTCTTTCAAATATAAACTAATCACTGACCAAGGGTGAAGTCAAGTTAAGGTTTATCAAACATTTATCTGTTTTTCAAATATAAATTAACCAGTTGCCAAGGGTGAGCGTATGTATTACTAAGACAGATAATCATGCATGTAGTCCAGTGATTTGCTGTCTGGTTAACCCATGATTTAAAGATTAGTTACACAAGTTATGACGTGCCATAAATGACCCGATGAACATAATCAAGATTCGTCAGTTTTTGAAGTGAGATTATGAATCAGTTTCTTATTCATGTGAAATCTCCTGACGAATGTGTCGTAAATATAGAACAAAATAGCCACGAGTCTTTGTTCATCATTTAATCACAAATATATGTCCTTTAATGGAATGACGTGATTTATGTTAAAGTTAACAAATAATTGTATTCGTTCTTCAAATCAATTAAGCATTTTAGATAATACTCAGTTATGTAGCATTGTAAGATTTTAAAAGAATTTGTTGTCACACAATGTTTTCAAGAACATTAAACCATGCAACTGAACTTGTTTTATGATTGGGATTGTGTTTTCTGCAAGTTGTCTTCAGTTATAAATATACACGTACGATCATTAAAATGCCCAATCAAGATATAAAACACTCGAATTTGTTGAATTGATATTCCCCGCCAAATAAATTTAGTTAATGAATGGATGCAAAACCCTCGATATATATATTATTTTTTTTGATTTTGTAAGGCGGCCCCGGCTCCCTCACTTCGTGAAAAAATGAGTCGCGAACTTCTGAAAATTGTGAGAAAAAAACGATTCGCGAATTTGTAAAAATTGTGAAATTCAGTTTGTACAGAATACGTTTAGGTAAAAGCATGTTTAATACTCGCATCATATTAAAATGTCTCTAAATAATGCATTAAATTATTATATTTATTGTCTTGACACTTTCTTTCAATACATAACCACTAACAACACTATTATGACTGGTAAATTCTATCTAAAACAGGTATACTGACCTTACTGGATTTGTGAATCTCTTAAAAGGAAAAAAACCCTGATATGGTATTATCCTAAAAAGATCATTTACTGTAGGGTTATAGTTTGTATGCATTGCAATTCTCCTCATTGTTGTCTATACGTCCATGATGTTTCATGTTAAAAAAAATCTTATCTGAGATTTAGCATTGAAAAGTTACATAATAAAAAAACAAGGGCAATAATTCTTAGTTAAGAAAGTGCAGGGTTATGGTTTTAGTGCGTGGTACTTCTTCCTATTGATTTATACACACCCATGAATGTTCATGTTGATATCTGATATGGTATCTGAGATAAAGCCCTTAACAATTACATCATACAAGAAAACATAAGGCAATCACCCTAAACTATGAAAGTGTCTGGGTATTTTTGTGTGCATGACACTTTTCATGATCGATATCTATACACACATT
Organism: Dreissena polymorpha; assembly: GCF_020536995.1. Classification (NCBI taxonomy): domain Eukaryota; kingdom Metazoa; phylum Mollusca; class Bivalvia; order Myida; family Dreissenidae; genus Dreissena; species Dreissena polymorpha. The sequence continues at coordinate 112,333,174 of NC_068358.1, forward strand.
AAGTTTCATGTTGACAGCTTATATAGTTTGTGATACATGTATATAGTTCTGAAAAGTTTTTTGACAGGCTGACTGAATTGGATGACAGACGGGAAAATCCAATAGGATACTGTTTATATGCGTTGATTAAGAAGTTAAGGTAGCGCACCCCTAATGGGCACATATCCAAATATAATCTAATTACTTTTCTTAATCAGCATCATTTCACTGAACTACATGCAAATTTTAGGTAGGCTTTCCATGCGATTTTAAAAAATATACTGATTTTTTCAAAACCACCCCCACGCTCGGCTTTTGTCCAGTTTTTTTTTAACCCTGGGGTATATAAAAGTTCCATAATTCATTCAAATTTCCAAATATGGGTATGCAGTTGGTGTGTACAGATGCAGTTAAGGTGTTAAAAGTTTAAACAAGATGACATTAGTATTCATTTACAGACATTTATTTTTTACAAATTTGTATCTATGGAAGAGCGCCATGAAGTGTAAGTGATTTCAGCAAAGTAAAAATTGGGTCGGTTAAAAACAAAAAGTCATGAAATTCAAAATAGTATAATTAAGTTATATTGTGAACTTAGTTTTTATAGAAACACTATATACAGCAAAAATACCGAGAAATAGACATTTTTACCGTTTACTTTTTGAAATAAAAATAAAAATGCAACATGCATCATTCGTATTTTCAGCAGTAAATCACCAAATTTAGCCATAACGTTGTTTTAATTTAGGATGTGCATAAAAATTTCAACATATTTAACAATAAACATAGCTTATATGCTATATTTAATCAAATTACGTTAGAAAAGAAATAAAACGCGTCGCAAAAAGTATGCGATGTCGGCAGGATTCGAGCCTGCGCGTTAAGATCCCAAAATATTTCTAGTCCATCGCCTTAACCACTCGGCCACGACAACTTCACATTAGTACAAGCTTAAATAAGGTATCCATAAGTTGACAGATAAAAAGGCTCGTCGATCTTTGCAGACATCGCGAAATTGTATTTTTATGTTGATATTTGGATCAAAGTCAATATTTATTGTGAAAATAATGTATTCTAAAGGAATTACGTAAACATATATCAAAATTCGAAGTTTGAAAACAATAAAATGCATCACTCGGAAATAACCGATCATTGAAGATCGGCAATGATCGTAAAATAAATCGCGGGAAATCATTAGAGGTGCGCTACCTTAAGTAAGTGTCATACAAGGCTGAAAACGACTGCACTTAACTGAAGCAGGTGTACAGAGCCACTGTTTCAGCCCCAGCAATTGCAGGCAACTCGGTGCCTATGAATTTCATTACAGCCTCTGTAAAAAAATCAATACTTTCATTGGAACCTCCTCCTCCTTAAATGAACAATTTCATAACTGAATTGTTTAAGCAGGCGTTCACTGGAGTGTTGTTACATATTTATCAACATAATATTACTTGACAGGAAAAGTAAACAATGGCTACAAGTAACATAATTTAACATGACTGACTTAAAAAGTATCAATTTTGTTTGTTCTTTGCATTAAGAGGACTTGCATTTTCAAAGTGATGTTGGTCCCATTTTACAATTAATTGTTGACTACGAGTCAGTGCACGGTGCCTTAAGTTATGCTCGATTGGTAATTGCCGACTCTGGTACTACTTAAATGCACCCCTGGTACTCTTAAGTATACTTAAGTGTACCCCTTGAAAAATACAAAAATATGATGAAACGTACCCGGCAATTCTAGCGCTTAATTGGACGTTTTCCGTTTTTTTCATATTAATTGTGTTCATATTTTTGTCAATATGTTATGAAGTTGCCTCTTTTTATCGAAGCATTACTCAAAAAAGCATGTCAATGCAGGTCTTGTTTAAAGAGAAGTTTATTTTTGTTTTCCGTAGCGCGTTTTACAACATCGGGTTTTGGGTGGGAATACAACTCGGGTACAGTCTAAATCGGCCGGGTACGTATAAGGATATTCATATCAGAAGGTGCTTGGCTATCATATTCAGCCATTTTCTTTTATGATGTTCATTTTACTTTTTGGATGATTTCTTTTTATATTCATCCTCCATCTTAGCCCACATATCCTGTTTTTGAATGACTTGTAACATCAGTTATTAAATACATTTATTTCATTCATTAAACAATAAAATACAATAAAAAATAAATTTTACAGTATTTCATTGTCTATCAATCTAGAAAATAAAAGACGTTAGAAATTTATTGTTATTTAGTATTATCATTTAGAAATACTTATGAGAAGATATTTATTGTAAACAGTTGTGTTAATAATGTGATTTAGATCTTTTAGAAAGAGTGTAATATTTCTGTATAGTTACTTGTTTGATTATGTACCGAAACAACATATTGTTCAATAGTGCAGTTGCAAAATCTGCAAGACGAAAACCACTATTTACTATCATTTGTGTTACCATCGGGTAATCTGAGGCGCGTGAGGTCATGGTTGCAAACAGGCTAAACAACACTCCTAACCCCATCAAATTGCAGAGGATCTAACAGTCATCTAGCAAAAATGTTTACTCGTTGCTTTTTAGGTGCCGCCATTTTCTTTACCGGTTGAAGTGTGTTTATTTTACCAAGTAAAGGGTTCTATGTTTAGGAACGGGAATTCAAAATTGCGACGAAGGTGAATGGTTACAAAATGACATAACTATGAAATACATGTATAGAATTACATTATTCCACACATACCATTATGCAACGATCCGTTTTCTTTTTTGACTTGATACATTTCCATTGAATACCTTACAGACATAACACTTGTACCGAAAACGCACTTAATACGATGCACAGATTACTCTACTCGGTACGTTTTATCGATTAAGGTATTATTTGCTTTTCGCATAAACAAGGATTAAGTCATATATTGAGTTAAAACAATGTGTTTAAAGTTATAAAACACAATACAATGGAGTATTTGCACGAAACACATTGTAAAAGTAACAGCCGATTTAAATCCGTTAAGCACTTGCTCTGGGAACAGTCTACAGTTGTTCTTGAAAATCCACAGACCGAAAACCACTGTTCTGCAAAACAACCTCAAAACAAGGCCTTCAGTCACAACCAACCTGCAAATAGATCCAGAGAATATTCAGTGCAGCTCATCAACAGCTTGAAAATAAAGCACAAAACAATGCAAATAATGCTCTTTAAATTGATTTCTGGGGTACAATAGACCTTTTCGGGGATCACGGAACTTGCCCCTAAAAACCCATATTTAGATAAACCCGGCAATCACATTTATCTTTCCGGGTAAGATAACGCACACAGTCGACAACATGCTTTGTACTATCACAGCAAATGCTTTCAAACTGAGCCAAACAAAATGGGTCATTACCATTAGACTGTTAAGATCTCCTAAATTATTTAAACCAACTGTTGAAATCTGTCAAATGTCGGCTGCTTTAAGCAGTCAGTACATGTGTTTACTTCTCACTGAGCATGTGCAGAATGTTTACTAAAATCCAGGTAACTTAGTTTCGAATTACTGAAAACTAGTGAAACTACTAGAATATTGGCCATTTATACTTACATTTCAGCTTCTGGAGTCAAAAAACAATTCTTTGTTTTGCCATACACTTTAAATTCAGGACATTGACCAGGGCCAATGCGCAAATATGGCAAACAAACGCAGATAATACGGATAAGGTTAGAGGTTTTATTACACTAATTCCGATCTGGGTCGAAATCTCTTTCCGAGCCACGTTTTCAATAAAACAGCGATATTTAAGTATTCCGAACATCATTTGAATTTGATGTATTTCCAACATCAAACACATACATTCAAACAACGAAACCATAATAAACACCATTATAACGGACCCTAATCATCGTCTGCATTGTCCTTTTATGTTCATATCGTATGCATTTTTCAATGTTACCTTTCGGTATATTGTAAATTGTCTGCGTTTCCCTTATGCGTTTTAGAGAGACCCTAGCTGTTGCAGAATTGTTTCATGAACGAAATTTGTTGTATTTTCAACAACATTTTTTTCACAAAAAATGATATTAATGAAATATTAACTTTAAAGGTGATAGAAAAAATCTTAGAAAACATTATAAGAGAAAAATGTTCAAGTAAAAAATTGTAAGAATTAGAATATTCAATGTTAAATATAATACATCTTTCGTCTGCCTAAATTCTACTACATCCTGGAATTTCACTGCATTTCTCCACAACGCTGTTTCATAGTTTTGATTTGTTGTATTACTAAATCAGTGTTTTAAAGACTTTATATTCAAACAAGCTTTAGGCGTGTATATCAGATCCAATAAAAAAAACTGTTTGGTACATCCTAATTTACAATAAAAATGCTTAATTTGCGGAAAATCCCTTTAAAAATCGTACATTCCTTATCTTGTGGAACGCCATCAATAGAGCAAATATGTTAAGGTCACACGTGTATATGTATGTACTGGCACAGTTACCAAGGGAAAAACGTGTTCGTTAATAAAGCATTAAAACAAAATAGACATGTGTTTTCTTGTACCAACTCTAGTAAGTGAAAATTTATTTATATAACATTCTACGCGTTGAAGTGACACATTACATTTTTACTCATACAGTTTCCTTATTATTTATTGTTTCAAACGTAATTATATGGCAATTTAAGCAGAACTATAAATTATTCGTTATTCTTTCGAATTACTAACACCCCTCGCTACGAAGATGAGGACAAATGGGAAATATTAGAATTACCATGGTAGTCTGTCCGTCCGTTCGTACATCTGTTTGCATTCACAAACTAGTCCGACGAATTACTCCAACAATTTGAAACTTTTAGCATTCACAATTCATGTAAAACGTGTTCGCTAGCATGTCACGCTTATTAGAACATGAACGTTCAGAGGCTGTTGGTATGTTTAGAGCCGGACGTGGCGTAACCGACGTCACGCGTCAGTTTTATTGCGCGAGATCCATGGTTAAGCAACTTAGGAAAAGATACAACGTCACTTGAAGTGTAAAATACCGTCCAGGCACAGGTCAACACAACAACGCCTAGACAGGACGCGAACCTTTGAAGCATTCATAGACGTTACCGCTTCCGGTCTGCCACCCAGAGTGCCTGACAAACAACTAGTATCCGTGGATAAGTTGTGCGCCCTATTTTATAACTTTATGATGCTTGAACAATATTTGACAATCGACCGAAGTTTAAACTTGCAGCTTGTTAACAACAAGATCTAAACATATTCATTCAAATATTGAAGGTTCATAACGGCGACTGTTGATTAAAAAAGTATGCCTTTAAGAAGTGACAAGTAGCAAATAGAATCGATGCGCGAAACCAAATACACGTCGATTTGATGCACGCACAATTATACGAATATTATAATTACGACGACAAAACGCACTAAAAAATGATTTTTTTCTGAAGTTATATCTCGATATTTCTGATCGTGTTTATTTTTATAAATCGCAATTGTGTGATGTCTTTATAAACAAGCAAACGTATGCTAGAAATTGATATCCTATATTAAGAAAAACAATGTATTTTAAAGATGATTCAATCTGCAAATGAATTGTGTCTTTACAATAATGAAATTGCCTTCTTTAAATGATTTGCTTGCGAGGGATTCTATGTAAAACACACCCAGTAATGGTGATGGCCGTCATAAACAGTTGACAAATAAGCTTCTCAAAACGTTTACAGTATGATATCCCAAATGATTATCACGTGATCTTTGCAGTACCACAGAATAATGATCATGTCGAAAACACATATTAGACCGATGTGAATGAGTATCATATATCTAATAAAGGTTTTGCATTTCTTCTATAGGTGATTGAGCACTTGTGTTAGAGAGTGTTCGTATATTATGTTTGGTATGCGATGTATTATTTCTAACAAGTTGAACGTTTTAATGGACCTTTGTACGTTTTGGTAAATTGACGAAAGATAAAATATATTTCCGATTTTGAAATGTTCATTAGATTTATAACATTTGTGAGGAAGCAGTATAACTGACCATTTACCATGCCCTCAAATATCCGTGTATGCATCTTGTGACCCAAAAAAACTGAAATTATAAAGCAAAACAAACGCGAAACGATTCAATTATTTAGACAGCTCTGTTCTTATTGTTATATTTTGTGACTTGACAAGGATTGCTTAAATAGGGTATAACATACACCATATACTATACCAGCATGGATTGCCTAGTGGTTCAAGCGCTCGACTTTTACGCCAGTGTCAGTGGTTCGAGGCCAGTTGTGGATTATTTTGTTCCTTCTTTAATTTTATTATTGTTTTATTCTGGAGATATTTAGTTCAAAATTTTGTATCTAATTTGTATTTATCAATATTAAGCATTAATGACAAATGTTAAAAATACCAAAATCTGTGAAATGATCCTGTTACGATTCTAAGACAGTGAGCGTGCTAGACTTTTTTTGCGAGTTTAAAACCATTTTAACTCGTGCTATGTTTAATGTTCATATCTAGCAACGTACAATAAAGATCCTTTAAGAAAACCAAAAAGGTTCAATACCTAACCAACCAATTCACTGGGATTCAGTGCAAAGTAAAGAGCATAAGTGTTTGAAATATCGTTTTGATCGCAAAAAAAACACACAATGACGTAAAAAATTGTCTTCTTCTTGAAATACATTGACTGGGCTGTTATGTCAAAATAAAGCAATTTCAGAGTGCATAAAAAAAGATATTTCCATGGCTACCAAATAGCCTACGGAATCTGGTGATCAACAAGCTTGCTCTCTGAGACAGCAATTACTTTATTTTATTATTATTATTTTATTTATTATATTTGGTTTGACATCGCTGATATCGGCTGCACCTAAATACGATAAGGAGGGGCTAAAGTAAAAATAATACATATAATGTATTATATAATGATACATACCATACAATATTAGGCGATAAACATAGCTGGAACTCCAATTCAAACGTATCTCTTCGAAAAGCATATGGAAAATCCAGAACATGCATGAAAACTTAAAAACTGTTGATGAATGAAAGCTAAATATGTCAAACGGAAAATAATATTGTGTTAAACAGTTTCTACAAGTGAAAGCCGTAGTGAAAATGTGCATTTATTCATTCATTTATCGTTAATATATACATCCATTCCAAAATATCACATCTCACACCGTAATTTTCGCATAAATTGTACAGGGTTTTTGTAAGGAAATTATGCACGCGTTCCTTAGACAACAATTATTGCAAGTTCTTCGATGATAAGCGTATTAACAGCGGAAAACAAAACGGGTTCAGACGTAATCATTCTTGCGAAATACATGTTTGTTCATATCAAGGCATATGGAGTAATAATCTGACAATGTGCCCGGTATGAATTTGCGTTCTTAAAGCGGTTTGATTCCATTAACCTTCTTATAATGCTTCACAAAAACGTTTTATGACATTGCCATTAAATTATACAGTTCTGAAAAAAGGTTTCAGACTAATGTATAACGATACACTATGGACAGATGGGCTCACGATTTTCAAACAATAAGACGCGAAACATCATATTTCTTCCCAACCTTATAAAAGACGCACACGACCTTAACCTCGACTTTGACATCGGAAATCCACGGTATTAACCGTGTTCTCTTGGGATGATTTCGTGAGCATGGCAAATTTAGAAGTGCGCCGCGACTGCAACATGAAGAGAGTCATATTACGAAGACAAAGACCGTTGTATCTATTTCCGCCGGAGACGTGCCCCGTCGTATGTATCCGAGTGTTGTATTTTATTTCAAGCATGAATTTCCGTTAGTATATTGCTAACGTCTGCGCAAAAAACGCCCGTAAAAATCCATTTGACAATATGAACGCTTAATGACTTTATTTGCAGAGCGTTTTAGACACTGTAAAATGATTGTGAAAAATAACAGACGATTTTGCGGGTGTGTGCAAAAGATATATAATCGGACAATATTTCCTGGTTATGCTTACTCGTACATGTATATTTAATCCGGTACTCGCTATGATCGATGCATGAGACGGATACTCTAAAAAATTGATACGTATTAATATAATGAAAAATATTCTTGAAATGATGAGAGCATCGTAAAAAAGTATGTTTCTGATATTTAATAATATAGAGTGAGCAATATTGGTCCCATAACGAATAAAGCATTTTAGCAGGCTTGATGCGATATATCAAATCAGTTTAAGAACTACTGCCAGCTAAGAAAAAGCATGTCATCTGGTTGATACATTGTCCGAGAAAAACAACCGGCAAGTTTGACACATTGTCAAGCTACGAAATGACCGACTGTGTTATATATACTACCCAAACCTTACTTAAGCGAAATTAACGACTACCAACTCACTTCGCAGTTGACATTCTTTTCATCCGCGTGAAAGTAGTGCGATGTGTTGACAAACCCGTTCAAATAAGATTGTTCCGATTATGTACAACAAAGACTTTGATTCTGCTGAATGACTTGAGTATTTGAAAAATGTACGAACAAAATATATACGTTTCTTTCAAAATGAGAGATCTATTATGTTAACGGTGGTGTTATAACTCGTTCGTCGATTAACGGCCTGAATGTCTGCTTCATTATGTTCACTTTAATGCACTGATGAATAGGCCTCCAATAATAAAACTAAAAAATTATGACCCTTGCCTGCACTTATGGCGGTATTATAAAGTCGTACGACTAAGGCATTTTTATACATCATTTCAATTACATATGAGCCGTGCTCTATGAAAAGGGGGTTAAATGCATGTGCGTAAAGTGTCGTCCCAGATTAACATGTGCAGTCCAATATACCTGAATGGTATCAACATGCATATCATCATAAACCATTTTTCTTGTTTTTAAATAACGAATTCACTTTGGTCACGTGGAATTAATATGTGCATTATTATTTTTGAAAACACAAACTGTATCAGATAGTAATTGTTTATTTTATTATATACCTGTTTAATGCATGAAACAAAATACAGGTTGTATCAATCGTTGAAATAAAAAATCCCGTATTACGCTACTCGCTGTTTCCAATTCCGTATTACCATACTAGCCGGACTACTTCGACCCATTTAATGACGTCACATTCCGCGCACCGAAAATATAAATATTTTATTTAACGAAATATATTACGTAGTACATCGTGTGATGTCATTTCTGTGACGAAACACAATAGTTTTATCTAAACTCTCTGGAATTTAAGGACATGTCGGACTTGGTATTTTTTAACAGTTAACTATTTGTTAAAAATATTGACGAATTCAAAACGTATTTTGGAGTGTGTGTTTATTATGCTTAAATGTTTATTTCAATAGGAATACAATAAAATAGTGTGGTTTAAACTAAGTTTCGATAAAGACATGGTAGACTAGAAGTGGAAGTGCATATCGTTTCAACGTTTTGTTATAAACATCGAATTAAAGTTGTCAACTTAATTGTTATAAACATTGGATTAACGATGGCATTAAGATAAGCGTGTCGGAAACCTGTGTTTTCCCGGTTCGAATGTTTGCACGTTTATTTACATAGCCTGTATTCATACGCGTCTTAAAAACTATGTCGTACATTTTTAGTCATTGTTTTGACAGTTTTGTAAAAGAAAACAATACAATTGTTAACTGTTTTCGTTAGTTGTTGTATATAAGAAAAGGAATATTACGCTTGTGCTATTTCGCATCACACTCGAGGCTGCGCCTCTCGTGTGATACGTCATCACACAAGCCACTCGAGTGATACAAACTCTTGGAACAATTGACTAGCGTAATATTCCGTATGTATTGTCTAATGTCAGTGACTGTCAGTACAGGTGTGTTTTCTGCTATGGTATATATGTTATGCACACATTTATACAAAAATTAAATGTTGGATTATTATAATAATGTTGATTATGTGAATGTTATCTTTTTTTTTGTGAATGTTATCTTTTATTTTGATATGCACTAAAAGTATAACTACACATATAAATTATATGCATGTATTTTGTATTTGCGTTATATTTGTCTATGTTTTGTATGTGCACTGATGGAATATTCAAATATTGATATATAGAACATACAAACTTGTGTCCTTAAGATTTATTAATATGTTATCTTTTCGCATACTGATTCAATTTTTCCAACATAACACTATAAGAAGCTTGATTATATTATTCCCAAACGTAATGAAACCACTATTTTGCGACATCATACATTTTGACCTCCTTAATTTGATTCCAGGGGACGCCATTTACGCGTTTTATTTCACGTCGTCTTAATATGCTTCACATTATTTACGTAATTAGGTGATAAAGCACGACCGTTTATCAGCAAGGACCGTGGACGTAAACGATACAGCAATAAGGTTTCAGCGAGATTTTTATGATTCCACGTATTAAAGATGACGATATTTTTTAGTTTATTATGTTGTTGCTTTTCGTTCATGAGAGTATTCAATTGTGAAATATATTTATTTTAACAATGCGTATTTAATTTGGAATTTCTTGTTACCAGTAGTTTGTTTGTCTGGGCTTTTTTATTGAAAGCGAAAAACGTGAGCTTTCCATAAAAAAGCCCAGGAAATAAAATCCTGGAGGAAAACATTGGTTAACATGTGGTCAAGATTCTAGTTGGATTGGAAAACAACAAAACACCAAAATTTCATTAACACTTGTATCATCAGACCTAACTTGTGTTTAAATTTATCGATTATCTTCACAAACTAGAAACGTTGGAATCCTTGTCATGTGTGTCATGTAAGCCGTTTTAAATGCATCGGAGATACTTGATATATGATATGGACTCAGTAATTTGTTCGAAGACGGTTAAATAACCGACGCACATCCAGGAGTTCAAACAAGAAAGCAATGGTGTACTCGAGCAATCAAGAATAAGTTAAGTGTACAAGTCGTTCGAATACATTATTTCACAGGTCAGCACATAAGGTAATTCTGAATGCTCGGCGATTACTTGTAAAAAAATTCTGACATGCACACACATACTGTATTTCACATTCTCTTATTAAATACTAACTAATGGGACTAGCTTTATTGATTTGGTTTATTATTTAATAAGTAGCAGAAGTACCGTAAAATAAAATGAAGTGCATTGGGGTCATTATTTTCAATGCATAAAACATATTACCAAAGCTACAAAATTTAAAAAATTGTTTCAAATCATGGCAGCATCGTAAACTCACATTAATCGGAAAAAACACCGTGTTAAAAACATTTGCATTCCCTAAATTAATGTATACACTAACAGTCCTCCCAAACCCAGCAAATGATATTATTGAAGATATAAAATCATAAATATTTAATTTCATATGAGACGTTAAACCTGATAAAATTAAGCGTACTCAATTTATTCAACCAGTAGACCTTGGAGGTATCAGACTAACGGACATAGATTCATTCCTGAATGCAATCAAATGTAGTTGGGTTAAAAGATATTTAGATTATACGAATACGAGTAAATGGAAATTATTCTACCAGAAAATTCTAAACAAAAATGGTGATTTCTTACTTTTTGAATGTAATATCGACAATAATATCTTAGAAGAAATTTCCACCAAAAACATATTTCTATTGAATGTTTTATCGGCATGGTGTAAAATTACTCATAATTTAGAAGCCAAAATAAATAGTAAAACCATTGTATGGAACAAAACATATACTACTTCTACCAATTTAAATTTTTCTATAAACATTGGTTTGAAAAAATAAATATGTAGATCCATTGTGCGACGACAGAATAAACGACTTCTACTCTTTTGAAAACATATGCTACATATACGTAATATCTACAAGTAATTTCCTGGTATACTACACATTGATCTAAAGTATACCCATACATATTAAAGCTGCTACTAACACAAATAACACACCGTGTACTCAAAATACATTCGTAGAAAACATAACTGCAAAAGAAAACAAAACGAACGAAATATTTTTCACACTTCAAATTAAAAACCCTGCAGAAATCTCCAAAGCTCAAACTAAATAGCAAAACCTTCTTGGAGAACAAGAATCACATTGGAAACCAATATTTGTCATGCCAAATAAATCAACTACTGATAGCACACTAAGAAATTTTCAATATAAATACATCCAGAGAATCATAGCTACAAATAAATATCTTTTTAAGTGCAACCTATCCAATACCAATCTATGTGATATGTGTAGTGAACATATTGAAACAATAGAACACCTTTTCTGGGAGTGTAAACATATTCAATCAATTGACAACCTTTCTAGAGAAAAAAAAAATTAAATGTTAAACTATCTCTCTATGACATCAGTTTAGGGATAATACCTTTAAATACAAGAGGTTAATAATGCTGCAAACAACATAATTATATTAATGAAATATTTCATATTCAGTATGAAATACAGAAAAATAACACCTACAATGAACTGTTTTATCAATTATTTAGAACTGAAAAATCAAATTGAAAAAGAAATAGCCCTAAACAATGATACACTTCATTTATTTGACCAAAACTGGAAACGCATCAAATTTTCATAACATGTCCAGTATGCTTTCTACCCACTTCATACAACTCATCCTTATTCATAATTAATATGTTGTTTTTCTTTTCTGTCTTTTTTTAAAGAATATATTAGCATATCTTGTATAACATGTTTGAACATTATTGTTGCTACATGGTATCAATTTGATTTATGACCACATGCATGTATGCTTTGTATGTATTATATTGAATAAAAAAAATATTTTCAATGCATTTCCGTAGACAAGTAAACACACTTCAAAATGGATGTAAAAACGTGTTGTTGTGTAAGCAAACACGGAAAAAGCATTATGCATATCTATTGTAAATAATAATTGTAAGCTGCAGAAGTCTGCACACATGAATGCGTTTTTATAGAAACTATACCATAATTAAACTAAATGTTTTTTTAATGTAAAAATATTTTCTAAGTAAGCGATAAATATATTAAAATATTGTTCTCTCAATAATTAACCGTAACTTGAAGGTGATAAACGCAAACAATTGTGCAGGTCCTTTATAACATCTCTTTTCTACCATGGTAACATCTTACCAAACAAAATGTTCTCAATCTACAGAAAATGATTCATTTACTCAAGTGCTTTTAATTTAAACAAAAGCCATTAACGTTCTCTTACCAGCACGGTATTGTCATGGAAAAGATGAACTACGCTGCAGCTTGACGTAACAATGTGAACATCTTGCCTTTAAATCAAAACGGTAATCATAAGCTAATGTGTGATGTTCATAGAAATTTTCAATTTTTAAATTGTCGACTGAAAACACATAACATTTCTTAAAGGAAGACTTACGACGCATACTGGTGCAATTAATATCTAAGAATAAATGCATTTATTCAGCCATTTTTACATGATTACAGTACAAATGACAACAATGACATAAATATTCACAAAATACGAATACAAGTTTAAGTCTCGGGCATAATTTGTGCAAGTATGAACTACATTAGTGAAATAAATAATTCGCCATCATATTGTTAAATCAGGATGGCATAATTATATATTAACGATCGGTTAACAATTGTATTTGACACTTCGGTTCGTGTTAATTGTACGCATTTTACACGACATATTTCTTTGTTGATTTAATAGACGGTAAATACATAGCATCGGGGTTTTAACCGGTTTACCAAACATTGCAAGTTCGCCCAGCAATAATCACTTAACATGCAGGGGTGGTACATCCTATTACACCATAAGTCACAAATGAGCCTCGCATGATTTATAATGGGTTCAACACCTTGGAATTGTCAATAAAAACACATATATGTCTAAAACCTATTAAATATCGCTCGGACTCTTATACTCAGCCTTGAAAGTATGACTGGCCTACATGTGCCTATAAACATATATGAACCAGATGAAGGAAACGGCATCAAACGCTCATCAAGAACCAGATGAAGGAAACGGCATCAAACGCTCATCAAATCTGAGATGTGTCTTGTAGGAGTAATTTCAAATGTAAATATGGTTTTGAAATAATGATAAATTAATTATTAAAATTAGATAAACGATAGTACGTTGCTTGCCGATACCAGACATGTGGATTTGCTATATTATTGTGAAATGGATTATATAGATTGATTCCGGAATTAGCAAGCGTTTTGAAAAAAAACACTTATTCCTCGGAACAAACAACGCTGATCCATTATATCAACCAATGAAATCTTAATCCAAATATTGACGGTTAAAAGGTTTTTTCCGAAAGGATGCTTTTCTGGAAACAGTGCGATTGTTTTACGAACCTGATGAGTAAATACTCCTCATATGATATTGCAAATGATTCGATGGAAAAAGAATCATACCTAAAGTTAAAGATTCCCTAATAGTATATGAGTAACACAGTTTAACACTTAATTTGAATATCTTTATATCGTATTACCTCCATAACTTAACACCAGTTAACAGTTCAATACATAAACTTGTCAAAGTCTGCTTTTTTCTATATATATTCAATCCATTCAAATGAAGATCAATTGTAAGAACGTGATAATGCTAAACAAAGTAAAGACGATTTGAAACATCTAGTTAAGTTATTTACGCGATTGCAATGATTCAGATTAACCGGTCTCTTGACAATGAGCTGCGGTGAACGGCGTTTTAGTTTCCAATTCGGATCATTCCAAATTGATTTAACGAATTATAAACAACTTGTTAAAGGTAATGTTTTTCCTGAAATTCCCATAATAAAAATGAGCTTAACCAAACTTTGAGTACCGTATAATATAGAAGAGAATTGCATGAGAATTATAACACATACAGTCAAATAAAAAGAAATATGATATGGCAATCACGTACTACACGTCATATATCTTCACCATTTGATAATAAACAACAAATATGACTTTTAAAAAGACATTATGCCGAGAGAAACACGCATTTCGTTTAGAATATGATATTGGAGGAAAAAATGATTTACTGTTAATTGAATAAAAACAATAGGGGATGTCTGACGTAGTTTGTCTTGATATTAAGCATATAAATACACCCGTATCTGTTGATGTGGTAGTTTCCATCAACAGCTATGGACGTAGGGTGTAAACACATCACATGTTTTTCACGACTAAATTCCCGAATGGTCGCCAAAACGTCACGCAATATGTCATGCCAAGCCAAGCAAGACAGATTATTGCGAATATGATTATATATTAAGGAAATAATTCAATATTTGATTTTATTTTTCAGATAGATTCAACGATTTATTATCTCAGTGCATATACGAGGAAAATGCTTCTTCATTATACGTGTGTTGAATTAACTGAACGTTTATCTTAATTACTTAAGAAACATAAAGTTTTTGCGCTTATTTGCGGCGTTAATTTTACCATTTTTACAAGATATTTAATTCGCACTCGAATAGTGCATTCCTATATGTTGCTTTAGTTTGGGAAGCGCAAATGTAGACACTTAGGTATGGTTAGGTTTATCAATTAAATAAGATTAATTAAAGATTCAGATAAGTTCACGGCATGTCCTGAAAGCCAATTGCCCATGTGAACATATTTGCATACATTCACATGATAAAAAAACTAAGACACAAACATGATTACACTTAGTTAAATTAAAGCAAGGTTGCCAAGCATTAAACATAATGCAAACAGTATGTGAATCAGTGATAATCAGCAGTCTATTTATATTAAACGGACAACATTTTGTTGAGGAGAAGTCATACTTATATATTATTTTTTCATTACTTACAACATACATTGGCTCGTCGTTCAAGACCATTAAGGAATGCATAATGCGATAACAAAACATTACACAAAAGAACTGAAAGAGACGCTGAGTAACTCATTTTATTCCTTTAAAATTATTTGAATTACAATAAAAGATATTTAGGATGAACGTAATTCTAATCACAGCAAAATACGCGTCTTATGACAAAAACAAATAAGCAAAGCGAAGTAGTAGGTGTTACAAGAGTAAATGTTACACGTGCGTTCAAAATAAGATAGATTTGAGTACAAGTATTGAAGCGTAAGAAAATCTAAACCTATGTAAATTACTGTCTTCGTTACTGTAAAAGAATGTGCGGTATCAAATATATCTCCCGCTTTTTAAAACCTATATTGTAAGATTATATCCGAATATGCGAATACAAAGCTATCTATGTTACCAGGGCAGTAAACAACAACAAAAACAAATCTGGTAGATTCCTTGCGTAGAATAAAACATGTAATCAACATTCAAACAGACACATATTTAATAATATTTTTGGTTAACTGAAGCTCTAAAATAAACGTACATTTCATTCACATACCAAACATAAACATCATTCATTACATATATATGCTAGCGCACAGCAAACATAAATAGACGACATGCATGGATTTCGTTTAATGGGTAATTCTGCATCAACTGGAAAGACACATATTAGTTGATCTAAATAAACATGCGACATTGACAAAGACACTGAGTTTTCTATTACAGATTCACAATAGGAAGACATCAGTTCTACACATTTTTGCATACTTGATCTGTTTTTGTATTATGGATGTATATATGAACAACTTAATTATACTTACAAATTGCATTCAAACACAAAATGGTATTATTTGTCTGGACGGTTGCAGCAAGTACGTGTCTTTTCGCAACATGTGTACGGTTAGGTTAAGATCAAATACCACTTTCTATTATCAATCTATGAGAAACTAGCCGTAATATGGATAAGCGATATATGTACTTTTTATATTAAATAATACTTAAAACTATTTTTAAAAAAACAACATTAAAACCAGTACGTGCTTTTACGATGGTACTGTAAAGTCACGATACTAAGGCAATAATACACTATATGCAAATCATAAATGTTTTACGTCTAGCTTTCCATTACAATTGTATTTATATCGGATGAAGCCTAAGGGCATGTTTTCGCAAATATATGGCAATAATTCATGACGTTAAATAGTTTTTATTTAGAACGTATTCAGCTATTAAAAGATAATTATTATACAAACTGAAAAGAAGCCTAGGAATGTGTGTTATGTACTTTTATTTATCATGATAACCCTTCGTGATTTCAGCAAACAATATCCGTCTGCATATAATATATCGATTCCGTGCAACTTAATGCTTATGCGATCTTTTCATAGTGCGTACAATTGCGACTATTTGAACATATTTAGTTGTTTCTATTACAACGCACATTTGGTTGTGTTTTTATTTTTTGCAGGACTTTATTTTGTATTATTAAGATCATGCATAGAGTATAATTCGCAATACAATTAAATTCAGGGAATACTGGTTTAAGCATGTGCGACAAGTTTTTTCCGTGATATGCTTCTGACGTCCGCAAATCCCAATCAGGTATGACACGTACAGCTTTAACTGGTTTTCCCTGTGAAGAGTCGTTCTTTAAAATGAAGAATTCTATAAAAGCGGAAAGGAACTTCCCTGATTAGGCGCGCAAATTCAGAGAACATCATGAAGAAGTTATATATTAATGTCCATGTTTTCGTCGAATAAGAAAAATATATATAAAAACTGTTTATTATGTGAATCCATTAGTTTTTAAGTTTTACTTTAGTACGGTTATATAAAGTCGTACTGATGTGTTTAATATAATTTGTCTAAAGTTGTTAGATTACATTTTGTTATAAACAATACATTGTAATATATAGCACTGATATATTCTGTCCATATAATTCAATAATAATAATAATATTAAAAACGCAGAGATAAATAATCGTCTTTGTAGTAATGTGTGCAGGGCATCTTTTCTGTGTATGACCCAAACGTATTACTTACTGCATTTATAACATGTTTAAACTATTTCAGCTAAATCTTTAAAGGCTGTACACACCGATGCTTTATGAGTCCTTAGCTATCATATATTTCTCATACACTTATCTAGAATATATATTTATACCACTACGAGTATTAAGGGTATGCAAGCTTTCATTATTTCAAGAATTTCATATTCGGCATTCATACATATTTTCATGATGAAATGGTCATGTAATTGCTCATTTTCTCGTATGTGTGATTCAGAAAAAGACGCTCAAACAAAATCTGGCTTATTGAAATAAGACAGATTCAAAATCAACCAAGGAGATATTTGTATTTTTCAAAAAGTAGAAATTTCAATTATACAAACACTAGAAAAGTATATCGAAATAGACGAAATAGACGTCTTAATTGCCTTCGCTTGGTATGTGTTACTAGGCTTCTTAAAATACCCATGTACACACACAACTATGTCTTTTTGTAAATGGGTAGAATTTTAGAAATATGTACCTGGCATTTCATTCAATAAATAACATGGTGAAACAAATAACAAATAAATAAAACCGTTGTATGAGTATTACATGTATATTTCCTTGATGTTTAATTTTATGTCATTATATAAGCGTATACTGTTGCACATATGTTATATTTGTTATAGCTTGTTAGGCTTATACTTTTCAGGGAATGTCATACATGTTATGCACTCAATTATATGCATAATAACATGTCTGAATATTAAAATTATGTCATTTATATGAAAGCAATCTTGATTATAACTTTTTCTTGAAGAGGCAACTTCTGGATAATTATATATTGAAATGATATGCCCTTACACCTTGTTTGCTGTGTTTTGTGTTAAAATTTGGAAATGTGCAGCAATTTAATATTGAAGTACTGATATAAAGTAAGGTTGATAACGGATCGTATTATGGAAAATGACATTCCATAGTGATTGAACGTATCCAGCATAATACTCTAACACGCTTGAGATTATTATCCCAAAACATTATGCATTCACTCATAATACATGTTCATGTTATTAATTGTATAAACGATTCATTATCCTCAATAACGTGATTCATTTAATGTGCGTTTTAAGGTCAATCTGTGGCTACGTGGCAAGTTCGACACAATATTGTCATAAAACCTCGGTCATCGAAGCTTTATTTTGTTCAAATGTATATGGAACAAATGTGTACTCATACGTTAAACGTCTGATTGATATACACAGTATTCTTTTCATTATGTTGAATGAGTCGTTTTAAATGCACCAACGATATTTTAAGTCTGAACTGCACTCTGTAGATAATCTGAAAATGATTTGATACTCGAAGCCAATCTAAACTTACGTAAGGAAATAATCGGAGAAAGAGAGAGAGAGAGAAGAGAGAGAGAAGGAGAGAGAGAGAGAGAGAGAGAGAGAGAGAGAGAGAGAGACGAGAGAAGAGCGTAGAGCAGAGAGAGAAGAAGGGAGAAGAGAGAGAGAGAGAGAGAGAGAGAGAGAGAGAGAGAGAGAGAGAAAGAAGAGAGAAAGAGAGATATGAGATAAAGAGAGACATAGATAGCAGAGACAGAGAGAGATAGAGAGATAGATAGAGAGATGAGAATAGAAGAGAGAGAGATCGAGATAAAAATAGATCTAGCTCGTAAAATATCCTATAAGATAGACATCCTATATCTATATTAGATACTATAGAATGAGCTAGAGATGATATAGCTTCTGAGATATATATATAGAGAGAAGAGAGAGAGAGGAGAGAGGGGCTGTACGTTTAGGTGTTCCATACGTTACCACTCAAGCCATTCCTATAAAGACAAACCGATAATTAGATCGTTCTTATTGCAGAAATTTAACTGCTGTATCGGTACATATCGTGTACATAATTTCCCAGGTTTGTTTGAACAGCACATTGGATTCTCTGCTCTTCAGAGGATTTTATATTCGTCCATCTTGATTGCGCCAGATAGCCTCTAATGGCTGCGACACGAAAGCGACGATTCTTGAAATGATCACCGAACCGGCTGAAAATTTGTGGAATACCCTGAAAAGTTCCCGATTTGCTGTAGATCAAATACGGAAATATCGCCGAAACGAGAATCGGATAATATTTACGATGGCGAACTACATATTAGTTATCGGTTTGTAGTGGGATACTATGCGTATTGACGTTATATATATATAATTGATATTGATTATGCAGGCGAATGGAATATGTTGTTGCCTAAATTAGATTACTTATATTCATACTTGCGTCATGAGAAAACCCGTCCCATAAGAAATATGTGATTTGTGGTTTTCTATTTTATATTAAACATTTTAATGTCCATGTATTCATCACTTAGATTTATCATGATATTGCTATTTGAGGAGACTCATTAGCCATTTGTTATACCATTAGATATCAAATATGATGATCAGCGATGACCTTCAGGTAAGGTTCCATATTTTCATTGATTTATTCAGGCATTTTTTCATAGTTTAGTTAATAAGGAGGTGAAAAACAGTATTTCTTTATCGTTTGACGGTTTCACACAAACGTTATATGTCTAGATCGTAAAGACAGACGCCAACACATCCAGATTGTCCAAAATTCGCTTACGTGAACATTTTGGTTCCAAGTTCGCTTCAGATTGAATAGTTCAACACTGTTCAGGTCTACGTTACCTCTTCTTCATTTTCGGCGAAATAATGTTAATACAAAGAATCAATGTTGGCTTTTAAGCCCATAATTTGTTTAAGATAATTAAATGCAGAGGGTGAAAAACACTTTTAGGTTTCAATCTATTTCACGTTCGAAACTCACGTACTTAAATACATGTATTTCAAAAAAACGGTATATACACATGTGATTTGTAAACAAAAAGTGGCAAATAGTTAAGTTCTTGACAGGTTGTTCCCTAGTTTTGGTAGTTTATAGGCTGTTATGAATACTAGATAAATAACGTCAAATAACAAATCATTTAAAACGTCTAGCTTTATGTATTATTTAAACACACAATAATATGTCTTAGATGTTGTCGGTCTTTATCACATAGTATTAAGTATTAGCTTGTGCAATTTCAATTTCTGTAATAAAGACTATGTATGGAAACAATCCTCACTGTGTTAGGACATTGATTATCGAAAAGCAAAACATTTCAAATTAGAAGCCATTCAAACGCAATTAAATATGTTTAATGAAACAGTATTTAAATAAGACATTAATTGTATCATCCTGCGTTTTCTCATATGTTAGAGTTTAGAGGAAATTTGTGTTATACCTGTTCAGTTATATGAAATCAGTATAATGTAAATAAGGCACGATCGTAAATCAAAATCTTAAATCATGTTTTACCAAACAATTAATCATTATCAAACGTTATGTCGTTAAAGTTTATATCAGTATATTGTATTGGTATAACGAAAACCATTTCAGAATGCTGTAAAACTGGTTCCTAAAGAAAACGCGATTCAAAGACTCAGTAACGTAGTTCAAGACGTTTCGGCCTATTACACCGCTGATAGAAATTTTACGGATCTTTTCCTGTTATGTCTGACAAGATAAATGTGGTTTAGAAGATGTATTTGTAAGTATATCCGTCTTTTCTTATTCACACAGAACGCAACCCTACTATGCAACAAGAACCCGCTATACTTGCTCGCCTTTGTGTCATCATTTCCGTACTGACGTTGACGCGGTCTCTGGGACCATTATTTGTTCCTGTTTTCTCATAATGAACGTCATTATAGTTATTATTGTCTTGCAGAAATGGATGTGGGACTTCCTAATAAAATTGAACATATCTGAAATCTCATTACCGAGGTTATAGCGGTATTAAATAGACATTGCCTAACACATCAGCATTAACGATTTTTAGAAGTGGATACTAAAATTATACACAGAGTATTCAACAGAATTGATATAGAACGAAACAAAGTTCACAGATGTAACTGATCGTCGAGGAATATATTGGTATTTCCATCTCTCACGCCTTAGGACGTTCTCGAAGTGGATAAAGAAACACAATTTGCAATATAATTTGTTTTTCAAAAATACTCGAGTTGAAGCAGACAACTAATTAGTAAAAAAATAGTAACATATGAATTGTTGCACAAAATCTGTTTAATTATAATTCAACTGCAATCAACCTGACAAGTATTAAAAACCGTTTAAAACGTAACGTGCTTTTATAATTAAAACCCATATGGTTTCACGTGTGATTTAGCTCTTGCCAATATAGTTCGCTACTTTTGTTCTTGACCTCATAAGACCTTATATGATCTTTTATGAGGCTCTTGTATGAGATACAACTTCTGATAAAGATAAACATCGGCCAAACGATATTTCCAAATCCCGCGATGCACGCGGGGGTCATCGATTCATGACCGTTACACAACACCGACCGAATGACTTACCAACAGACAGATAAACGGACACAGCAACAGTTGAAAACGTATTTTGCAGTCAAAACCGTTATTTCATGCTGAGTATAAGTAAAGCTTTTTAAAATAGACTGATAATTAATATAATTCCAATAATAACATCATTGAACGAACGTTTCCTCACGTGGACGCATATACATACACAGAACCGACATTGAACAGCTATAATTTGAGCAGTCCACAAGTATTCTCGACAAAAACATATGAAGAACATTGATTGTGCGACGTAATGATCAATTCTTATGAAAGCTTAATATGCAAAATGTGCTTTGAAAAAGTATGCATAAAAATAAAGAAGACATTCAGTCATCTGACAGCGCTTCCAGACCACATACATTGGCGAATATGTGTGTCATTATAAGTAAATATTAAACGAGACTTTTCTTACACATGGTAGTTATTGGAAGGGTTGTAGACGAAATGACCAAATACGAATATTTATGATACGTAGTACATTTTCGTTGAATGTATTTGAAACTTTTTTATACAACGAACTTTATTCAGGATACCAAATATTGTTATATTTCTCTACATGCACTAACACACCACACCTAAACAAACAGAATACATAAAATGTGTTATACCTCAATTAGTCTTATAAAAACAGGTTTGTCGGAAGTGATACATACATGATACTGCGTTAATCCCTTAACTGTTTAAGTTAAACCGAATATTATGCATACCGTTATCATATGAAAAGTTTAAGTTTTTAATTCATTGATTTTACATGGCAATTTACTAAGTTTTCAGTCTCACGTGGTTTCTTCCATATATGTTCAATGGGAAGAAAGCAGGAACCAACGTACAATTGTGGTGTAAAACTAAATTTAAATTCTTTTGATATTGAAGAGAATATAAAGTACACAAACTTTTTATTTAAACCTTACCGCAAATCATTTTATTTGATATACTTCACACATGCGGAAAATATTATAAATATACTCGTTACAGACTGACGTATTGACCGCCTAACGTAATGACCGACGACAAACAAACTGACTCATTTATGTTTAATGGCTGTTCACGTCTAGCGATTCTTTGACAACTGAAATAGCTGTTTTTATTAAAGTCCTTTCACGGTCATTTACGTTTGTAACGTTTTTGTCTTTACGATGAAATAATTAATAGGCAAATGATGGACCTGCCTTTTGTGAATAGTCGAATGTTTTAGAAAAGATGTACTGTTAAAACCATATAAACTGAGATTTTCTCACACTCAAAGGGACAATTATCGAAGAGACGCGCAAAATAATAATTACCATGCAGTTGAAACTGGTCATTTGGAACGCATATATAATTCCGGTGAATGACAATCTTTCATTAGACGGACACCAATATGTATTTATATTTCTCTACATATATAAAACGAGCAGACAAAAACGGTATTATACACATTCTATGATTATATACAAGGTAGGTTTTGCAAACAATGAATTGCAGCACGTGATACATGAGTGTTCATATCACTCTGTAAACCAAAAATATCATGGGACTAAAACTGCCTGCAAGATATAATTAGTGTCATGATAAAATGTTTTGGTAAATATTAATTTTTCACTTGTTCAGCCAACGCTTAGTTCTCGCCTGCACTTACTTGGATTTATTAGCTCTGATATCAAACAGATATATCTTGACAAATTGCCTTAAAATTCAAATACCCTATTTAAAACATGCATAGAAAATACTGTTCATATCGAAAATTGTTTATATTGCTAAGTTCAATTCATATGAAAAATCACCCTATTATTGAAAGTTCTCGGACAAAACACACCACTGACAAATTCGGATTACACATCTCCTCTGATGCTTCCTTCCTTTAATAATTTCATTTCCTCATGACTCCCTACTGAGTCCTGTCTTCTCAGAACGTATTTACTCGTATTGGTTGGAGAAACACAGTGCTGGGGATTGGCCCTAGTTGAACCTGTGTGACTTGACTGCAATGTACCATCACGGCTCGGTTTATTTAAGCACTGTTTAAAGCATTTGAACATCCCTCCTTTCAGGTTGAACGCAAGAAAGACATACGGATTCGTTGCCGAATTACAGGCAGCCATTCCGCCGAGGATTGCGTACAGTTTTTTCGAAATGGTGCAATGGTCTCCATAGGACATTATCATTTCGACAATGAAGTATGGTGTCGTACACAATATGAAAGATGCGATTATTACACATGTCATTTTTAAAGTCTTGATTTTAGCCTTGGATAATGAATTTGAATGGGTGCTTTGCAGACAAACCTTTCCTTTGCTTGGGATGTATTTGACACTGTTATGTTGAAAGGCTTTCCTCGAAATTTTCATAAATATTCGCGTATAACACACTGTCAGCAAAACTAGCGGCGCAAAGAAAACCACAAACGCAACCCACGTCATCCATATTTGACGATGGAATTTTGGACGTCCACGAAATATATTCTCGCACTTTACGAATCCGTTGGTCTCTTCGGAAGTGTGAAAAATTCCAACCACTGGTAAGGATAATAAAACCGCAGTTCCCCAGCCTAATCCGGCCATTTTACAAACCTTAAAAAGACCAAATATATATGGTGTATTGCATTCATATCGTAATATGTACTAAATATAGTGGCTTGTGCGCATGCAACATTTCATAAAGTGTATATAATAAACCGACCAATAAAGGAAGGAGGCATCAAATTTTGAAACCAAAACGATTTTGCAAAGGCAAAAGTTAAAGATGCATGCCAGAATGGAATTATATTAAAGGTGGGTTATTTAATAACCACTGGGAGGAATAAATATCTATTGGCAATATGTCAAGCCCGTTGTCTAGTATATATTTCATATTGTTATTGTAACAAAAACAGAATGACTCTGCTAATTAAACATTTAACACTGGTATCGCTTGCATTACATTTTTTGTGAGTATATCAAGCTCTTTATTTTTAATATCGCATGATGAAAAGTGAAATAATACCCTAATCAAGTTGTATTATTACCATTTAACTTTTGCATGTTGGTGTAATCTTAGCCTTCGAACTCGTGACGTGGGTTGTAATCGCAACAGTGTTGAAATTCATGATAAAAGAAGCAGTTACTGTCCGGACTTGGTGTACAATGACCGTAATAAATTTCGACCTTCAAGTCGGGTTTGACCTTAAGGACATTGACTTGAAAGTTACAGTGAAAAAAAAAGTCGAACAGACATATAACAAAAGCAGGCATATACAACGCATCGCCGTTCTAATTATTATATCCAGCTAACCACAACTGGGCTCAATTTAAAAAAAGTTAGATTACTTAAGATGTCTTACCAGTGAGATGCGCTCAGATACAGTTGCTTTAAGGTTCATTGTCGAATATGTATATAGATAAAAATTAACTACCGCGAACTATGTGTGTGTTTTTATTTCTTTTTGACAGACAGAAATCACTTTTTGTCGGAAAGATATATGCTCTTTAATTGCGATGTGCATATAAAAAGTAATAAATTATCAATTGACATCGTCGATCATCATCATATAAGCACAAACGCTGAGTGTTTATGTCGAATCATTAAAGTAATACTGATGTGTTTAATTTAAAACTGAAATGTTGTAATGGTACCCTAGGAATCCAATGGAAAACATCAGGTGGGGCAGACATTTATTTTTATATATCAGGGCTTTTTTATTAGATTGTGCCTCTTGTAAGCATTTGAATAATTCTCTAGGAACACAAACATCAATTTTAAAAGACCAATCTTACCGAGTACGACTCTTTTAAAGGGGAAATTATAGCTTGGTGACGGTCTATTGCTATGACAACGAGCATGTAATTGCTAGCCGTCATGGAGAAGGTTTGCATGAACTTCACGGCTCGACACATGAAGTCGCCCGCCACCCACTCTCTGTCCACGTACTCCCAGATCAGCTGCGGGACCACTGCCAACAAGATGACCAAGATGTCCGCAATGGTCAAATTCAGAATGAAATTGTTGACCCTTGAGTGGTGATTGGATTTCCGCGAGATACGTTGTTTGAATATTATCCATAAGACTACCAGCACACTTCCAATTATACAGAACGTTATGGTCAGGTATAGGATGAGGAGTCGGTATGTTTTGTCGAGCTCAATGTCGTTCACGGTTCCGTTACATGGGTTACTTCCATTGCCCTTCGGTATTTGAAAGAATGATGACGTGTTCGAATTGTTCATTTTGGCGATAGAACCAATGTTTTCATCATCCATGGTTGATCTGTGTGCTTACCAACCTGAGTAAATAACAAGATATTCATTACTACAAAACTTAGTTATCGAACTATATTGCACCAAACAGAAGAATACATACACAATTAATAATTCATCTATTATGAAATTTGCGTATTGTTACTTATATAATTTCATACCCATCTATATGCTACTGTTAGCGTTTTAGTGACTATGCAAGTCGTGAATCAAGTAGCATTTGAAATACATTGATCATTTTACACCCACACCATCCGAATGTACAGGTATAATGAAGTGAAGCATAGAAAACTATTAAATTATTTGGGATTTAAAGATGGAATATTAGCTGCTTGCTTTTTTATGAACTCTAGCCCTTGTATTTCATGATTGTTGTTCATGATACGTTCTTAAAAATGACAAAGTAAACCTTATCTATTGATTAAAGCAATATAACTAAAAGGGCACTGTTCATGTTGTGGTAAATTCACAAAATAAAAACAAATAATGTTTCAGATTGCCAAATGTTTGTTGTAGTTATGATATTTGTAAGGAAACAGTAATACTGAACATTTTCCATTCTTTAAAATATCCATTATATGCATATTTTTAAGATTTAAAAGCCTAAAAATTATAAAGCGTTGTATCGCGAAACGATTTAATTATATAGAGAGTTCTGTCGTTGTCGTTATATTTGGTGATACTACGAGGATTGCTTTATTAGTATAAAATACAGCATTCATTGCATGAGCAAAGATGGCCGAGTGTTCTAAGCGAAAGACTTTTACTCCAAAGGTCAGTGGCTCGAGCCCAGTTGAAGATTACTTTTTTTCCTCTTTAATTGTATTATTGTTTTTTACTGGACCTTTTTAGATCAAATGTTTACATTTATCAATATAAAGCATTTAATTACAAACTTCAATACATGACAGAATCTGTGAAAAGGCCCCTTTAAGCATAACTTGGCAATGAAAGCACTCTATTTTAACCACAAATGCAGTCTATTACTGAGTGGAAATGAAGCAGGCAAAGTGAATGTTATTCCGGTTCCCTAACTTATATCCTCATTAGTACATCTGTACAACCGACTGCGGCGTTGTTTATTAACAACGAAAAATCACTGACCTAAAACGATATAATTTACTTTCACAAGCCTATTGTTGTGTTTGTATTTTGTCATGAGCGTCAATATGTGGGAACACAAAGTTCAGTAAAACTTGAAATTTTCGCAAGGTCTTTGAGAAGACAGGGCCCCGATTTGTGTTAACATTCTAAATAAATTAAAACATATTTGTCTTTAGATAAGTTGTATTGCAATTAAGTGTGCCTAAATAATATTGCTTTAATCTGTGTATCCCGATTACAGACTTTCTTAGGTTAAAACATATTATAATAACAATTTAGGACATTAACCCTACTTTAAATAAACAATTATTCAGTGCGAAAGGTATGTCACAAATGTTTCTCGTTCACATATGATAACTTGGCATACTTGGATATATATTGAGTAGATAAATTATATAGCTAAAAATATACCATAAATGTGTCATACAAAAGCAAAACAAACGTAAATGTTGTTTTTAAGCAAGTATGGCTATACAATATTTTAGCGGAAATTAGGTTTGTTGATCGATGCTTTTAAAATAAGGCTCTATGACTTTGCGGCCTCATTTATTTCTGATCTTTAAACCAGGTTGCGCCGATCTCCAGTTTGTAAGCAAGTCTTTCGAAACTGTGTCGATCATCTGCGACAACACCTGCCAACATACAGTCCATATTGTTTTACTATATGTTAAGCGTTTGTCGAAGAATCGATAATGTTCGAAGATTGTACCAGCTCTACAATCTCTCAATAATAAAGTGTTCTTGTAAAATACCAATTGATTTGCAATCGTATCGCAATTGTTTCATTGCAACTAAGTTTTAAAAAACGTAGGTATTTATACTTTGAAGAAACGGTCATTTTATATATTATCTAGAAATTATGTTTATGCATAACAAACATGCAGCCACAGTCAGTCAGTCGGTCGGTCTTTCCCAAGCGCTAGAAATTCAACTTTAACATGAAATCCCCACGAATACAGATATGAGCCCTGCTCTGTGAAAAGGGGTTTTAATTCATGCGCGGAAAGTATTGTCCCTAATTAGCCTGTGCGGACAAAACAGGCTAATCTGGGAGGACACTTAACTCAAATGCATGAAACCCACTTGGCAAGGAGACGGCTCATATGCATTATTAATTATGTTAATATGTTATCGATGCATTGTTCAATATCTCACATTACAACTCAGTCGGTAAGTCAATCGACCTCTCCTCAACCGTTTACAATTAATATTGAAACATTTCATCCTAATGAAGTGTAGATATGCATTAGTTATCGTGTTCATATTTTATTAATATAGTAGCAGGAAAAGCATAGATAACATCAAATACATACATATGCCTCTTCATAAAAAAACTTCATACTAGGAACCCGATTCTTTCAAACTGTATTGTTTATTGTTTTTTTGTGGTTAATTTGTAACTAAACGTGTTCATGATAATGAATCTTAATCAAATCATTATAAGCTTTCTTTGTAAGATAATTTTATATAAAATGCAAGTAAGAAGTCAAAAGAGTTTTAACTTTAAAATTTCTATTTACTCATTTGCTCGTGATACATTTATTATAATTATTATACTATGCAAGTAACATATTTAAAAACATGCTATATAAAACCGATTTAAACGGCTTAAAACGGCTTAAATGACTAAAGATACTATATTTCTAATACATGCATTTATTTATTTTTCCCTCTTATCGACCAAACTAGATAAAAAGCGGTATTAAATTCGGCCAGTTACTAACGACCCGGAAATCGAATAGGTACACTACGCGTTTTCGAACATAAAATGCAAATAATGGGACTATATTAAAAAAAATTGTGCAGTGGAATGAACGGTAATTTCTGACATCACAGATGAAGCCATTTTAGAAAGAATTGAATGAAGACGTTTAAGAAAGCATTGAATGAAGACGTTTTAGAAAGCATTGCATTATTTCGATGAAACGAGCTTTAAATCGAAATCTCTTTACTCTCTAATGGGGAAATTTCAGATGCATTTTATTAATACAAAATGAATTTGCGACTTTCTTAAAGTGCTTTAATAAAATATTTCAAATTGTTGCCTTAAAGCGAAACGCAGATAACAATAAAGAAATTTAATAGATATTGTGTTTACACATTATAATCTCGTCGCGGTGATATGCGTTTGTTTGTTTTGTGTTTGTTGTTTTTCTCCCTTTTTATTTTTTTTTATTAATACAAAATGAAAATGCGACTTTCTTAAGGTGCTTTCATAAAATATTGCGAAATGTTGCCTTAAAGCGAAACGCGGATAACAATAAAGGAATTTAGTAATCAATGTGTGTAAACATTATAATCTCGTCGCGGTAACATGCGTTTGTTTGTTTTGTGTAGCTTTTTTTGCTTTTTTAATTTTTTAATAGGAAAATACGTCGCTGCGTGGCGTAATATATGTGGTATTGTTCTGATTGTAAGATGGGTTTTATCACAGCTTATGTTTCATTAGGGTGCTATTTTGATTAGCTTTTTGATAAGCTGGGTAGCCCACTTTGAATTGTGTATTCCTAACGTCTCATTAGAAAATAAATAAATGTATTTTATTGAATTATAACAGTTATACTTATATACATACAACAAACTGCAATGTTAAGGATAAGACGTGAAAGATCGGAAACGATTTACTTCATGTATTAAACAGATATATGTTCTGCGTGCCGATTTACGGTCGAATAAAATAAGTTTTGATATCTAAGAAAACAAGACTTAATTGTTTGTATTTTGTGTTTATGTTGGTTTGTATTGTGCTGTATTGTGCTGTTTTGTACTGTTTGGGCAATCGGTCACTTCCCCTTAAATAAAGGACCAACTAATTGTTTAAAATGAGAATTCAATACTGCTCCAGCAGCTGGAGTTTCACTTCTTTATATTAATTGTTTTTAAATAAAATAAAAAAGCATTTTTAAAACCATTTACACATATGATTGTTTTAGCTAAACTCAATAAAAATAAATATTCTGATTGGTGAAGTGTTTCAGTATTAAGTTTAGTTTCCAAATAATTGTATTTATAAAAACATGAAAATTTACACACAAATACAAAATGAATTAAAATAAAACAATTACCGGAAATAAGTCGGTTTTAAAATCCAAAATGATGTAAACAATAATAAAACTGCGTTACTAGCTTCCGTTATAGTTCTGACCGATACAACAATCCGCTTCTTTTATAAACCCCAAGTCATCGTCGATGGAGTCTGCCCAGTTTGTTATTGCTGTAGAAATTACCAATACTGCTCAAGTACTTCACCAGTAACTGTTGCCTCTTGCATGTCGGCCTCTACAATCACTTTGATTTTACTCCATATAGACAATTATAATACATACACGTAACTTGCTAGTTGCCGATCTCATCAGATTTGCATTTCTGCTTCTTCATTCACTCGGATTTTACCTATAAAAGACATTTATGATACATACACCTAAGTAGCGAGGTGCATATCGCAAGGTGTTGCATTGCTGCCTGCACAATAATTACTCTAATTTGAAACCCCTGAAGACATTTATGATACATAAGCGTTGGTTGCTATAAGTGTTACACCGGCAAGTGTGTGACTCTAGGGAGTATTATGGTTACATAACATGAACTGTTTGACATAGCTTATTGTTTGTATTCCGGTGCACGTCATGTGATTGATTGCTTTGATTTAAAAACGTTACACGTTAAGAGACTTTTACTTTAATATTAAATTTTGAGCCGAGGTATGACGATAATACTATATTTTATTTTAATAGTAAGTTCGTATATCAATTAAATTGTATAGAGCTAGACTTAAAGTGAGTATTAACATTAACACATTTGTATCCATCTAGCTTCAATGAACAATCGTTCCAAGTAAAATGTAGTATTATGCATCTCAAAATTCAACAATACATATAAATTAAGAGCTTTTCATACTTAAAGATTTTCACTAGGAGTAACAAAAATAAGTTTTATGCCAATGTTTGCCTCGTCAATTTAGTACTGCCTTTTAAGTCTGTATTGAAAAAATAATTATTATGTCTGTAAATATTGACTGCATTGCCAAACTAAAAATTGCCACATGAAAAAGGCAATTCAAAATCTTGTGAAACGTTAGTTTAAACTAATTACCCGAAAATAGAAAAAATAAAAATGTGAAATTATGGATACGCTACACACTAAATAGGGAAAACGAGACACTGCTGTGTAAAGATATCTAGATAAATTAAACGGGCCTGTTCACGTTTTGGTAAATTGACCAAATTTTAAAAAAGTTTTTTCAGATTCGCAAATTTTCGATTTAGTTATGATATTTTTGAGGAAACAGTTATACTGAAGATTTGCCATGCTCTAATATAGCCATTATATGCATCTTTTGACGATTTAAAAACCAGAAAACTATAAAGCGTTGCAACGCGAAACGATTGAATAATTTGGAGAGATCTGTTGTTGTCGTTAGATTTTGTGAAACTACGATGATTACTTATATATAGTATAAAATACATCTCGCATTGTATGCGGATGGATGGTCTAGGGGTCTAAGTGGTAGATTTTTTAACTCCATGACTCCAGGGTTCAGTGGTTTGAGCCCTGTGGAGGGTTACTTTTTTTTCTTTTTATAAATTGTATTCTCTTTTTATACTGCAGCTTTTTAGAGAAAATGTTAACATTTATCAATAGACAGCATTTAATTAACAAACTTCAAAAACATGCCAACATCTGCGAAAATGTCCCTTTAGTAGTTATAAACTGGATTAATTTTATAACTATATTTTGCCCGATGCATTATAGTACAATTTAAAAAGAGTCATGCATCGTATGTTATAATTCAAATAACATAATGTTGTTAAACAGCGTTGTGTACAAAATGCTATTATATTTGGACAGTACATGATATACAATATTGAGAGAGCAGGATACGCGAGTCGAGTGTGAGTATGCAATCGTTGAACGTGTCAAAATATATCACAGTATAGTACAAAACTATTTAAAAAATAGTTATTTGCATTATTCACGTTTATACGTATACATCCAGCGTCAACAGATCGAATCAACGAGGATACAACTTTCGTGATGCCGAACGAAAGTTGTATGTGTGTGAATGTTTTATTATAATGTTTTATAAAGTATTGATCATACACGAAATTAAACAGTACATGTTCGAACGTCGAATAACAGAACGGTGACACACCAATGTCGGAGCAAACGTTCGCTAAAATACTCAAATATGCCATGTATCTTCACTGACCATTAAGGGGCCTTTTCAAAGATTTTAGCATGTATTGGAGTTTGTCATTAAATGCTTTATATTCATAAATGTAAACATGGTATCTAAACAGCTTCAGTAAAAAGCAAGAATAGCATTGAAGAAAGAAACAAAGTAACCCAAAACTGGATTCGAAGCACTGAACCCTTGACTTGAATTCTATCGCTTAGAACACTCGGCCATCCGTGCTCATACCATGGGTGATGTATTTTGTACTTTATATAAGCAATCCTCGTAGTATCACAAAATATAACGACGACAACAGAACTCTACAAATTATTCGATCGTTTCGCATTGCAACGTTTTATAATGTTCAGGTTTTTAAATCGTCAAAAGATGCATATAGTGGATATTTTAGAGCATGGTAAATGTTCAGTAATACTGTTTCGTTACAAATAGCATAACTACAACGAAAATTTCAGAATCTGAAACTGTTTTTTAATTTAGTCATTTTACCAAAACGTGAAAAGGCCCCTTTAGAGATAAGGTAAGAAGTCTTATAGTCATGAAAAAGGGACTGTGGCCAAACCCGCACGGAAATTCAACCAATGGAACGATGCCAGTTTGATAAATGTACCTTACGTTCCTACCGTTTAATCATTGTTAATGTCTAGACCTTATCGGATGTGGTATTCTTTTTTACAAATTCATACTCGTTGATTAATTATATGATTATTGTCGTTCATTGTCTGACACATTCATCTGAGATATAAACCGCTTTAAATTATATTAGTTTCCCTTGGCAAATAAGGCTGTGAAGAAATCAATATGACAAACAAGTGAGTTTTACAAAATAAACAATTTACAAATAACTCCGGTAAAGGGTTCGGTTTGAGAGACAAGAAAAAGTATAATCGTACATATATAAGAACATTTCCGAACGTCGTCAGTGATTATGAAATGTAGACTTTGTGTTTAGGTCCATAACGTTTCCCATTAAATATGTTTTTATTTGCGCTTAAATAGCAGGTTATTTTCGAAATAAGTAACATTTTAAATAATGAATGTAACACATGTCGTCTAACAGTTAGTAAACGCAAACACCTCTTAACTCGCATACCACTGCATTGGCTATATATGCGTGTAACAGTTGTACACTTTAATGTAAAGTAAAGCTGTCCTGTTCATGTCGACCGTAATACATAATTTGTATAAATTTATCAAAATGGATAGTATCTCACATTAATAATGCATAGAGTTATTTTTCTTACAGACATTACAGTACTTGCCAATCGGTCGGTTTGTCTGTCAATCCTTCATGGAGTTAAATTGTAGTAACATCCTGGTACAACCACTTGACTTTTTTAAAGTTCTTGTAATAATATGTACACTACATTGAACAGTCTTTAAAATATTGTATTGTTCTAAAAACATGTTTGAAATCAGAAACAATACGAAGAGTATGTCATGATATTTATCCACAAGTAGTTATAAAAGCTCCCATAATGTTAATATTCATTCACACGAACATGTGTTAACGACGACTTATAAGACGTGCTTAAGCATGTTATGCATCTTGACTCAATCGAGTTATTTCACATACAAATATATATATACCTTCAAAATAGGTTTAATGAATTGTCTTTCCATTTAAAGTCTATACAATTACTTACCCTCTAATTAATTCAATATCCGTTATTTTTAGCCGAATTAGACATAAATACGTTACTACATAATTTCGTGCCATATCAAGCTACTGACCGATAGTATGTTGCGCTGCTTCTGACCTTTATGTACTCTAGGTAAGGTTGTGGACATCTTGGTCGTTCCTGTGTTCAATGGTGTCCAGTAAAGAAAAGCTGTTGAATAGGTCCTTTCGCGCTAGTATGTTGTTTCTCATTGAGAGTGTTGGGAAAATGGTTTTGTTTTAGTTGTGGCAATGCAGCGCTGGTTACGCACGTCATCAATAATGACAAATTACTAGTATTATTTCGGCAGTCAGTTCACGGAGAATTCACTCTAGTCCTATCAGAAACTAATGCGTAATAACAGGTGGTATTGATGCAAACCTGCTACCACTACGGAGCTTATATTTTGTTTCATTTATAGTATTATTCGAATTTAAAGCCAATTTTATGTTTATAAGAAAACAAACATTTGAAAAAATGTGGTGTAGTACGTACGTGTCCAATATTGATTTCATTTTAACAATCATCGAGTTATTGTCAAAATAAACTTAAATCGCGATATTAATTAATTTGAAGTGATACAATGCCCACTTTAAAAAAAACTGTCTTAAGATATAACGTAGCATGGAACAATCCAATGTATTGTATTAAACCAATGCCGAAAGTGTTTACTGGTGGTTGTTTGTATATTAAACTCAACATTTTAAAGACATGGAAATAATACAATGTTTCCCGATAATTGTGGTTTCATCTCTACGGATAATTCTATTTAATCGATATAAATTCATGTCGTGATGGATCATTCATCATTTTCAATAACTATTGTAACACAACCATCATGCACCCTTAAAAGGTTCATGCAATGATTGCGGACCTTTGACGAGTTAAGACTTGTGTTAACATTTTAAATTGCTAAAGCAAGGCAAGACAAATCAAGTGGTAACATAAATATACGCGTGTTAGGTTAAGGGTTTGGGTTTGGGTTAGGGTTATGGTTAGTCTAAGATTAGCAAAACAAACCGATACATTTCGTGTAAGCTATGCTGCGTATTGTGATCCTCCACGAACGACACGATTGGCCATACGTAAATGATCGTGGCCTTTCTCAGAGATTTAAAGCGTTGATACAATCTTAGACGTGTCAGTACGCCATTATACGCTGCCGTGCGCTTATTTGCGCTTTGAAAACAATTCTACAAGTGCAGTTGGCATTATTTGATAAGGTCTGAACTCAAATTTAGATACGTATGAACAAAAATGCAAATACTTCAATGTAAAAGTACGACTCTAGAAGATTTGACGCGCATTGTTGTTATGTAATGCGATTATATACGTATTAAGCGATTATCGCCATGAAAATTTAAGCAAAGGATGTGAATCAAAGATATGTTTGAACAGTTCACAAACTATCCAAGATTAACACGACTGACATGTCAAACTATCGCAAGCTATCGGATAAAGGTGTCAATCAGGAACAGGTAACGTCAAGATAAAAGATCTGATAAGGTCCGATATGGTCACAATAATAGTCCCACGTTCAAGAAACCACGATTTTAATCGGTACGCCAATCGTGATACTCGGAACGTAATTCTCTAAACATATAACTAAATGTGACTTATGAAACTTCACGGCCACTTAAGATCATTTAGTTAAATATTACATTCATGAGCAGAAACTTAATTATTCGATAAATATCGAAATAAATCGGTAGTAACAGGAATCTTTTCGCGATCACTTCCCAGAAGGCGTGATATATTGGGGGGATTTATGTAAAAATCGTAAGACAGTTCGACGTGACCGCAGTTTTTTTTTAAAGAAACGACTTCCATGCTGTATTGGATTTTTTAGCTAAATTTCCTAATATAAAAAAGTGAACGTGACTTCTAGTTACACATAAACTGTTGACATTGTATTTTAAAAGACACGTCAATAAAGAAAACATAATATCTTATTTAAATTCTCCTTAAAAATGTTTTATATTGTTTGTTGTTAATTTTTTGCAGCGTTACTTTCTATTTTCATATGTAAAATCTTTCGTGTGATTTTTTTACCCGACGAACATTACAATTATAAGACTGTGTGAGGAGAGATTATGATATCAACTGTTTTATGGCAAACCCATCCATTAATTCGTTTATACATCATCTTGACGCTGTACAATCGTTTGCATAGTTCAAACCTTGAGTCATTATTCCAGAGATCTACGCATTGTATTGGTATGTTAATGTTTTTAAACTTAACGCTTATAATTAAGTACTCAACCAGCAAGAGGAGTTATTTCTATAACGCCTTCTACATCTGTGGTTATTTATTTCTCTATTAAGTTAAATACAAGGCAAGCGTAACATAAATAAAAAAACATAATATCTTACGCAAGCAAATATTTTGAACTTCCTGCCTAACACAATTACGTTCGGTACACGTTTAATAATATAGAGAAAACTGCCACGAAAGCACACCTTGATTGGTGCTACATTGCAAAAGTGTGCAAATTAATTCCGCGGCTGTTATTACCACACTGTAAATAATCCAAATTTGCTAAGTGTAATAACATTACATGGCATTATATTTTTATCAGAGACTTGGCTATCCTCTAACACGTGTGTCAATCTGGACATGAATGGATTTAAAAGCGAACATATCCTAGGAAATAAAGTGAAAACACCACAAAAGGGCGAAACAGCGGAGGTATTTTACAAAACAAAATTAAAATAGAAGATAAAAATAAATTAGGTATATTTGGGATGAAATGATGTAAAACTATGTTAAACTTTGATCAAGATGTGTATTTATGCAATGCATACATCCCACCAAATACCTCAAATCTCAATAACAGCGATATTAATTTTTTTGAAATCATAGAATCCGATATAGAAAAATATAAAATCAACGGAAAGATATTAATTACGGGCGATTTAAATAGCAGAACCTCGAGTGAGAACGATGTTTGATGCGTACGGTAAACGCCTCATCGAGTGTTGTCAATCAAGTTCACTTATAATCGGTAACGGTCGACTGCATAGTGACCGCGACATCGGAGAATTATCATTTTATTCATACAGTGGAAGGAGCGTTGTAGATTACCTGTTATTAAGTATCTGAGATTTTGACTGCGTTTCATATTTTGATATAATAGATCAAAATGAATTTTCCGACCATTTGGGGCTAGTATGTTGCCTACAGTCTAAACACCAAATACCCACATGTACACAACCAAACGACGATGATTATAAAATTCCATGGGATGCCTTAAAAGCCGAACAATTCATATCTTATTTGATTGAAAACCAAGCAAACATAAACTCGTTAGCGGATATAATCGATAGTGGGAGTGATATTAATATAATATCCTAACATTTTATGGATATTTTGGAAACAGGTTTTGGCCAAGTATTTGGGGAAAAGTACACCTCTTCTCATAAAAGACATTCGTCTAAAGATAACAAAAACCTTGGTTTAACCAAGAATGCTGTTTAGCAAGATCGGAATTAAAAAAATATCGAAATATATTTTTAAAGGATAAATCCAATGCAGGTAAAAGACAGGCATTCTTAAACTAAAAAACTAACTACACACGTACAAAGCGAAGAGCAAAATGTAAATTAAAGACCCACGAAAAGCAACATCTTTCGAAATTGAGTAAATCAAACCCTAAACAGTTTTGGAAAAAAGTAAATATGAACTGAAAAAAAAGTACAAAACAAAGCGAATAATTTAAGTACGTCTAGCCTGTACGAGCACTTATAGTACTTTACTTGACTGAAGAAATCCCCGAAATGCCTTACCCGAACACACCCTTAATACCCAAAATATCGAAATAGATAGAGAATTTAGCCTAGAGGAAATCATTAAAGCAATACGTTCACAAAACAAGTTATTTAAGTAAACTTTGCTCCACTGAAAATAGACAGAAAAGCACGGACTCTTAATTAGGCAAACTGGAACAAAGTGAAGCGGATATAAAAACAATCTTCAATAAAATGTCAGTGATCGAATGCAGAGTGAGTATTTTAGATTCAAAATTAAACAAAACTGAAAATAGAATGAAACTGATGGAAATAGAAAGGAGTCGCTCTTTTGATAGTCAAAATTGCGATGAATTAAAATCACAACTTAAACACTTTGAAAAGCTTGTGAGTGGTCAATGTGAACAAAATAAAATTCTTTCAGGAAAGATAGACTCATTAAACAGCCTTAATTCATAGCTCAGCGAGGACATTATAGATCTTCAATCACGCTCTATGAGAGACAACTTGCTATTTTTCAATGTGCCAGAAGAGCAATCGTTTGAGTCACGCAAGTCCGAAAATTGTATGGTCAAAATTCTAAATTTCTGTGAGAATTACCTCAAAATTGTAAATGCCAAAGTGGAGGTTAAAATTGATAGAGCCCATAGGGTTGGTAAATTTGATCAAGGGAAAATTCGCCCAGTGGTTGTCAAATTTAACTTTTATGGCGATACATGTAAAATAAATGACTCTGCCCGAACTCAACTGCGAGACTCTAGCGTGAGCGTTAGCGACCAGTTTCCGTAGGCCATTCAGGAACGACGGAAAAAGCTCATCCCATATCTAGAGCAAGCCCGTCAGCAGGGTAAGGATGCGTCCCTGTCATACGACGTGCTGTACATCGATAGGGTTCGCTACACGCACGTCCGCCCCCTTCCGGATTTAGTACCGGAACTGCCGCAACACCACAACAGGAACCGACCTAATGCATATCCTGCAACCGGAAGGAGAAGCGGTCCATAGGAAGGCAACGAGAAGCAGCTACGTTGTATCTCATGGAACAACAGGGACTCTTAGGTAAATTAAATGACGCCGATTTTTTACAATTTGTAAATGACTATGATCTGTTGTTTCCTCGCCCGAAATGTAATAAAAAGGCTAAGTGAAATAGTGGCGGTATCAGTGTTTATTATAAAGAAAAGTTTTTTTGGGGAATATAACGCTTGAGAAATTAAATGAAAAAGGCATTATCTGGATTAAAATAAACAAGTCTTTTTTTGGGGTACGAAATGATATATTTATCTGTAGCTGTTACATTCCGCCCGAGAACTCGACAGTATATAAACAACAGAATTCCCCTTTATTTGATTATGACTTTTTTGAACAACTATCGTCCGATACACGATACTATAGTCAATTTGGCGAGGTCCTTGTTACCGGTGATTTAAACTCAAGAACAGCCAATAAACTTGATATTATTCAAAAAATTAATCTAGACCGTTATATTGATATGCCGGTGTGCGAGGTTCCCGTGGATAATTTGCCAATAAGATCCTCATATGACAGTCACTGTAATGCTTTTGTTAATAGATTATTAACGTTATGTAAAGAAAACGGCGTTTTTATTGTTAACGGTCGCAAAGAGCAGGGTAAATTCACGTGTTTCAATAATACAAGTAATAAAATAGCTGCTAGCGTAGTTAAATACGTTATCGTGAATTTCAATATCTTTGAATTAATCAGTTATTTCGAAATACTCGATATTAAGGAATTTCCTGATTATTGTCCAGTAAAGTTTTCATTGGAATTCAAATCTATGAAAAACACTTAAACTGATTACGCATTCGACAAAATTATTTGGGACAGTACAAAAAATGAGCTATTTTATCAACATTAAATGTAAACAAAACTAACTTTGACAGAATTGTAGACGATTTGCTTAATGATGCAACAGATATTAACTCATGTATTGAAAGCCTATCCTCATTAATCTACGATATTTCTTTCGAGGTAAACGGTAAACATATCACCGTGTCTGGTAATAAATGCGCAAATCCTCCCAACGCGAAAAAACAAATACCATGGTTCGATAATACATGCAAATATTACAAAAACGAATTCAATAGTTGTAAACGGCGTTTAATCAATAACAATACAAATGAAAATATGGCTCTATTTTTGAAAGCCAGAAACGACTATTCGAATATTCAAAATAAAGCAAAGCGAGATTATTTTGCAAAAGAAAAACACACATTATCTACGCTCAGTAAAACTGATACCCGTAAATTCTGGAAATACATCAACAAATTAAAAAATAACACAAAAGCAAAACCGAACAATATTGATGTCGACGATTTCATTCGCCGTTTCAAAAATATATCTAATACACAAAACCTGAGCAATTTTGATGCAAATGATCTCTCACTTGGCGATGCCAATATAAGCATCGAAGAACTCGATTGCAATTTTTTAGTGGACGAGATTAGTAAAGTCATTTCTAGTCTCAAAAGAAATAAAAGTAGTGATTTATCACATATTTGTCGAATTTTTTATCGATTCAAATACGTTTATTTCTCCTTATCTTACTCACATTTTTAATTTTATATCATGGTGCAAGGGGGCAATTGTACCGATTTAAAAAAAAGAAGATATTACTAACCCAGCAAATTATAGGGCAATCACTCTTATAAATATAAATATTGCTCTTAGAAACAGGATTTATAAATGGTGCGAGAATAATCAGACATTTAACACAGCTCAGTATGGATTCAGAACAAATCTCAGCACGGCTGACTGTATTTTTATACTTCATTCACTCATACAAATTACACTTTAAAAAAAAACATAAGTTATACTGCGCATTCGTAGACTATGAAAAGGCTTTCGATACAGACATCCATGATGCATTATGGGTAAAATTAATACAATCAGGAATAAGTTCTAAGATGATTAATATGATCAAATCTATTTACAGTAATGTGAAAGCGTGTATTACTTTCGTTTGACTGTTAACAATGAGTTTCTTGAAGTGGTCGATAACTTTTGCTATCTAGGCATTAATTTCTCGTCAAATGGTAAATTTAATCATGCAGTAAAATGTTGAATGATCAGGCCTTGAAGGCGTACAACCACTTGATGTCGAGTTTTAGTAGAGTTTCCTTAGATATTAAAACAAAACTTTCACTTTTTGATGCACTTGTAGTCCTATTTTGTTATTTGGAGCTAAATTTTAGGGAATATAAACTTTTACTGACTTAGACAAACTCCATATCAAATTCTGTAAATATGTTACAACAAACCTCAAATGCTGATGTACTTGGTGAGCTTGGAAGATTTTCGTTAACAACCGTTTGTAAAGAAAAATCAATTAAATACTGGCTACAGATTATCAACTCATCAAACTCTTTAATGCATGAAACTTAGATGAAACAAATTAACTTTGCTCATGAGAATTGTATTAGTGATTTGAATAGTGTGTGGTTTTCTTCCCTATCAACTTTGCTTAACAAGCATGGTTTTGGTAATCTTATAGATTTTACTATGAGCGATTATCCACTTCCTATGTTTTCCCAAAGACTAAAAGACCAAAACATTCAGTCGTGGCACGAAACACTATCAGTACAACCTAAAATGGAATACTATTGTAAATTTAAAGATTTCGAGTTTGAAAATTATCTAGTAAATATAAAAAATGAAAAACATCGTAAGGAACTAACCCGTTTCAGGCTTTCATCACATTCCCTTGAGATTGAAACTGGTAGATATAACAATATAAAAAGGTCAAACAGAATATATAAACTTTGTACGCAAAATGTTGTTGAATCGGAATACCACTTGTTATTATGTTGTACTGCCTATTCATATCTGAGAAAAGATTACAACATTTCATCGAACTGGCCAAATTTTACGAAATTCAAATACATTATGTCTGAAAAGAAAGAAAGTAAAGTACGAAATACAGCAAATTTCATATACAATGCTATGAAACTTAAAAAAAAACTAATAAGAATATTAGTGTTTTTTTTTTATCTAATAATAAATTATATCATATGTAATGGAATTTACCTTTTTATTGCTTACGTACTCGCCTCGCGTAAACATCTACGTACTGTATTGCTCATATTGAAATGATTATCCGTTCTACCTTCAAATTGTGTTGACGCTACTCGAAAGGTTCATTTGTTAAGTTCTGTGTTCATTGTATACGTTCCATTTTATTTATTTATATTCAATTAACTTATTTATTTTATTTTTTCTTCTCTTAATTTTCCCGTTAAGTTTTGCATCAATTGTCCAGTGTTAGCTCCTAATTTTCGTTTTCGCACTAGGCGCTAATTACAGAGGAAACATAACTCATTAGATAATATTGTTTGCTTTG
This sequence comes from Dreissena polymorpha, assembly GCF_020536995.1. Lineage (NCBI taxonomy): Eukaryota > Metazoa > Mollusca > Bivalvia > Myida > Dreissenidae > Dreissena > Dreissena polymorpha. The sequence goes on from NC_068358.1 coordinate 112,375,523, forward strand.
ACTTCTAGGATGTTTTTTGTAAATTGTTTACGTTCCATTCTATTATTATTTTTTCTTTAATAAATTAATTTATTTTGTTTTTATTTTTTTCTCTATTTTTTTCAGTCAATTTATGCTTCTATTGTCCTTTGTTAGCTCCTAATTTTCGTTTTCGCATTATGCGCTTATTCCAGAGGAAACATAACCCATTAGTGAATATGATATGCATTGACTTCTAGGAAGTACCTATTCTTTCGATTGTGTATGCTGCTTCCTATTAAAATTACTCTGTATTTCCCTATTATCTGGCAAATATGCTCTACAACTGATTTCACTTGCGCTGTATTAATCCAATGCTTTGGTTATCAAATTATCAACATTATTGATATTTGCTAGTTTAGAATTCCAAGTTTTAGTGAGAATAAGAATGACATAAGTATTAGTAAAGTTTACAAAATCACTGGTATTAATTTTGATTAAAGCCTTGAACATTCCACGAACAACTAGAGCTTTGTCATAGACGGGACGTATAACCCCCACATGCTCTTGAATTCTTTCGCATGACACGCCGTCCAATGACTGTGAACAAAATTAATGTACAGTGTCATTTTAAAATCTCAAAATGAAAGACATTTTTATTGCTCGGACAAGCTCATTTATCAAGCTCATTTATGGGTATTTGTGACCTTTGAGCTCCAAGTATGACCTTGACCTTGGAGATATCGACGTTATTCTTTCGAATTACACACCGTCCAATGATTGTGAACAAATGTACCGAGTAATTTTAAAATCTCACAATAAATGACATAGTTATGGCCCGGACAAGATCATTCATGGCAATTATTGACCTTTGAACTTAAAGTGTGACATTGACGTTGCAGATTCCCACGTTATTCTTTCGCATGATACACCGCCCAATGATGGTGAATACATGTGCCAAATGATTCACAATGAATGACATAGTTATGGCCCGGACAAGCTCATTTATGGCCATTTTTGACCTTTGAACTCAAAGGTGACCTTGAAGACATCGACGTAATTCTTTGGCATGAAACACCGTCCAATGATTTGAACACATGTACAGCGTAATTTTTAAAATATCACAACGAATGACATATTAATGGCCCGGACAAGCTCATTTATTGCCATGTTTTTGACCTTTGAACAAAAATTGTGACATTGTCGTTGCAGATATCAACGTTATTCTATCGCATGACACATCGTCCAATGATTGTGAACACATATCTTAAAATATCAAAATGAACGACATTGTTATGGCCCGGAAAAGCTCATTTATGGCCATGTCTGAACTTTGAGCTCAAAGTGTGACCTTGACCTTGGAGATATCGACGTACTTCTTTCGCATGACCGTCCCATGATGGTGAACAAATGTACCAAATCATTGTACAATCTTACGATAAATGACATAGTGATGGTCCGGACAAACTTTCGATTTCAAACGCACTAAGTGACCCCGTGACCTAGTTTTTGACCCGACATGACCCATTTTATAAGTTTACCTAGACTATCTAGATTCAACTTCTGACCAAGTTTGGTGTAGATGGGACGAAATTTATGGGACACACAGACCGACCGACACTGACACGGTCATTACTTGCGGGAAGAAGTTCATACAATTGATTTCTAATTGTTCGAGTTTATCACTGTAAAAAATAAATGATGGGTGGGACACATGAATCATTCTCAACTCGATGTTCTATTAAAACTTATATAAGGAAACTATCAGTGCACACCGTGACATTTAAGCAACCGACATTCATTCTGAGCACTCCTTCTACCCATCCACCCATCCAAATCCTTCCGCATATCCATTAATGTACATCAATCCATCCCCCTATCCTTCTGTCTATCCACCAATCTATACAAATACGTAAAATAAACACCATATGGTTTATCCTTTTTAAATATTGCAAAGGCATACGTATTTTAATTCTCAATTTACCTTTACGTTGTTACTTAAAATAGATTTTCTTACCATTTATCATATTCTCTTCAACTCATGTTATTTAACGAGCTTTTAAATTAATTTGAGTCGTTAAGTGAGTGATTATACGTATCATATAGCTATATAGCAAACGTCGAAACCCGCTTGAAAATAAATAACCCCCAAGTGTTTTAGATTTCGAAGCAGGTGTAACAAAACAAAACAAATCTGTATTGATTAAACTTGCAAAATATATTCAAGAAAGCTTGGAAATTAGAAACGAAATTACAAATGTAAACGAACACTGATCATCCTCTTTACATGCTGTGTTATGTTATATTGAAATGTCCATTAATTCGTGTTTATATATTATACTGATATACGTGATGTTATAAATTATCATATAGTAATATGTGTATATGATGATGTACTATGTACAAATCAAATAAAATATCTGTTCTGTTCTGTTCTGTTCTGTAAACTCTCATTCAATTTTCAGTGCAGGATGGTTAATGCCCCTTCAAATGCTTATTTATATTGAAGCAGGTTGTATAGTGTGTTGAAGTGGGTTAACAGCGTTATGTACTCTAACGTAAACATCGCACGTGTTCAAATATCTATTTTAATGTGCACATTCACAACAATATCACAGCATTATAACATCTGAAAAGAATATTTATTTCAGGACCTAAACAATTAGTTAAGCTATTGCTGCAAATCCAGCGTTACGGTTCGATTTGTTACGCTTTAAAGAAATACTACTATGGCAAAACGTGTTGTGTAGTTTTTTCATCAAATAATATACAAATATAAATGCAAATATAATTCGAGTATGTTTAGACCAAAAAGGTGATTTTAAGAGTATGCTGTAGCGGCTTATCAATGCATAACATCGGGAAAATGTACTTTAAACGGTAAGCTGATCAGAGACGAAACTTTCCGCGTTTACGGTATATTCCGTTTAAAGAAGGTCTCTTCCAAACAAATATCCACATTTGGCGATAAGTGTATTTCAATATAATAGATGACACGACACTTGACGCACATGAATTAAGCCCCGTTTTCCTAGAACGCGACTCATACATTTTGACAATTTCGCACGATGCCAACAAGATACCATCAAATTGTGTGAATGTGAAGGGTATAAAAAGTTAACGTTGCAGAATTTAGAGGTATTAAAAGGTAATTGTTGCTATGTACTAAAAACTGATCGACAAAGAATGTGGCATGTGGTCACTCCTTAAGATTGTCACATTTATAATGATAACTTTATACACTGTAAAAGGAATACCGTGTTTGAAAATAACGAAACAAGTTCTGACGTGGTGGTTTTTTATATTTAATGTGTCATTTCTATCACTTTAATCACGCTGGGTATGCGGATACTTTGATAATATATTGCACTTCGATACCAGCTAACAATAAAAGTCAAGCGCGAGAGGTAAGTTCATCAGTGTTTTTTTTAAGTTATATCATAAAGATAAGTTTTTAAGACAAGGCGCATGGTCGAATTTATAATTGTTGTATCATTTTCTATTGCAATGAAAAACATCACGGAAGAATGGTAGATTTTTCTCCAAAAAATAGAAAAGTCGGTCGGAAAACAGCATAAACTGGATGAACAGTTAACATTTCAACAGAATAAAACTACTTAGAAATATTGCACGAAGATGTTTGATATTCCAGCATGTAGAGTAATCACTGTGCTTCAAATACTGAAATTTTGATAGTATTCAATGAAACATTTACGAAGATAGAGCATGTTTTAATAGGTGGTATTCATGAAGTTGCGGATACTTTGATTCCCGATAAAGGACACTTCGGATAACAGAGACTTTCAACAAATTGAGCACTCTGAAAACCGAGTTTTATCTTCTACCTGAAATGCAATTATGTATATTATGGCTATTCTTAACAAACATTTTGAAGTACGAATCAATTTGCATTGTCAAGCCCGACACTTTGGGAATCTATGCATAACGTAAGTACATACATAAAAAAAAAAATATGTAAAATATAACCAATGGCGTTGTTCGTTTTCAAAAATCTTATTACTATTAATTTATATAATTAATATTATAAGTGCAAATTTCAAATACGATTCAAATGCTTATTTCTGAAGTTATATATTTCAAGTGACTACCGAAAATAATTGTCTAAATAATAATAATAATAATAATAATAATAATAATAATAATAATAATAATAATAATAATAATACTAATAATAATAATAATAACAATAATAATAATAAAATCTTTATTTAAAGAAGATAGACTTGTTAAGAAATACATAAGATGAAATTACATAATATGCAATTTATATAATATATTTATTATTTTTAACAAGGTCTTCTAACATAATACAATTAACAACAAATACATCATATTTCATCTTGAGCAATAAGAACAAAACATAAATAATCATATATGCATGTACACTTACAATGATATATATCATTGAAAACAAATGACAGACACAAATCTACAATTACCATTTATGCAAGAACAGTATTTCAACATGAAACTAAGGTTATTTTCTAAACAAAAAACATGAAGCATGTTCAGTTTATTTCATAAAGTGTGGTAGAAAGATAAGCTTTTAATGTGTTCATAAATGTCATTAAATTGTTTGTTTGACGTATAAATTGCAGTAATGAATTCCAAATGTTTGTGCTAGAAAATTCAAAAGATCGTTTGAAATAGTTTGTTTATGGTATTCGCATAAGCTTTAAATCCCCTTTTCGCAAGATCGCAAGTTATAGTGATTATTTTGTGAAGGTGTTAAAAGGTCACGTATGTATGTTGGGCTTTGGTTGTGAAATGCTTTAAATACAATAACTGACGTGAAATAGTGAATACGCTGTTCGAAAGTCAACCATTTAGATCTTTAAATAGGGTTTTTGAATTGGTGTTGTATTTTTTATTTAAAATATATGCACCAAAACGCTTTTGTAGTTAGACTATTCTATTAATTTCCGTAATAATAAACTTTTTTTTCAGTGGTAAATTGAGATTTAGAGAATCGAAAATACAACGGATCATGTGGATCAAATCAACACGACTGTGTTCAATTGAAGTTATAGCAGGATTTCATATAGATAAAGGGAGCAAGGGGTCTTAAAGCGGTCAATACACCTCATAAAATCCTTTGTCATTGGTGCTCATTAGAATCGCAACATGAAGTCGATTCTAATGCGTAGCCACAAAATTCAAAAGCGATTGGAAAACTCCCTTTGTATTGAGCTTTACACTTCCCTTTCCCTTTTATTATCATATTCCCAAGGATAAGAACATGCTTCGGTAATTCGTTTTTAATTTACGTCAGTACATACATTTTTATTTATTGCCTGCTTACTTTAGCACAGCGAATTCTGCATTTCTGATTCACTAAATAGAGTGTATTATATCTGGTAAAAAGTTTCGAGTTATCTGGAATTGAAGTGCCATTGTCTTTGAGATGACCGGTAAAAGAAGTGTCCATGAAAATTTGGCATCCGACTCTTAAATCATTTGAATTTCCTCATAAACGTTATTCAACTAAAGTTTAACATGTTGTAACATTAATGGACATATTGGTCTTTTACTTCGATTCGTTGGCACGTTCTTGATTTATATCCAAGTATTTTTATGTTGTTGACATACGTACTGATCATTCAATTCATGACGATTATCGATGCAATTTTATATAATCCACTGTTTTTTTTCACGACTTTATTGTTCTGCAATACGAAGTACTACACCATTAATCGACCAAACAATGTTACATGTCTGAAAACCAAATGAACAGAACATAAATGCAAAAAAAAGCTAAAGAACTCAACTCTCGCGCATGGCTTTTGTTGTTATCTGGTATCGAAGTGCCATCTATTATAAAAGTATCGGCATACCCGGCGTGTTAATGCTAATGAAAATAAGCAGGCAGTCTGACTTTGATTATGCGTTCTCTATTTCCTTCTGATACTAAAAGATAAACAACTTACATGATTTTGTACGTTTGCTTCATCACATGACGTTCAATAATGGAGGGTGTAAATCAGACGTAGTAAGCGCTGTGTGAGGATTGTTATTTACTCCCCATGCGCACGTGCTTGTACTCTGGTATTTGTCATTTAATATTAGTCGTGCTCTGTGAAAAGGGAGTTTAATGCTAGTGCGTAAAGTGTCGTCCCAGATAAGCCTGTGCAGTCCGCATAGGCTAATCAGGGCGACACTTTCCGCTTTTATGATATTTTTCGTTTAAAGAGAGTATCTTCTTAGCAAAAAACTAGCGTATGCGGAAAGTTATGTTGGTTATCTCGTTTTCTTGTCCGATGCACTAAATTCGTACGCCAGCATTGAATCCGTCGACTGACAGATAGGCGGTAAAAAGGTTGATAACGCACACTATTGTCACGTAATCGTTCATCCTTCATGGTTGACACACAGTTACTAATAACGTTCATTTCTCTTAAATTACTAGTATGTAGCCTATCATTCGATTTCTCGTCATGCGCATATTGTCATGATGACGGGATTTGCATTAACTACCATTTTGCTGTATCGCGCATGGAACAAGTCCGTCCCTTTCTATTAATGTTAATTTCATTGTATATTGTGGGATGAAATATTCAACAACACCATATATCAGTTTCTAGTCCAATTTAATGTCTAACATACTTAATATTTTTAGTTATACAAATACAGTCTGATAGCTACATGATCGTATCTTTCCCGAAACGTAACGCCTCGAAGTCTAAACCCTGTCTCCACGTCGTTTCCACACCAAACATCTCGTTCTATCGAACTACACATAAACATAAAATAATAAAATTTCTATAACATATTTGATTGGTCGATTCTATGCGCGCTTATTGCTGGTTGGTTGAATAGCATCATGGGACTTGATATATTAAATTGTTCAAGTTTTTACCTGCAGTGTGTTTCCCGGTGCACGCTTCGTATGATCAATGCAACTTTGTGTGCCCAAGGCAAACAGACACCACCGCTCAAATCCTTATGTCGACAGCGTCGACCCCCTTTTATTGTTAAACATACACCATATCTAAATATTTAATCTCTCATTTTGTGACTGTCATGTGTACTCGACATTGATACAATTTTCAATATTTCTGACATTAAGTATACCCAAATATTCTACCTAATTTCCTATCATTATATCACACTCTTTCGAAATAAATTATATTTATAATGTCACGCGCATTTCAATGAAAATGATTTTGAAACGTGTAACACCTTATATGATATGTGTTGTGCAAATTAAGTTGCCTGTACACGTATACACTCAAAAATAAAGCTGATATACGTTCGATATAGTATTCAAAAACTTTCGACAAAATACTGAATAATGTTGTATTTCTGGTTTGGTTATATTCTTTATAGTGGATTTTCACAAAACATGTGTGGATTCAATTTGAGAAGAAACCTAATCGGCCCCAATTAGTTGTCAAACACTTGAAAGTTTTTTTGCCTGACTCTCTTTCGTCAATTAAATCTCTTCAGTGTTTACTTTGTATGCTGATTTAATTTAAAATAAACACTTACAGATGGGTGGGATGTCTAAAATTGCATTTTATGTGTTTCCTAACGCATTTAAAAACAATATAATAGACTATCAAAAATACATAAAAGTGATGTAAGTGGTCTAACAGTATTTGTGATTTAAATTCTATGTATAGAATCACGTATTTACTTAATAGCTTTAACGTACACACTGGTCTGAAAATGCAAATGAATATATTATTTAATATGCATTATATGTTTTATACTTACATGTATTCCATTTTCAAACGAATATAATACAAAATATGAAAGCTTTTAATGTTTTTTTTTATATTAAAAATGTAATAAAATGTCTATCAATTAGTGTTTTGGTTTAAAAGTACTAAAATATAACTTTTGTATTACAAAAGACGTTTAAATAACAAATATAAAATACAAATTTGAATCAAAAGCAATTAACAAAGACACAATTATAATCGAAATGAGTGTATTATACAATGCATTTCTTTTCACATGCGTGTATATGTTCTTGTAAGTTTCGTTCAGTCAATACATTTTAAAATATACTTTTCCTATTACTCTTTAAATCCTTTCTCTTATCTTAACGATTTACATAAAAATATTTAAAAGAAACATTGAAAGGCAAAAACAATTACAAAAATACATAACTTAATAAGGAACGAGAATAAGAGGTTATTTTATCAAGCTTGTGTTGTTGTTATACCTATATATCGTCGCTGTCGTTCTCAAACCTCGTAGCTACAAAATTCCAACTTTTCAGGGGAGAGAAAAAACCGTCTCATTTTAATATAGAAAACCTCGTAGTTGCAAATAAAAAAATATAAAAACGTTTTTGTCAAATTTGTCCAAACGAAACGACGTACCTAAAGGTGAAATGCCGTCGCTACGACTTTTCGCCGGGAAAAAGCCAACAATCATTCTACAACATTTCGTCACGTCACGTCACGTGGATTTTTCAAGAGCTCTGATTGGCGTAGAGCACCGAGATAAAGCACAAAACACGCGCCAGACTTCATATATTCGGAAAAGACGAAAAATATTTTTTTTTTTAATTTTGGAGCTACGAGGTTTGAGAACGACAGCGACGATATATTGTTTGACACAAAATAAATAATGAATTTCAATTCGATATAACATGCTATAATCCTAAAATCACACGAAAAACTGACGTTGTGTATCAGCAGGTATACGACAATTGCCTCTCTCTACCGTGCGCTTCATTATACAAGGTCTAGAAGCATATCGGTTGCCATATCCATACCCACCACCCTCGTCATCATCCCATCTTCGATAGAGTTTGCAATAAGTGTTTGGGCCTGCGGAATACTGTGAACCTGTAGCTGGATATATGCTTCAACTCACGGACCAGCTCTTTTTATGCACAAATGTGTTTACGGGTTTAATTTTAGATTTTTTTACCTGTTTTGTGAATAACGATCATCCATTTTCTTGTTTATGACAGAGAGGAAGCCAAAAATGAACAGAGAGGCAGCATTTTGACAGAAAGGCCACCGATATGCATCTACACCGTATAATGTCTCTGATATTTATTACATGAAGGCAAATAAAAATTAAACAAGCACATTCGTTGAATTGATATCCCCCGCCAATATGCTTCTGGACACAAAAGTGTTATATTTGACAATAAACAGGCATTTTTAAGATACAAAGGGCCATAACGTCGTTAATAACAGATGGTGTACAATGCCATTTGGCGTGCATCATCCTCTTATTTATATATATACTCATACCAAGTTTCAATGAAATCCGCCAAAGCACTTCCAAGATAAGGCTCCGGACACAAAAGTGCCGGACGGACAGACGGAAGGACGGACGGAAAGACGGACGGAAGGACGGACGGACAACGCCAAAACAAAATCCCTCTGCAATTGGCGGGGGATAAAAATCAATAACAACATAACAATATGTTTAAACAAAAAAAGTTGGATGAATTTGATAAAAATTCGTAAAACACAACATTTGTTATCACTGCATCTGTACTCGACAAGTGTTATAAGTATATTTTCCTCCAGTCGGCACGGGGTCCAAACTTTCAACTTTCTTCATGACAGACAATAATAACATGTCATTAAATACAGCCAGTTTGTGTCGTACCCCCACGCGATTGTACGGTATCAGTTATGCCTGTCATTGAATGCACGTTGGTGTTTATATACGTTTTATATATAAGATGACATTTAATCAAGCAGTTCACGCACAATACAGCCTAAGGTTTGGAATGATTTTACAGACTTGAAATTCACACATACACGCACCACAAAAAACATAATTTGATGATTTACATTTTAAACATGCGTGTACACACGAAATCGCAAAATTTCATAGAAGGCAAGCATCTCGCATTAATAGAGCGGAATATACGTGTGCCAAATTTAAGTACCAAGATGAGTGCGGGTAATGCTCTTAGTTTCGGAGTGTTTTCCTGCTATTGTTGTCACGGAGATTTCATGCGATCCGAGCTACAGGGACGTCATACCGAACGGTCACCAAGTTCGAGATCCGTGGTCGGAAGTCAAGGTCGACATGTGGCAGCGAGTCGGTCACCAGATCAACGTGAAGTTTGATGACGTAAATCAAAGAAAAAGCTCAACAATTTTGGCAAGGTATTTATCTCCTATGTACAGTTACTACAGTTCAGCATTTCAGAGTTTATTAAATAATGTGACCGTAAAAGGTTGTTGCAAAGTGTTGAGTTCTTCAGTCCCCCCCCCCACATCCCGCCGAAAGGTGTAGGGTAGTCGAAAAGATAGACGTCATTTCATCCGTGAGAGTTTCCATCGGTCACAATCTTCTGTGTTAAATGTTTACAAAATAATTATCTCCAATTGCCAAAGCGAAAATTGCAAAGGTTTACTATTGCGTTATTTTTACGGATGTATAGCCCTTTCTTCAAGATTAAGAATATAACACGTCTGTGCATCTCATACATTTAACATGCGATTTTTGTAAAACATTTATAGAAATGTTCTTTGGCGCATAATACCAACGTTTCAGTATTGTGCACTTGAATTTTTGCCATTTCTTTAAAATTACAAATATAAGATACTGTGTGCAACTTACCCTACAATGTGCATTCCATTTTGTCAAACATGTCAAGCTTGACAAAATCGACCGCAAATTTAAGGGGGAAATCGGTGTCCAGTAATGTGTAAATTAGAATAGTGAACTCCTCGCGCTACATTTCACTTTGTCAAGTTTTCGCGGATGTGCTATTTTAGAGTAATTGAGGTTTGTTTAAAACTACACAAAGTCAAGGTCTTTGTTAGTGTTTTGTTTAACATTTTAATAATGCTATCGCAAATTCGTACGGTAAACTTTCGGCGACAATCAACCCAAAGCTCCAGGTTCAATGCACGGATATAAATCAATATGATGTGCAAACTTTATTGTTTGGGGTACAAGAGAAATAATAACTTAAGTTTAATTATTCAGCAAATTTCAAGCAAATAAAGAAATATAAATCTAATAAAACTGTATACATGTCTTCCTTTCACAGGATTTGTATGCCCTGAAGTAACAAGCCGCCTTAGAGCGAATATGGCCTAATATCTGCCCTATGAATTCCGACTGAGACGGACGTACGAGCGGAGAGGAGCTCGGGGGCCCGGAATGGATGTGGACCATGGACGAACCGTCCTCCGGGGGAAATATGACTATTTTCCATCCAGGTTAATTACTATCTTTGTGTTCTTAGTGTTATTTAATAGGGCATATTTGGATTAAATGTTCATGTCAATCATGCTCATTGGTTTACGTGATGTATTTCAATAATATCGCAACTGCGATTTATCCGCTATAAGTGCATTTATTAAGTATTTTATGATTTTAGTATAACGTGTTGTGTTAGTAAAAAAGGGTAAAACAATCATACCGGTTTGCACGGGTAAGTCAGCTATTCAGAGTAACATTTTCATGTCTCAGGTATTCCAGGAAACAAAGATGGAAGGCTCACCGACAAGACTAGAAAAGAATTTTGTGACTTGCATCGGACTGCCAGGAAGAAGATTACGAAGAAACACCGCAAGGTCATCTCTCATATTGGATCGATGCACAAACGTGGGAGGACGCTGTGAATTCGGCTCGAAAAATGGTTTCGATCATCCGCGGCATTTTTACACACTTGTATAATATTGAGACCTCAACAGTGCTCGTGAATCATACCAGAAAACCTATTCGTTGTAAAAAGTGTATCTGCTATTTGGTTTTCTTTCGTTAGTACATCTGCAATTGTGCATCTTTGCAAATTATGTTTATCATTTGAACATGTGTCAAATCTGGGTGCTTAAAAATATCAAATACAAGATTTAAATTAAATATCAATTGATTATTTAATTATTGATAAAGTGATTAAATGAACAAAAAAATATAGATAAACGTTTGTCGTGTTTATTGATTTTACAGAACAAGCTCAATGATTAACACACAAACCCAATTTCATTTCGATAAAGTTTACTTTGAGTGTAAATGTTCGATAATATGTTCTGTTTCAATAAAACTGGATTTGAATTTACATAGTATATTAGTTATAGTAAGCCTTAACACACGTTGAAGTTGCTGTAAATTTTCAGAACATTCTCTAGATCTATTTCCAAAAAGTTATTTTGTAATTTCTGTAGTAGAATGTTATTTTAAAGAAATAATCCTTACTAAGAAGATAGAGTTCACAAGGTTTCAGAACAGTCGTGTAAGAAAAAAGGCAATCAACACCTGACTATCATAAGGTTGTAAAAACCACAATCATTCAGCCCAGATATGTACAATTGTGTTAGTGTTTTAGCAAGTTTAACGAAGAGTGGGTCAAACATGTGAATTATACCGTGCCCAAATGGTTTTTACCAAGCAAACTGCGCTGCCTCTTTGCAAACATGCTGTTCAGTTGAAAGGAACCATATTTCACTCGTCGGAGAAATATTGAGAACAAATGGAAAGAGGAAGCTTTATGAATATCACGCAAACAATGTGACTGCTTGAGTATATACGTATATACGAGTGTTATCTTAAATTTGATCATATGACCCTTTTTACCAAACAAGAACCAGTTTCAAACTCAAATGAGATATACTAAATAAAAGTTCTTAGGATTTTTAAATAAATGGGTTTGTTTACAAAATTTGTATTGATTAATATAAAGAAGTGAAACTCCAGCTGCTGGTGCAGTATTGAATTTTTATTATAAACAATTAGCTGGCCCTTTATTTAAGGCAAGTGACCGATTGCCCAAACAGGACAACATAGAAAAAAACAGCACAATACAAAACAACATAAACACATATAAGAATAAAGCTGGTGTCACCGCCTTGGAACGGTCAAGGCAAAGCATTGGGGGTTTAAACCGGTTTAAAAGCGCTCAACCTCACACTTGGTCCAGCAATATTCATGATACCTTTAAGTGTAAATAAAATTAAACATCATAGCATTGTAACTCAAATTAAACAATACTTAAGGGGAATTAAAACGCATTCAATTGAATTACCATTTAATTACTCAATGGTAGGAAAGATACCAGAGCAACAGAGTTACAACCTTTTGAGGAACGATCAATTGAAACTACGAACAAGACTTGGTCACCTTATTTTCGCCTGTTTTTAAAGTTGTGTAAAGATATCATTGGGACTAACGCTATCCGTATTTAATGAACTCTTGTAAATCAATGCGACCTCTGGAATGATGATAAGCTTTGTCTTTAATTTGACCTACTGACTCAGTTTATTACCCCACGGGATTCAATTTAGAATTCGACGGATATATCATTTGGAAAAATGTTTAAACTAAGTTATATGAAGATAGTGGAAACCATGCGGCACCTTAGGTGTTCACGAGCTTTTACTTTTTTTTACTAGTTTGATTTCGCGACCCCTTGTTTAACCTACATGAACCAGTTTCAATTAGGCAAAAATATATATTCGGGACAAATGGTCTTACTAAGTTTAATAAAGTTGTGACATTAGATATTAATAGTTGTGAAATTAGATATGGCCTCTTAATGTTTTACAAGCTCTGTCTTGATATGTGCTGTACAAGTTTTACAAAGTATTTGCAATAAATGCGACCTCTTTATAGTGTACCCAAGGCAGTATATATTTCACTATATTGACTTTTTTACTATGTTAATTTATTAATTATATTTGATATTTATTCTAACACGGCACGCGACTTGTTTTCTATAGACAAAGAAGGAAATCAAGTGAAGGTTATTCTGCAATAACTTATGGCGGAGCTTAATGTTTCGAAAATAGTTCCAAATAAATAAAGAAAATATGGCAGTAAAATGCACGTGCTAAAACCCGCTCTAAAAGAAATGTCATAAATGTAGCATGTATAAAAATGTAATGAAACAACACATTCTATATTTGGTGATAAATGACATAACCACGCCAACAAAGAATGTTAATTGTTAGGAAACGTAATTCAGAAAACATTTATAGCATGTCAGCTTTTCAGTAGCATCAATAAACTTGACGTCATTAAGTTTCTACGATTCTACGATTCAATGAAAGTGACGTCATTTGCAAAATATTTATGAATGAAAACGACGTCATGTGTTTGTATAATTCAATGACGTCACTAAATAGTGGCATTTGTACTAAGAAGGGCGGAGTATTGAACAATATAGTTCACGTCCTAAAGCTTGAACCAAATCAGAATCGTGTTAGAATCGAAATAATATTTTTCTATGATGGTTTGTTTTCGAATAACTCACAGTAAGTTGTATAGATGCGTGTTATCAAATCACTCGTGCTTCGCACTCGTGATTTAATTCCTACGCATCTATACTCCTAACTGTGGGTTATTCGACAACAAACCATGATAGAAAAATATTATTTCTTAAATATAATACGTGCACTCAATGTTTGCTACAAAGTTTGCCTCAACTCCGCAACAGTTAAATGGTCGCACAAGTATTAAAACAATATATTGGTTTTTAATTAACCTATAAAATGGTTACCATATCTTTATATTATCTCGGTATTTCTGTTGAAAAAAACGTGTCTACTTTTGTTACTAATCGAAATAAGAGAACAGTCAATTATTTGAAAGGCTCTATTCACAATAATCAAAGTAAATGTGGCTGACTGTGTTTGATACATAATAATATTATTAAATAGAAATTCTCTTTTAATCACTGAATGTGTTTGCTGAAAAAATTGGTTGTAGATCTACATAAAATGTAAAAGTATAACCGCTTTGTCCATGCTTCGCCGTTTTTCTCTTTCCTTATACAATGCTTAAAGAAAAAATGAAAATACAGTGTTGTAAATCTGATATGTAACTGACGTATTGTTATTCGTATCCAATTTTTATAAAACGAGCACATTTTACATTATTTATATTATCATATCAGAGCAGTAAACTGATTGTATTATGTTACAGACGTTAAGTATATATGACATGTACTTTGTACTGGGCTCCGACCTCTTTGGCTTGGCAACCAACCGCAAATTGTCAGTCGTGCTTTGTTAATTTTGCTATTCATAAGAGAGAAACCTGTAAATAAATGGTTCGAATAAAATAGGGGAAAAAAAGATATAGGGTAGGCAACTGGGAAGGTAAGCAAGTCCTTAATTGTTCGGTAAAATTGTTTTGCCTTTAATTTTGGATTTGTAATGTAATAACAATAGAAAATATGCAAAGAACGAACAGAAAATAACAATTTCAGAATACAGTGCTAACATCTTAACAATGATAGGAACATACTTGTCAATACAGGATTTTGTTATTAATTCCAGAATATGCGTCAATGAATACTTAATGACTCTTATATGTTTTGACAAAGCTTGACACATAAAACCTAAGAGGTTATTACTAATCATCATTAAAACAGATGATTGTCATATGTGATAATAAATTTATATGACTTTCCAGTACGCAGAGCACATTTGATAAGTTTCAATCACATTAGTATTCATAGTCCATATTGATCAGTCTGGTTAAGCATTGCGAGAATTTTAATGAACACGCATGTATTGAAAAAATAACACTTTTTTATGAATATAGATATCACGAGTATAAACATTTCATTATTTTGTTTATATGTATGTTTTCGTCAACAAATATTAACGCACATTTTGAAAAGACATATATCGCTCTTTAAATGAAGCCATGCAAAAAATATTTACCAACTAAACTATACTTAATGAGCGGGCATATCAGGTTTTTTGGGGGTATTTTCTGAACGACATTTTTTATAAAGTGACTGCATCTACGTTGCACTGCATCATAATTATCTGCAAAACTAACATCTAATCTACATTGTCTTAAATTGGGTTCTTATGAAAAGTTACGATAGTATCCAAAACGTGGTCGGCCTTTCAAATATAAACTAATTACTGATCACGGGTGAAGTAAAGTTAAGGTGTATCAAACATTTGTGCGGCCTTCCAAATATAAACTGACCAGTGGCCAAGGGTGAGATTATTTATTGGGACAACTGAGACAGATAATCACACATGAAGTCGAGGAAATTTACTGGCTGGTTAACAAATGATTTAACGATTAGTTACACAAGATACGATGTGGCTCGAATGGCTCGATGTACATAATCAAGATCCGTCATGTTTTGAAGAAAGATACTACATCAGTTGATTATTCATGTGAAATCTCTTGATTAATATGTCGTTAATATAGGAAAATGGCCACGATTATATGTCCATCGTGTAATCACTAATTTATTTCCTTTAGTGAAATGAATGGATTTATATGTGAACATTTTTTTGGTTTAAACAAAGTTTCTTCATTATACTTAGCAAACATCTAGTTAAGGCGGAAAGTGTTGTCTCTGATAAACATGTGCTTACTACACAGGCTCATCTGGGACGAAACTTTATGCACAGGTTTTTAACTACCTTTTCACAGAGCGCGGATCATATTGAATGTTCACATTGATACGTTTCCACCAGGCACGTTTACATGATGCATCATCCATATCTCCTCGTACCATTGCATTTCCATTTCTTCATTCTTAACAATTAAAACTTCAAAATAAACATTTTTGCTGTGTTCAACGCGACTGTCGTTTTTTAAAACGAATAAGAGATATTAACTTGAGAAAATGGTAGACCGATAATGAGTGATATGCTGACATACAGATTTTGTTAACGAATAGCTGACTATAGTTGTGTATATATTTCTCATGAGAATAAAAAAACATAAATAACTTTTTTTGTTAGTGTTCATGAAAATGCTTAGTTGAATATTCACCAGTATTTAGGTACACAATAATTTAATGTCCTTTATGCGGGAAACTTTGCCAAGTACTCTGCATAAAAGAAATACCATGGAGTAAAATGGTGTAATTATAATTGTTAATTTGATAAATTATTTCATTTTTTATGGGAACGATAAAAAAAATAAAAATAAACTTGTTTTCATTCTACTTAAAAATATTAATGTATTTTTTTTATCATTGTTATAATTGTTTTGTTTAATTTGTTTTGATAGTATACGTATTTGCAAGGCATGTTTTGATGATAAAGTGGAGCCTATAACGAACAACCTCCCGCTAAGATTGCCATAAAAGTGTGATCAAACATACCACAATGACCTGTAATTTTGTTGGAGTTAAATTAGATATAAATCACATTTTTGTGTTTGGTCCGTGTTGCCGGATTGATTTTTTTGAGGGTTCTATTGTGGAAGAAAAACTCATTTAAGCTGTAATATATATTAATGATATCATAAATCATTGATATATCAAATATGTTAACTTTTTGAAAGTAAGGCATCAAATCGAATTAACAATTAAATTAATCATAGCCAAAAACAAGTATTACATGACCCGACGGTGCTAATTAAAATACAAGCCATACAGAACATAATTAAAACAAAAATATAATGAAATTACTAAACACAGTTATATGTAATATATATTTTTTAATGATATTATAAATCAGTAATATTTCAAAGATGTAAACTCAAAGAAGTAAAGCATCGAATTACTATAGCAATAATTTGATGCACAAATTCGACAATGATCCTGTTAGTGAACGGGAAAAGGGAGGAGTAATCTGAGTCAAATATTAAACGTGCAGCTTTATAGATTAGATGAACTGATAATAAATTACTTTATAATAAAAATGACATATATTGACATATGACATATTACCGTCCACCGATTTTGATGTCGTCCTCGACATATATTCCAATTAAATTGACAACAAAACTTTCAGAATAATCATTGATAAATAATGAACGAGTGTTATCGTCGAAGGATGAGAATTCACTTTCGGGGCGTCTAAAACGCCACTTCGATCATATATTAAAAATAGGAAACCCGGGACAATAATTCAATCTTTCTTTATAATTATATCACACACATAATGTACACTAGCATACTATAAAGTGAGAAGACATATTTAAGTTTACACATTGCAACGTTAGTTAAACTACATACAACTTATTTTCATGATTGACAGGCGACTATTGAACTTTACACTGTCAAGTCTCCTGTCTGGGGAAAGATTTTACGAAACGTTCAATAATAAACGTCAAATCCTAAAAACACTTCGAACCTCTTTGATAGATGTCGGTACTTTCCATTTAAGCATTGCCTCGATCTTACTTAGGTCGGGTTTAATACCGTTTTTTATACCAAATGTGCTACATATACCATATCCAGTTTCATTAATTCACAATTTGAGGCTTATGTTGAAGTTTTCGATCTTTCAAACGCTGTTAAATTATTTAAGCCTTTGAACAACCTCCGAAAAATCATGTCTGAACACAACAATGTCATCATGGTATATGAGGCATTCGTTTAGGTTTAATTCACCCATGCAACGCTCCATTAATCGTTGAAATGTAGCCGGGTCGTTGCAGAGACCAAATTGCATTCCGTTGCACTCAAAAAAGCCTACACTGCAAACCTGAAAAGCGTTTTTTACTTTATCTATTTTCCCGCCATCTCTGCTTTCCAGTACACCGCCTTCGAGTTTAGTGACGTAACGGGAACCGGAGAGGAGTTGAATTGTGTCGTCAATGCGGGAAATATCAAACTCATCCTTGTGCCTTTGTCGCCGGGTGGTGAAAAGTTTGCAGCCAGTCCGGAATTTGAAGACAGAACTCTCCCGACTGAGCTAACCGGGCCGCCACACATCTTTCCTGCAATCCCGCTTAAGTTTGATACCTTGACATTTTCCCCTCCCAAGTTGGAATTCGTCCTCGAAATCGAGACAGTTAGGAAGGCTGATAAAGGTTACGTTGCGACTTTTCTCTCACAGCTTTACCATTCTATTTCTAATTGTAGGGAGATTCCCAGAGACGGGGTTTACTCCTTAGGCCACTTCTTCTCCTCCAAGATTGTCTGGCATATTGTAATCGTTGTTGCAGTCGTTGTCTCACGTCTGTGCTTAAAACGCTCGGACGGACGTTGTCAAATCCAGGAGATGTTCTTCACTTGAGACTGCCTCATCAATAATTGTCTTTTGTATGGACTGATTTTTGTGTTCGGCATCTAGTCTTTGCTTATTTTGAAGTAGACTGGTGTGGATGAATTGGGTAGGTATACAGGCCGCTGCAGTATTCGATCCAACTGTTCAGGACAGCGGATATCCCCGTCTGTAGGTTTTCGTTACCCTCTGCTATAACACTGATATTGAGCTGACGGGTCGTTGGTAGGGTTTTGATGTTAATGTTGGCCTTCTCACATATGCATTTGGTTATTTTGTTGTCCATGTTGATACATTGCCCCCAAAAAACTTCTTATTGGCCTCTTTCAACTTAAAGATTTCCCTGTTTCCTTTATGGTATTCTGTCTTAGAGTCCAGGCCTTCTTATTGCTGGAGTTGGCTAACCCCTTTTCTTGATAGATTGCTTTCCAAATTACTCCTCCTTTGATTCTATTATCAGAAAAGAAAAAACAAAGTGACACATATTTCCTTCCCGGGATTTGTATTTTAGCATTTTGAAAGCAAAATCACTGCGCGACGCTTGCTTTAATACATATTAGCGAAATGTACACGTCAATTTAGTTCTCAATTTTTTTGTTCTAAATGATCGAGGATAAGCGCTAAAAAGGCTTTGTGGTTTTACCGATTTTTTATCAGTCATTGTTAAATCTATGGTACTTATTTTGAAAATCGTCATGTAATCAAACTGAAAACAATTTCCTATTATTGTAAAAACACGTATGTCATGAACATTTATTCATTGTTTAGCATGCTTTTCGAATATTATTTACTCCTTTTTCCTGATGAAAGTAGGCATTTATGAAATTCCTGATGCTTTCGTATTTTGTTCTGGAACACATTATGTAATAAAACACATATATACATCTTTGAACAAGACCCTTTAATATAAGCAATAAAAATTGTGTGTGTTCCATGCTAAATCGATATTATGAGAAATAAGTGCAATTCACGTAAGTATGCTAGGGTGTGATTTATTATCTCCGAGATTCTGTCATTTGAATGTAAATCATAATCAATCAAATAATTAATTCACTTTGGAGAAAATTCTAGCCGACATGTGTTTGTAAATCAACGTTCGTCTTACTTTCGTAGATGAAATCAGAATTGGTTAGCGTTTGTCGATTCACAAGTTAAATGGATAAAAAAATCTTATCACGTCGTACAAAGCACTTTTATAAAACAAAACATTGCTGAAGGATAAATGAGAAAAACGAGCATGCCTTTGTTTCAGATTGGTGAAAGCCCTTAAGGATTACTATGACTACTTGTCTTCAGCCTGTCTCACAGACGCAATCGAGTCAAAGCATAGGGAATGTTTACTAGTCATGACTGTTTAAGAAATAATTCAATTCTTATATATTCTTCGGATATATGAATTAATTCACACTCAGAATAAATCTAATCTCTGAGACTCAGATCTGTTACAAGAAAACGAAATACAAAGACAAAAGTATATTATGAATACCAGCATTTCCCCTTTGCCAATATTGTCATATAGGAGTTGGCCTCTAATCATGAAATCGTTTCAACCGATCATGTAATTCAAATTGATATCGCTGACCCCATT
The DNA here is from genome assembly GCF_020536995.1 of Dreissena polymorpha. Taxonomy (NCBI): domain Eukaryota; kingdom Metazoa; phylum Mollusca; class Bivalvia; order Myida; family Dreissenidae; genus Dreissena; species Dreissena polymorpha. The sequence goes on from NC_068358.1 coordinate 112,395,962, forward strand.
GTGTACAAATAACATCAATTTAAAAGAGGATTTAATTTAACATTGAAGCGAAAAGCGTTGCCGTTGTTTATTGTTTTATCACAATTATGTTCGATTACCAACCTGATGTCCAATGCAAATTAATAGTGGATCAAAAAAGTTCTGGATACTCGTGGTTGTACTTTAACAAGCATTACGGCAGCTATCTTAGTAAGACATTCCGTTGATAATGCAAATATATCCTGCCTCTGTTGCAAACATTGACCGAAAAAAGCAGGGTCGGATAAACTAGTTGATCTCAGGCAGATCTCAGGCAGTACCTCACGTGACCGCGATCTAACCGTATAACGTATTCCTACGCGCCGATTCGTTATAATATTTGACCTTTTACGAAATGTACATGCGAAGTTCTTGCGAATTGTTTTGTTAAAACAAAATGACCTTAAAAGTAATAAATGCGTAAAATTTAAGCAAATATATGGCAAAGAAGTAATCAATTTTGCCTTTAAATTCATTTACACATTACCTTTAATATACGGCGTTTTTATATAATAGGAACTCCACAAATGCACACTTATTTTCGGTCGTCTGCAATTGTTTTTTTTATGTTTCAAAGAAATATCATTAAAATTTAAATACGATAAAATAACACTATATTTGAATTTACAATGTCGGACTATATTGATCAACTGTTTTTTTATGTAATTTGGAAAGATTTAATGGCTGATAGTTAAGAAAATAAAGATGCAACTGTTAAAAATAAGGAACAAGATGTTGATAATTACAGGAAAGATGAAATCAATAAGGAAAACTCTACAGGCATGTTGAACATTGAAAAAGTAGGTCTTAAAAATGTTGAAAACTTGAAAACAAATGTCACTGAAATAAGTCTATCTGATTTTCAAACTTTGTATGGCATTGATTTTAATGACTTTGACTGTCATGAGACCACCGATATTGATCAGAAAAGTACCTCTCCAGTTAACAAGCCCTCAACCCTTAATGTAAAGAACTAATCAAAACAACTAACAAATGAAGAAGTAAAACCAAAATATGTAAAGCGGAAAACAAGAACACTCTAAAGAAAACAATGAACTATGTAAACATGTTCAAACGATTTTTATTGATAAAACAAGAAAAACGGAAATACATGACATAGGCCCTGATATGTTGGATGAATACTTGGCAAATAATGTTTTTTCAGTTAGAAAATGTGATGGTTCTGAATACGAACCAAGCACAATAAGAAACATGATATCAATCATCGACCGGAAACTCAATCGCAACAAATATGCTGTAAAAATTATGCAAGAAAACACCAATCACTTTTGGCTAACAAGGGATGCTTTAAAGGCAAAACAAAGCACTCTAAAAAAATGGGAAAGGGCAACAAACCAAATGCCACAGATGCAATAATTGACGAGGAAATCAATATACCGTATGACCGTGGAATACTGGGTGGTACATCGCCAAAGGCCTTGCTCAACACATTGTGGTTCAACAATTGTGTGACACTCGTATTAAGAGGAACGACAGAGAATTACAATTTGAGGAAATTTAGCCAAAAACAGACACTTATTAATAAAATATTATATTGAACTGTCTTTTTGCAAAGTCAAGTGTAAAATTTTTGCTGAGACTTGAACTAAGATATTCCTATCTTTATGAAGACATGTTATTCTCCGTTGAACTACAGAACTGCTTTTACAATTTAATGGCCCTGCAATAACTATTAAATATATCAGTAATAACTATTAGATGTAGCATGATCACAATACCCAGCAATTAAGCTATCCTTTTTTATAAAGTACCAGAAAGTTGCAAAAGTTGAAATGTGTTGTTTTTTGTTGCTGTTTTTTTATGTAACATTTATATAGTTTCCCTATGCAGCTCTTTTGCTGGAACCTAAATTAATAAAATATTGACAACTTGAAAACACATAGTTAACAATCTTCAAGTATTTGGGAGCAAAAACTAAATGACACAAATTTCCCGATATAAAGATTTTTTCCGATTTCAGGTTTTTTTAACACATATTTTCCTGATTGGGCTGGTACCGATACCTTTCCAAATTGTGCAAAAATCACTGATTTCTAATAAGTTACAATTAAAAATGAATACAATCAATCACACTCCCAAGGACAACATCTGTCATTTGAGGCGTCTCAATAAAATTTTCCATAAGGTATTAGAAATAAAAAAATATTCAATTCAATTCCTCTAATAAAATAAAACTATCCATTATAAAGAGAATTTAAAAAAATAAAAAAATAAATATGCATAGTTCAATTAAAACGCTAATAAAAATTCTTAAAATATGCTTCCCTATTATAGATTTCAAAATGCATGATATTATTAATTAATATTGCAAAATAATAACAGTGAATAAATTATTATAATATCAAAAGTTGAACCATTATGAACATATTTTAAAGGATTGCAAGTAATTAAACACCGAAAACTAACAAGAGCCAACAAACATATATATTTTCATAAATTATTTATCACTTTAAAAGTTTTTGATATCAAGTTTAAGAGAACACCTACACATACGACCTTAAAACAGATGCAAAGTTTGGTTTGGTCTGGGTTTTCACAGGTTTTCAGTGTTTAGTCATACTGTTTTAAACTTAATTTATACAAAGTTACCTAATTTGACACGAAATAACTTTCACTTACTGATGGGGTGATGTAACTCTTCAGAAAGACTCAATGGGGTTGAATACCTTCAACTTAATAAAAGGCAGACAAAAACACGAACAGGCGATATTGTGTCCGATATCCAGAAAGTAAGGCCTAAATTTTGGGCGACCAGCGACCCACATAGATGCCCAGTGAACATGTACAAACTTTATGCAATTAAAAGACCTGAAACAAATTCGAATCCTGAAGATCCATTTTATTTGGCCCCTAGAACGATTCCAGCCACCAATGAAGATGATAAATGGTTCACAAATAATAGAGTAGGAGAAAAAAAACTTTGGAAGTTATTACAAGTTATGTGCGAAGAGGATGGTCTTGACAAAACAAGAAACTTACGAACCATACAACAAGGAAGACATTAGTGTCTAAACTTAGGGACAATGGAATAGCACCAACGGACATTATTTAGATATCTGGACATACAAACATAAAATCTGTCCTGAATTACTCTTCACTGTCAGAAACAAAACATCGCCAAATTTCAGAAATTTTAAATAAAAGCATCAATAAAATGATGAAAAATGAAAGCATCGCGACCATCACAAAAATTGAACCTCAACTAATGTTCAAGGAACACTGTATCTCCAACAACAGGCAACTTCATTTCTTCCCGAAGCAACTGAACCACATGTTCGTCCAGTCCACGTCTCAAATCTGCCATCTTCAGGTTCAGCGACTCCCACCATGACATCAGCTTCATACGTCTCCGTTAACATGGATGGACGAATCAATCAAAGTGTCCAATTTTTAATTGCAGGTGCAACTGTTAACATCCACAATTTTTCAGTTTACATGACATAATTCACGTGAAGTGTAAAATTTACTGTAACTGTGCATCCGTTTTAACAGACACTTGTTTCAACTTTCAGTCAACGACCTTTAACTTGAACAAAAATTGAGTTTTTGTTTTGATGTTGATTATTTTTCAATTTCTAGCAATAAACATATATTATTCTCGATTCATCTGTTATATCTTTTAATTTTTCCAATAGGAAAGTATTAAAAAGAACAGTTTGATGTGGAACTATGTTTTACGTGTCACAATCGGTAGTTATTTGGTCGAAAGGAATGTTGTGTACATGTTGGAGGCCCGACTTGAATAATTATTTTGTTATGTCGCATTTGTCATTAATAAAATGTGTTAAAGACACAAATCAAAATGTAGCAGGATAAATCGAATACATGGTTGGTGCCGAGATGGAGAAGGTTTATCCGGTTCGGCCCGAAAAAGAAAAATAGGGCTCGCTAAAGCTCGCACTATTTTCTTTGTCTAAGTCTCACCGTATAAACTTTCTCCATCTCCGCACCAACCATGTATTCTCTATGTATTCGCGTATTTGTTTTTAATTTGAACTAGTTAAATCATGAAGTATAGCACGAAGTATTAAGGCATGGCTGAATGTTTTATATGGTTCTGTTATGGGCCTTCAATCACCATAGCAATATCCCAACAATATGTCTTACCAAAAAGCTCATAGGGATTCTAATGAAAACAAATAATTGTCAATTCATATCCTGTTTTAGCTCTAATAAACGGCAATCATGTCACCAAGAAATCCTACGTAATGCAACCTCCAGTTTATTTTTCTTATTATCACTCGATATCTGACCTCTCCTTTTATATAACGTATGTCGGTGATTTAGAACTTGATTAGAGTACGTATATTATGAAGCTCGAAATGGCATGTTCAAACGTTTCAAAGATAAAGGAGCAGTGTAACTTTCTGTTTGAGTGTAGGCAATGTTAAATCATTAAGGATTTAGAAGGATTTCTGGGTTGTAATATTCACTTATTTATATATTTTACATGAAACATATTGAATAAAGACTTTCTATAATAAACATACTACCTGGTATGACCATCGTCACCTGGCGTGTAACTGCGGCAGGGGAATGATAAAGCGATGCTCGGAACCAGTTCAATTTATGCGGGAGACTGGTCAATTATTGGAGTAAACTAAAGCCGAACTGTTATATACAATGCAGTCGGACGACACATTACATGTTTATAGTATTGATAAAAACCGCATGTTAAATGGATATATTGAAAATAAATCTTTTAATTTTTATGAAATAAAAAAGATTTAATGCTTAAGCAGTTGTGCATATGTCGTATACATACACACAAAAACATATATTCCATTGGAACTAACTTAAAGTCGATATCAAATCCTTTTTTGGTTGGTACTTTCAATACAGATTTTAATATACATTTAATTGTATACATTCCATTTATATAATGATAAAAATAAATTTGCCGTAAAATATCGGAGAAAGGTTGTTGAATATAATTTAAATATGATTTGTATTATTAAAGCGAACGATAATTGAATTGATGTCTCTGTAGGGGCCCTATTTTTTCAGATTTACAGTTTAAGTACTCCATATCCGCCTACATTTCTCTGAATAAAACGTTTACGTCTATTTCCTGGATAAATAAGGACGCACTGAACTAATATATCCTGACTTTATAGGTTTGCCGACCCTTTATGTTCACGCATTCAAGCTACTGAGTGATGTTTTGAAGTGATTAACAGAGCAGACCACAATATATGTTCCCAAGGGTATTGGTATTCTAACAAGCACAGACCATTAAATGTAAAGTAAGGACTAGGATGCCAAGCCTGCGAATCGATCATTATGTATTTATGATGCTTATATAAGGAGCTTGCTTGGGATATAAGTTTATAATACGATTGGACGCCAGAAATTAACGATGTGCAGGGGAATAATTTCAGTTTACTGTATGTGTCTGAGCGTTAAACTGGAGAATATTAGGAAGTACAATATCAAACACGTGCAATAAAATACAGACAGAAACACAATTTTACCTAATGAACAGAACAGATCAGAAGTGACAACCTAAACCTATGTACATCAGCTATTAAGTGTACAATTTTGAATAAATAAACTAAATAAAATATATGAGATAAATAAATGAATAACATAAATGAAATAAAAAGAACAAGTAATAAATAAAAAATAAAGAATTAACTAAAGTCAATAAATAAAATAAATATAATGCATACAATAAATTAAATGACTACGATGCATAAAATAAATAACATAAATAAGATGAAAAAATAATCTAAATAAAATGTAGAATTCATATTTAACAATTATTCGATCATAAATGAGACAAATGAAACAAATAAAATAAATTAAATTAATATAATAAATAAAATAAACTAAATTAATGTTTGTATTAATTCATAAAAAATACAATAAATAAATTAAAGACAATTAATAAATACAATAGAATTAATAGAATTAATACAAGTATTACTTTATGTGTGCTTGTGCATTCGTGTGCATTACATGGTAATTTCGAAACCACATTACATAAAAAGCAACGTTTTGAGAAGGAGAAACATACTCATTGTAGAGGTAGTGAGAATATATTTTTAGTTTTCATTAACTGCAGTATTCATCATATATTTTAACAAAAGCAATTAAAAGGGCTTTATAAAATTTACATGAATATCAAAAATATGTACAGAGTTTTTTCGAAAATTTCAGAAAACTATTAATTTACTTTCAATGGCATTTATCAAAGAATCTCGCATTATGTCATTGAGATATTTTTTATAGATTACCACTACCATTGTTTGCATGTTGATGTTAATAAACAATAGAGCTCAACAGCGTATGGAATCATTTAATTAACACGTTTACTGTATTTTTGTCGAAGTAAACGGTTGCATCAACACACTCAAATAAAATGGAGTTCATTTGCTTGCAATGTCTTGTTGATAACAACAAAGGCGCTATCTTTCTGCAAGAGCGATACTGTTGCGTGAGTATCTTTCGGTCTGAATTATCTTTGGGCGGGCAAAGCCCTAAATTTTACAAATAACACACGGGTGCGTTAATGCAATAAATTTAAGCGGTACTCATATTTAACAGAAGTATTCTTATTCTCCTCTTATATAACTAGAGTATAACTTATATTCACATAACATGCCCATGCCTCCTTAGAGACGTCAATATTTCTGCATTTGAAATCACAAACAAAAGCATGACTATTAGTTATATCGGCAGTTTAAACAAGGAATATCCGTTTCCATTTAACGATCGTTCAATATTTCAACCTATTTTTGCATCCTTTATTACATTCCATCAACGTTTTGGTAGACGCTTCTTGAATAATTATAGTGTTTGTTAATAATGTTTACCAATATATAACAATTATTAGTTATCTATTTAAATAGCAAATGTATCTGCCATACGCACAACTTACTGTAGCAGTGCATCTGTTTTCTTTAATTATAGAATCTTTTTCAACATTTAAAATAAATGCGTCCGATATATTTTGATGTTGTATACCCCAATATGTCAGTAGCATAGCATAAACTGGACCCAACACAAGAATCAAATAACTGGCAAAATACTTGCGGCTGAATAGCATACTTCTTACATTTATTAAGTAGAATATTCATAGGCTAAAAGGCTTTCCATCGAAATGTTCTTGAATAAAATTAATATCACCAGTTTAATTAACCACATTGCTGAGAAAATTGAAATTATCGACAGGTTATATATTTCACGATTATTTGTTTATTTCACACCGAGTTCTTACTACACAGATAATGGCAATCTAAATGGTTCTTTAATTTTTTATTTGATTTACCTAAATTGTCTTGTCGTCCGTAAAGAACAGTTTAATTAAGTTTAAGTCTACATTAGGTAAGCCAGAAAAAGTGCTTTTTTGTAAAAAAAAATCCAAATATTATACAAACAGTTCGAACATAATGGAGGACATTGCCTGCCCTTGTCCTAGCTCGAAATCATTACTCAAATATTCAGAATATGATACAAACGTCTTAAACACAAGGTTTAACACTCTTGTAAATTTGTCCTACTAAGTCTTAATGATTGACCATATATACCAGATTTATACATTTTTAAACATAATGTACTACGATATGAATTGTAAAAACATTTAAACAAATAATCGTAAACAACATAAACATGTTAATTTTATTATAAAATGATTCTCAATGTTCATCATGATAAATGAGCATCAACGGTTGAGCATTTCATTTTCCTTAATCCTAATTGTGCATCAGGAATGTTAGCATTACAATTACAAAATAATTGTATGCGCTAAACTTTGTTAAAAACAACTTGGAAAACAACGTGCACGTGTTATCCCTCTATGATTACTAAAATCATTAGCATAGCCTGTTTTATACAGAGGAATTATAAATCATTCTGTTCACTGATTGAACTAATAGCAGGAGACAAACAACGAGTTAAACCATCACACACCAGCTTGTATGAAATATCGATACTTTAAAGAACATAGCTATTTACAATAAAATCGCTAACAGCCGTAGAATTGCGTTTAAGTCGTGTCAATCGTTCAACTGCATTCCTTTGTTCAACCTATCCTCTAAGATAAGTTAAGTTAAGCTACTTTCGGACAGGTACAAATTAAATGGGTAAATCCTTATTTCAAAATAAATCTACTTCTTCAGCTACAAAATTATAATGGTAAGAAGTAGTGTCTCTCAATTGAAATTACCATTGAAGGAATATCAATTTGAATGCTTTTAATTTCGTTGTAAGACATAAATTATTTGCCAAATTGCATTGTTTTTCTACATTGTTAACTTTTGTTTTGTCTATCATTTATTGTTTAAAATATTACATTTGATTTTTGTTAATTAATTAAGTATAATGTCGGTCGTGCATTGAATGAATTGTAATGCGTTTTGGATTGGCTTTGCTTATTCATTCGGAAATACATATGGGTGTACTATCCTACAGTATGGTAACGAAATATTAACCCATTCATGCCTAGCGTCTAGAAAAAAGGCCTTGGCAAACAGCGTAGACCCAGATGAGACGCCACATGATGCAGCGTCTCATCTGGATCTACGCTGTTTGCTTAAAGGAATTTCTGTAAGAAATATTCTTAATATAGAAATAAATATACTTGACCCTAAGTTTGGAAATAAATTGATCCAATTTAGAAGGATGGGAGAGTCCACTAGGCGTAAATGGGTTACATACAAGTTAATTTTATTTAAGCTGATTTGTACTTGCATGTATTTTAAAGCTGATTGATCATGTGTAGCGTCTGTTTTGATCGGTTTTCATCAGAGTGTTATTTAAACGTGACAAAAACCCAAATTACCTATCGTTGTCCCTTTGGTTTTGTATGAAGCGATAATGTAGGTCATATCAAAAGATATAGTGTTGATGTGTTTAGTAATCCATCGTATAAAATGGACTTAATGAAATTAACATATATGATGTAACCATGCATTTTCACAGGGTTCCAATACATCTATAAAAACTACGCCATGTTTTTCAATCGGTATGAATCATGTTTCAACCCTTACAAAGATATATGCAGGTTGGATGATGGTGGCATGATGGAGCAAGTTAACAATTCGTTTTTTAATTATATGCAGATCATGATATATCTTCCAGCGGATATGTTTGTTTTAAAAATGTTTTAGCCTGCCGCTGTTTCATAAGAACAAAAATTCTGAGCTAGTTTCGTATGTTAAGTGTAACAGACGGCAGAAAACGAACGACGGACAAAAGTTAATCCTAAATCATCACGAGCACGTTGTGTCGAATGAAGATCGAAACGTTTGCTTGATTGCTATTAATAAACTTTTCCTCAAGTCGTATACATAAAACATGAAAAATCCCTTTCTACCAATTTGTATTGTTAAATAAAAAAAACATTCTGTATACTTTTTAAAAATACATTTTCGTCATATGTTTCTTATATATGTAATTATTCCTTTCATCGCGAACATTTTAATACCTTAAAGTGTATTTAGATTAAAGTCGCTTCATTACGGGGGATTTTAACATGTGTTATCCCAGTTTTTAGCTAAAAACTAAACAACAGTGCAATATATATGAAACTTAAACAACACATACTTTCGTCTATAATGGTTTATAATTATAATATAATTTTTTAAACGAAATCCTGTATGTTTCACATTTTTCATTAAAGAAAACATGTAAAAAACACACAATAACGTCATAGTTGCTCAACCATTGCATGTATCAATGAGTTCTTTATTTGAAACGAATAGCTTAAACAATCGGATTGGTCGAGAATTAGTAAATAAATAATGTTTTACTTAAATTCACGCGACACGTCTATCATAAAAATGCGAACAACTTTTTTAAGTTTAAATAATTATTTGTCATAAAACAATCATTACTATCGAACTGTGAATCCCCACCTTATCAGTATGTATGAGACATGAATTATTGTCTAAATGTCATTTTGATGCAGTTTTTACCAGCTTTAATTACAGACTTTCCCGTTTATTGGACACCAGATATGTCAAATTACGCCTCAAACTTATATTGTTTGGTTTGATTTTCTTGATTTATTCATGGCGAGAACCGTGTTAATGTCAGTCAACCTCGACGAAAAACATGTGCGTATATGCTTAATTTGGACATATAAAACTGTAATTATACATTTTATGGCAATTGTAAGACAATGCTGTATTACATTTTTTTCTGCAATGCCTCAACTTAATATTCGTCTGCAAGCACCTTAAGGTTATTAAAATTTCGTGTTGTATGTTATACACCCGTCGCCCCAGGCTGACGCTCTTAATATCTTAATATGTACTTACGGGCCCCAGAATCGCCAATTACGCCGTGATGTTAGCGTGATAACGCATGCATATGGTGTTTAAACAATAAGAACGGTACAGGTTGCGACCTAACGGTGAAGCATCGCAATAAAAGCGCAAAGTATGCAAAGTACAGCAGATAATTGGTTTATAGACGGCAGGGTTATCTGTTACGATCTTAGTGTTTTCTAAATTCTTCTATGACGTTCTAATAACCACCCTGTCGCACCAGGTGTGACTTCGACGACGACTGTCACATTCACTCCGAGGGATTGCAGTTTAAACTCGATTAAAACGCCAAGAATGGTTAGATGCAAATTCCTCTTACACGTAAAGAAAACATTCCCGGCGCCATGGTTGACGGTATTTCGATGTCTTAGATATCGTAGATAAAAAGACACATCGGAATTTAAACTAGGAATATTGGCATTGACTAGTCACTGATTGTCACTGCCGGGGATGTTGTACTAAATCACCGTAAGACGATACGTTCGAAGGTTACTGTAGATTTGAACTATGTATGTTCAATGGGCATACTAAAACATATATGTATAAAACTCTTATTAAAACATATTAAGTTCATTAAGATTTTGTGAGTGAAGAGTTTAGCTTATATTGTATATAATCGTTTACATACAAATGAACACATATGTATTGTAGTAGTAGTAGTAGTAGTAGTAGTAGTAGTAGTAGTAGTAGTAGTAGAAGAAGATATGATAGTATTATATAAATAAATGATATCGTATCAGTCTTTGCAATGATTAATAACAGTATTGAAATAATTATTATAATTTCTATAGTTAGATTACATGTACATGTATTTGGTTGAATGTATTATAATTATTAAAATAACAATAAACTTAATAACAATGATAGTTATTAAGGTATTAGAAATATTTTAAAATTTATAACCCTTCATTGGCAATTACAACTGATGTTTTCTTTGATCTAGGCCAAAACCTGGTGTTTTGAGCAAATATAGTTGCTGTAGTCTTGTGAATAAAATATACTTACACCAAAAATTATAGAAATGTATAACCATAGGCAAACACCTAATCTATTCATCAAAAATCCCCATACATGTCTTTATTTACTTTATTACAATAAAAAGTTTAATATGGTTTGCCACTTAGAAATAGCTTATTGTAATGCATACATAAAAATACAATATTGAATTACATAAATACTTGTTTTACATGCAATTAGTTTTACATATGATGTTCGTTTACTCATGTGAGAAATGGCTACATTGTTCATAATTGTACATACACAGTGTATTAAGGCTTGATTAGCATTATGATTCAAACAAATTATGTTTGTTATATTTTAGTTTAATATATTAACTCTTTTATGGAGCATACTCTAATTTCTTATTATTGTTATTTAAAGTAATAAAGATATTCTTGTATCTTTTGTTCTTTTCGTACATGTGTACAGATTCAGCATCCACACATTGTTTTTGTAATAGTCTTTTGAGACCTATATAAAGAAATCCTGCGCAGTGCTGGAAAATCAAGAATCTGCTTTGTCAACCACAATAATTATTTATTTTAAAGAAAAGTGTGTATTTACTAAAGTAAATAATAACTGTCAAACATGATTGTGTTACCGGGTCACTTACCTAGATTGAAAGACTTCTATTACTTACGTTTTTTACCATCAGTCACAGTGTGATCACTTATGCAAATTGCAAGAAAATATTAATACAGTGAAACACCTACATGTAGTTCACCGTTTTTATTAACAATAGATATCACGTTAGATTCAGTTACTTAAATTGGCAATCAATTTGAACTACAATTTACAAGAGAGTGATATTAATTGTGTAAAGAACTAAGAAATGACTGTGTAAATGCAGTTGTTGTTGTTTTTTTTACAAATATTAATTGGTTTATTGTTTATTTGTATGTTTGATGTAATACTGTCACATCCTTGTTAAACAATACTAATGTAGTATATTCAGGGTCAATGGAACTGTTGATTACACGCTTTGGGTTGCATTCTGGGGTTCTTATATTCTGCTTTGATTTTCCAATAACAAATGGTGGACATAGGCTGATAAATATGTCATTAGAAACCCAAATGTCATAAACAAATTAATAGTGAATTAAATACCCTTTGTAAATTTATTCTTAGACTTCAGAGAATATTACATAGTTATACAAAACAACAAGCTGTGTTCTTCAATAGTAATGATTTTACATTGCATTGGCTGCTTTATAAAATTGTAAACATAGTTCACAAAATGTTGAATTAATAATTTTACTAAGGTAATTTCAGAATACCTTTAAGACTAATTTAGTCACTTGGAACAACATTTATTAACGCAAAGATTTCAAGAAGAACTAAAAGAAAAAATAGCAACTGGTTTTTCTCTACGTTTATTCATATTATTTCGCACGTGTTCACGTTTTAATTCTTGGATCAGTGCAAAATCACATGTAAGTTAAACTTACTAGTAAAAATGCATTTGTATCAAAAGAAAGTACAGGTAATCAAGTGTGTTTTCATTTGTGCTGCTACATTCTTTGACACATTTTGCTCTCAGGAGAGCTCAGTTATATGAAAATGGTATGTCATTGTAGTTTAATGAACATGTACGCTACTTATGTATTAAATTTGATTAAACAACATATTCGTTGGGGTTGTATTAATGGATAAATCAACTTTTTGACACTCCACCAATATTAAGCTGATTTTTTTAATTGGTATTATCTGGTTCCAAAGAAAAAGACCTGTAAAATTACTCTAAATTACTTCCAGGTTAAACCAATCTGGTAGGACAAGGACATGAAATTTCAACTCTTGTGTTGTCCAGCTGGGCCATAGGGTTGTTTTAGAAGCTTACAAAAAATATTGCCCACACTTTTTTAAATGTATTTATGCTTCATGAAAATTTAATGGATACTTAAGAAGAACAAAGTTGAAATAACTGATATATGTTAGTTTTACAACATACGATGACCACGGACTTGTACTTGTGACAAGACAATTAGAATGCTTGAGATGGTTGGCATAGCAAGTGTTGGAAACTGACCATGGAAAGTTAATGTGCATCTATTTTTACAAAAAAAAGTATTAACAGTGTTTGATAAATGCTGACCTCAAACTTGCTCCAAGAAACTTGACTTCGAAGATGATTGTGTTTTAAGTCTTAAGCATTATAGCTATGAAACAAAAATATGTATTGTTAGTTGCATAGAAATACTGCTGACGACAACTCGAACGCTGGGGAGACGTTTAAAAAACAAAGTTATACTACAGAACTTAGATATCCGAATTGTCCTTGTTCCTCTCAAATTTCCGGGACCGAGAGTTCATAATTTTGGTATAAAATCGAGGCAATATATAGCCTAACTGCACTGCAAACTTTATATATCGCTTTGCTAAGTATTGGACATAATAACCATGCGTGGTTCAATTACTATGTGCAAGGGTTAACGACCTTACTTATCGTACAGGCAATATAACAGGTTTTACATTTTTGTTTTAGTGCTTCTGCGCATGAAGTGACACTAATATTTATTATATCGATATAGCCACAGATCTCACATGGCTTTAGTGGCCTGGACCACCAGATGATTTTTCGCACTGAAGAAAAAATACCAGAGAAAGTAAATATAACTCCTAGGTATTTGTATTCTTAAACTATTTCAAGTGAATTTCGCTTAAATGGAAGAGGTATTACTTGGTTGGATAGTGCTAAAAAACATACATTTAGTTTTGGTGAAATCTATGTTCATTTTCAATTGTTGGCAAAATTTATGAAAACAATTGAGACTAGCATCAAAATATGCCTGTGTCCGAAAAACATTGTGTCGTCTGCAGAACGCAACACAATTAGTGTTAAGTAGTTTTCAAAAGCAGATAATATCGCTTACAGGTATTTCAAGATTGACAAAACAATTAACGAAGCAATCTTCAAGGTTGTTCATATGAATAAAGAACAAGATAGGATATAGATTTTCAGGTAAATCCCAGAAATTCAGCAACTCGATCTTTTGTTAGATATATGTGCAAGACAACACATATCAGACTGATAGAATATCAAATCAGCTGTGCACATTTCTTCAATACATTCCTTATAAACATTGATAAATATTTAATGTTCCAATATAAATTAGCTCAGCATCATATGAAAAACAAGTTGTATTAAATGTTTTTCATTAACAGATTCAAAGGATTTTGCTGTGCATAATCTTATATCAATGCAGGGATGTGCATTTTATGCGCAGTAGTTTTCATCTCTTATAAATAAGGTCCCTCTCTAATGTTTCAGAACTGTATTATGACATTTTGATTTGATGGTCTCTCTTTGCATATTTTCTACAGCTATGATATCCTTCATCCAAATAAAAATTTAAGAACCACATACCGAGTACACAATTAAGGATTCTCATACATGATGAGTTGCCAATCCAAAATATTTGTTTTTCCAGTGTTTTGAATTATTAATTTAAAAAATTGATTCTTATACACATAGCTTTTAGAGAGTTGTAAAACTATATTGAAAAGAATATTTAGTCCATCTTCAGTCTTTGAATAAGGTTTTCTATTTCACTTTGAGAACAATGAAGATATTGGCTGATCGCTATTTTTATTTCTAAAAGATGGTTTGTTAAGTCTGCTGAAAGTAATGGAAGCAATTTGAACGGACAATGTAATATATTTATATATGTTTACATCCAGTAATTCAAATACAGGTCGTTTCCAACTCGGACTTATTTTCAATACATTTTGATGAGAACAAATACGTAAGGGATATTTAATTATTAATAAATATTATGTTGAACTATTGTTCGCTAACATTTTACTGAATATGACTCCCGTATTTAGAATCCTTTACTTGAATATTACTTGCTTCTTAAGTTGTTAGGTCATACCTTGTTCGGTTTGTGCACATGCTTCGCAACTTATAACAAACCTCTCCGGTGTGAGATTTCTTTTTTTAACACATGCCAAGAAAGCAAAAGCGTGTTTGCATCAAATTTAATTCATTCATGTGTAAAAATAATTATTTGCTGCTAATTATAGTATTATTTTTCAAAGCACACACTACAATACATTTTATTTAGACTTTTGAATAGATTTGAATAGATCACTTCAATATATGAAATCCAAATCAATTATCTTGTTCCGCTTCACATAGACATTTGATGTTTCGTCGTCTCACATTTAAATTATGTAATAAATATTTGCGTTAAGTTTTTAACACTAGTATTGGCGCTGTATAACACATTTTCAATAAACTAATGTTGGCTGCACTGTTTATGCCCCCTTTTTCCAGAATAGGAAGATATACACTTTCCTTGCGTCCAGCTGTCTGGTATGTTTGTCTCGCATACATCGGTTAGTATTGATGATAGAATCATAAACGTTTTTATATACATAGCAAAATTATATATACGAAGTTGGATACACTGTCGCCTACTTACATCTGGATTTAAGAGGAAAATAACTGAAGCCTGATGTCCTGATTTTAACTTTATTATTTTTATCCCCAGCCATAGGCGGAGGGATATTGTTTTGGCGTTGTCCGTCCATCCGTCCTTCATTCCGTCCGTCTTTCCGTCCGTATGTCCGGCACTTTTGTGTCCGGAGCCATATTTTGGAAGTGGTTTGGTGGATTTCATTTAAACTTGGTATATTGGTATGAGTATATATATGGATAAGAGGATGATGTTCACCAAATGGCATTGTACATCATCTGTTAATAACGGAGCAATGGCCTTTTGTATCTTGAACAAAATGCTTTTTTGAGTGTCAAATATAACACTTTGTGTCCAGAAGCATATTGGCGGGGGATATCAATTGAACGAATTACTTAATTCTCGGAAAATCCCACTCATATGCCATCCATGTATTTCTATTTTAATATCAGAACAACTAATGTAACATTAGGCAAATAAACAATTTTGACATGGATTTTACAAGTTTTAAGTAGGTGGCTTATGAAGTAATTCTTTGAAGATTAATCATTTAATGTTCTTTTTTATATATATATTACGCTGACATAATATAAAAATTAGCATAAATCTGAACTAATAAAAAAAATATTGAATGTTTAACCTTTGAAGAATAACTTAATTATCGTAATATAAATGTCAAAAGTGTTTATTTGCAGAATATTTCATTCGTTGTTTTGATATTCAAACATTATATATGGATGACATGAGTTGTAATAATAAAGTCTTGTTCTTAATAAAAACAATATACCAGACATTGGTCTCCACTAGATTATATCATTATATAAATAAATTACTTGAAATAAATTATTAGAAAAAAACAGGAACACCATCAGTATTGTTTAGAATATAAGAGACGTTTCGTTCTTCATGAACCACGTCACAGTCGGTTCTACGGAATTAAATAATTGGGACATTAGTAAGCGAAGCGGAATAAAAATAGCTATTGTATTCACTTCGCCTGCTTCTCTGTCGCTCTGAGGGAATACGTGACATGGCTATCGTGGTTGAAATCCAGTGTTTTCAGTGCATCGTATGTTATGCAACTAATTATTAACCAAACGGCTACTTTAAAATATGGTTTGGGAAAAGGTTACTTCATAAGGATAAGTTTGTTTTCGACATCTAAAAATGAATTGGTTCAAATTTAAAATCACCATTGCAACGAATTTACAAACTTTAATATAAACCCCCTTATAATGAGTAAACTATAAACACACAAAACCACTATACTTTATATTTACAGTATTAATTTGCAAAGCATAAGTGGGCAATATAATATCAATATAATACCTCAAATCTAAAACGCATAGCAGATAAATTTTCGCATAACGATGCCAGCAAGTTGGAACTTATTCTCTTTGTGGTATACTGAATGACAATAAATCAACACGCACAACCGCACAGTATCACATTGTACTTAAATATGTTACAAAGCAAATAACGCATATCTATCAAACATTTATGTTGAGGGAAGCAACCCAGAATGTAAACAAAATAAAAGTATGCATTAATGGCACTAACAGATAAAATCGCATAGCAAGACATTTTCCTTTAAGTAAATATACGGTATAAGTAGCATTTAGAACACATTACAGCGACTACACTTATTAGAGATGAAACAGATGCATAGCCAACTCATATAAAGTTACCCATACAATACTCTCAATGGCATAATTTGTAAAAGGTTGCAAAAAGTACAACAATCATCAATGTTAAGTATTTAAATGCGAGACAATAGCATTGAACAATTCCCATTCGCTGTCAAAGGATTCTAAGTTATGTTTTGAAATTGATATTTTTCTTTAGTCATCATATTCATACCTAATATATTTCTTGACTTATGTTATGCTTCGGATGCATTTAATCTTTTTACACTTGTAGCAGTAAAGCTAAATATACAAAAAAACATTATTTATGGCTCTATGAGACTTTGTAAAATATCCACGAAGAAAATAATGTCTTATTGTTATTATTTAAGAAAGGAAACTACTTTTCTGGTAACATAATATAATAATAAGAATATAAGAAAATATTTGTTGATAATGAACTAATAGAAAATCATCAGTGATAAGTTCATCATATGTATCTCATAGATTAATTAATTACTGGTTGTTATATAATAAACACTAAAACTTAACGATATTATGAGGTAATATTTGGTCTAAAGCATTGTTCATAAACACTTTCAAATAAGTTGGGTTATAAGGGTCCTCCGTAAATGAGCCAAATATGTATAACTATGACTTCTTTAGCCAGTGTTTTTAACAATATTTCTTACTGGCCGAATCGATATTTTTAATTTAAAATGTGTAGGCCAAGGCTAAAGCTTTCAAACAAGCAATATTGGACAGTTTGGATATTATATATTGTTTTACACCACTAGTACTATTAATAAATTTATAATGAAATCGGACATATACGCAATGTACAGATCAGATCGCTCCTCTTATATATTTAAATAAAATTACAGCTATACAGAACAATGAAAAAAGAACTTTCAATAATGTGATATTTTATTACTAATAAAATGTTTTTACAATAAAACAAAACGAATCGAATACGTTAAGCAGAACTATTGTACGGTTATAGTTATGAGCGACCAGCGAAGTCATTATTTCATCTGTTCAACTTATTTTGGGTAGCTTTTTCACCAAATGTTTGTTGAACAACATGCATATTCAGACCTTGTCTGAATGGATTTATTGTCACTGCCGGCGCTGTCCGCAGTGGAAGATGTCGAAAGAATAATTCGAACTAAATAGCGAATAACTAGAATAAATAGCTGAGATCATGTTATTCGAAAGTGTTCAATTGAAGAGTACATGTAACATTTCACTGAGAAATATTTTGTCATTCTAAAGTTCATAACAGACGACTTGATTAATATTAAGAAACCCACCCCATTTAGTAAACATGTTTCGCTAAGATTTCAAAACATCAATAATGCATACAATCTTAGTAGAAGCACAGATCAGGCTACCAATGATAGGCAATGATGTCAAAAAATTATTTTTAATATTTTTGAAAGTCCGTTTTTATATTATTTTTATAAAGAAATATTGTAAATATCCGTTATGTTTTCATAACTACGAACCGCAAAATGTAGTCATATTCAACGCGACTTATCTGTTGAATTACAATCAGAAATATAAAAGGTGTTTAGTTGTCGACATTCGCATTGATTAGACTAAGGCAATTATATATTTGCAAGATGGTTGTCTTGATGATTGGAGAAAGATTTCTCGCTAACCGAGTCAGTATCAGACAAATCTAACTGACATTCACTAAATACCGGCTTACACATGTACAGTTCATATTCAATTGTCATCAAACTTTCTTGCTACAGTTGCTAAGGAAATCACATTTAAAACCATATAATGCTAGTGTGTTATTTAGGGCGAATGAACTTGGGATCTTTTTACCTCATTTGCGGTTTGAATGAAAGAAGATGGTAGATCGGAATGTGCGATAATTCGTGCCTTTCTCATCTTCGTCGTCGTCAATAGCACCACAATTGAATCAGAGAGGGTTGCAAAAACATTTTAAAGACACTAAATTCGATCAGGGTTTAAAAGGGTTTAAAATATCATAATTTGTCTCCTTTAGATAATCATAGACAATCAAATTACAATGCATGCTCGTTTGTTTGATTTACGCCTTCTTGACATTCATGGATAAATATTAACGCGTTATTCTGAACGTCGTGCGTGTTTTCTTTGCAAGAGAAATACTATAATGAAGAATATGTTGGGGTCCTGTATGGAATGAATGAAATACGAGTTTATATCTCGAAACATTAACTTGCAACTTGAGTTTAACTATCTTTATATCTTTGCGTGGTATAATAATAGATCAATGAACATATATCTTAGCAAACCTGAATGTAATTGGTGTAAGTATAGTATCTTCAAATAATGTATTTGTATAAAACAAAACTGTGCGACACGACACATAAATTTGTATTAAACACAGGTCTTATAGTTTGTAGTTTCATTTCATCGTTCCTCAAAACGTTGAAACTCTGTTGCTCTGGTATCTTTCCTACCATTGAGTAATTAAATGGTTATTCAATTGAATGAGTTTTAATTGCCTTTTATTATTGTTCAATTTGAGTTACAATGCCATGTGGTTAAATTTTATTTACAAGTAAATGTTTCATGAATATTGCTGGGCTAAGTGTGAGGTTGAGCGCCCTAAAACCGGTTGAAACCCCGCTTTGCATTGACCGTTCCAAGGCGGTGACCCCAGCTTTATTCTTATATGTGTTTATGTTGTTTTGTATTGTCCTGTTTTGTACTGTTTGAGCAATTGGTCACTTGCATTAAATAAAGGACCAACTTATTGTTTATAATAAGAATTCATTACTTATTCAGCAGCTGGAGTTTCACTTCATTATTTTATATAATATTTTCGCTCTGACTTACTGGTATAAGATATATGAAGCCGGTCTATTTTTGTAATAATTTATCTATGGAATAAAACACGCATTGTCCGGGAATACAATGGACACCGAGTTTTATCAATACGAAAATAACGACACGTTAATTGGACGGGTATGTTATAGTCTTATAAAATACTAAATCACTTAATAGTCTTCAGCAAAAGTATGTTGTATATTAAATGGTAAATGATTTGAAACTAATCAATATCAATCCTTTTGTAAAAACGAAAATATTTTTTTATTAACAAATAGTTATGAATAACGCTAAATGCACAGCCACTTCTTTTGGGACCTTTGCTTTTTGACTGCAGTAAATAAGTTAAGTATTTTTATGTTTCCCTTGTGTCAAGTAATGTAATTGTATCAATCGCAAATCTAATACTACTTGTTATGCCCCCGGATCGAATGATCGGCGGCATATTGATTTTTGCCTGCCTGCCTGCCTGCCTGCCTGCCTGCCTGCCTGCCCGAACGCCCGCCCGCCCGAACGCCCGCCTGCCCGCTCGCCCGCCAGCCCGCCCGCCCGCCCGTCCGTCCGTCCGTCTGTCTGTCTGTCTCTCCCAAAACTTTAACCTTGGTTAAAGTTGTTTGATAAATTTTGCAATATTGAAGATTTGAGTGGTGAAAGGTCGAGGTTAAGGTCATAATTCAATGTCAAAGGTCAGAAAAACAAATCCTAGGGAAGTAATAAGCTTTAAAGGTAGATAATTATCCGTACCTACCAGATGATAAAAAATAAATCAATCAATCAAAGCGGCGCAGTAGAGGGCATTGTGTTTCTGATAAACACATTTCTTGTTATGTTCTGAATGCATTTAAATGTCTGGTAAGAATCCACAATATTGTATAGTGTTATTAAAGTAAAATTTAATTAAAGGTCGCCGTGGTGTTATTGATAGTGTATCCGCCTAGCGACCGGGAGGTCACGGTTTCGATCCCTACCGTGGGAGCGTTCTTTATATTTCCTCCAAATACACCAAGTACTGGTTCTAGGCCCAGGAAACGGACTCGAGAGCGTTTATATAAGTCATAAGCTTTCGATGCAATCGAGATTAAATAAATAGGTTAAAACTAAAGTAAAATAACAGTTTCCAGTGAATATGTGTTTGTTTGTTTTTTACTTCACAGTTTACTCGCTTTGGTTTAAATAAATAATTAATAACCCATTCATGTGAAGCTGGGAATGGTTTTACATGGCATCCAATATTTTGTATAAAGAGGCTTAGTGAATATACAAACGTAATCGCTTTGGTTCATAAGCAACTTTCTTTGAGAATGAACGGAACTTGTTATCGTTATTTTGCATACTAGAAAGGGTTGGAAAAATTCCCTTAATAACACGTTTTATTATAGCAAATAAAAGCATAATTTGTCCCAGTATCTTCCGTTGAAAACGTTGATTCCACCCGACAACATGTATGACTTGTTTCTACCATTTACTTAAACACACACTAACTGCACTTTTTTGTCATTTAGGAACATTGCCAAATCGTGTTTTAAATCAGATTGCAGTTCCAACATGTATCTACTGTTTAAACTACAATTGCATGCAAATATATCCGTATGACTTATCCATAATGCTCGTCACGTAACAGAAAAATAGCGTGTTGATGTGTTCGGTTAATTGGTTGACATCAAAGGTATCACTACACAGCTCTGGATTCCGTAAAAATAAGGCTACACAATTTTTATGAAATTCTTAACTTGATTTACTTGTATTGTGTTGTATTCTTATAAATTGTAAAGTCATATTTTGATCACTCCATTTCTTTCATAGATGTTTCCATACTAGCCGAACCCGATCGAAAATAATCGGATTGTTATATTTTGACACATCAACTCGACGTGATGTATTTTTTTTATCCGTTCTTACCCTTATATTGGGAACGTTTTACAATAATTAAACACAAAGTATATTTTAGTACTACATTTCTTATTATATGTTTAATTGTTTTGCAATTTGTGTCAGTTATTTATATTGTATTGTAATTATATTTAAGTTGATCCCAACGCTAGGTATCTATCAGCTTTGAATATATGTTTTACCGCAACGTTAATAGTATCACATTTTGTCAAGTCCATTAACACTCCCAAGTTTGCTAAATCAAGTAATACAAGTTAGGTGGTTGAAAATTTCCCTGTAGGTCTTTATTAACATAAGGCACGTTATGTTAGGCGTCACATAGTAGCTGTCGCCTGCAGTGCTATTACTCAAATAATACTTTCATTCTCACTGCCTTTGCATTTGACAGTATGATAAATGCCCTTTTTGATTGGGAAACCTAATTCAAATGTTAGCAACTTGTTAATATTGAACGCGGGTTGCTCAATCAATACGAGGAAAATGCTTGCGTGTTTTTGAATGTTAGCAATAAGAGTATTCTCTGTATGTATTATGTATAATTCATCTTGCATAAATTTCGCCATTGGTCAAATAAAACAATTTCATTTGTATTCAATTCAATTAACAGTTATGCTTACCACTATAGCTGACAGCATATGTCGAATGTTTTAACTTTGCGACATTGTACAAATATCGATATCCAACTGAGTGCACTTCGGCTCATTTATGTTTTTTTGCATATAAAAATATTTGTAACAAAATTCTAGTTAATGATACATGTAGACATCGTGATTTTTGACATTTCTTAAGTGTCATTATTCCGATTTTGTATAATCGATCGGAAAAAACAACATAGAGTAGTTTCATACTAAATAGAAAGCCAAATTATTGTTAATGCATGTAAACACATTTTTAAAGAGAGTATCCGGTTTTGTTCATAATCAAAGAAACAATCCGCTTTCAGCTTTCTTTGATTTTCGAACTTACATGTTAATTTAATCGTTCAAAAGAAATGTCAACACCAAGTGGGGATATATAACTGTATAATCAGATGATTTGACCTGTAAAATATATTAGTATTATATAATATCGCGGTAACATTACTTTCTTGTACCGTGTAGGCTATCCTAAGATATCGAGCATCTTTATACCTTATACAACATGGCGCGGCTTTCCTGTAGCAGACATGGTGATATTTGATAAAAATGTTTTCAATTGCATGTATGCGATGGAGATAGCTTGTGCTTTCTGCACAGAAAACGATGAAAGTTGTCAAAATCTTTCAGATAAATAACATTACTATTGTTGCAAATATAATGAACATTTTGTTTCCTTGACGTTATCTTTGAAACGCGTTCAATTGTTCGCGTTTATGAATAAATGGTGAAATGTTATTTTTGTGACCGTTTATATTTTGAAACATTTAATGAAGAAAAAGTATAAAAAAATCTTACGTCATGTTTCCTGATGTTGTTTGAAATTGAACATGTTTCAACTGTATCTGCTGATATTGCATGTTCGAACGTAAACAAACACATTCAAATAAGTCACAGAACGTAGATGTGTTCATATTTTAAGGGTTGGCTGCAGCAACCTTTCGCCGCAATTTGTTAAAACGGTCACGACAGCGAAACATGTACTGCTCGCGCAGGAAGCCATTTTTTTCTGGTCGTATCGATCGAATTGATTCGCGTCTGCAATGATCGATTAAAAGGTTACGAAACACTATGTTTGGCATTCGTATTCAGCGTCAAAATCGTTTCTGCTAGATTGCGTTTTTTTTCACAAATTAAAAAAACAACAACATGCGCTATGGTTACAGAATGCCACTAAAATGAGTGCGAGTGGTAATCTATTTTAATTTTTTTCAATTTCAATAACATAGCATGTACACCTATATTTATATTTATATTAATGATTTATTAATCGTTGACATAAATAAGGCAAAACTGCTGCCACACTGAGCACATCAATTTCCTTTTTATGTTTGACATAAAGTAATTGCGTACCATGGGAAGTATTTATGCATAATAGAACTTTAAATAGCGTGAGGCAGGCATTTACTTTGCACATATAGATTTTTCATCGTACACAGTAAAATGTTTCCATTATGAAATAGTTTCCAATTCTCCAAAGGTAGAAAGGATAAGTACAGCCTAAGGACTCTATTGACCGGAGACCGTGCATAACATTCACTTTCAAATGTCACGTAGAATGAGAAGACCTACCCGTTCTGTCTGGCGGCACCATTTTAAAGATGTTGATATGTTCAGGTCGTTAAAAAAAAATGTAATTTATATTTATTTAATAGACTTTTGATTAGCGTTGGTTTCTTACAATTAGTGTTAGCATTATTAAAAACAAATCGGCGTACATTTTCGTATTTAAGATTTAACTTAATTTACATGTGAGGCTCGTATGAGACCACATTATCATAAAATGTTCATTGTTGGTGTGATATGTGTATATTTTCTTAATGTTTTTAGCCATTTTTACCGTTCTATGCATATACGTTTTGCTTTTCGCGTTTTCTACTGAACAGAAACATACGTTTTCGCTCTGATGCAAAATAAAAAAATATAGTTTCATTTTGCATATAATGGCATTTTTGTAATTTTAAACATTCTGTATATGTCAAGGTTTTTGTGTGTGATTTTTATTTTCCATCCTCTTTTTAACATTTTGCAATCGATATTCTTTACTGTTTGTATCTATTGTCGATCTGTTCTAATAGAAAGTATGTTTCTGAATTTTTTAATGTTTATGAAAATATGTGCGATACGTCATTTTACCTATTTCTGTAAAATATCACACCTCTTTTGGCTGGAAAAAAATGATGAAACATCAAATATGCAACGCTTTATAATTTTCAGGTTTTCAAATTTTTATATTAAGGCTATTTTAGAGCATGGTAAATGTTCAGTATTACGGTTTTCTCCCAATAACATAACTAAAACGAAAATTTGCGAATATGAAACAACTTTTTTCAATTTTTGTCAATTTACCAAACCGTGAAAAGGCCCCTTGAATTGTTTTAGTTATTCTAAATATTCTGCGAAATAAAATGAATTGAATCTGCATATCCCGTGTGTCCTTTGTATACAATTGCATTTTGGTGCGACCCGTGCATTAATTTGACATATGAGAGATTCTCAAACCGTTAATGGATATCTTTTGAAACACACTGGTATTACAGTGGTAGAGTTCTTTATATCTCACCCGGAAACGAGAATATTTTTTTCAACTCACGAAACGGAATATACAAGCATCATTACTAGTCCTCAACACGCCAAGTAATGTCTTTATCACTAAGTGCCTTTTAGCATCGGCAGTATTCACAAAATTGCAACGTTCTCGTTATTTTAGCGCATATACTTCTGTTTTGTACTACGAATTTCCGCAAAAATATCCTTATATCCTAAAATTTTGAGAAACGTTCTAGTATTCAATTGCTTACTTGCGCATAATGGGTTATCCGTTATCTAAATTACAAAATGGTCTCTTTGGTGTCCCAAGGTTGAATAGCAAAACCTCCACACGAGCTCGAAAACCGTGTACAATTAAAACGAAAACTATCGGACATGACATACACAAGAACAATTAGTTTGTGTCGTATTCTTTTCATTCAAATGCCGTAACCTACATGAATTATGTCAAATAGTTGGTTGACATTAACTCTTAAATTATATCATTTTAAATATGGTTGACCTATATCTTTTAAAACAATTGCTTCACCCTACGTTGGTAGTAATGTATAATGAGTACATGCATTAACCCCCCTCTTCACAGATCACGGCCCAAATGTGGATGTACATACATCCTTACGAAGGACTTACAACGCAAACAACAAATCAATGGTACTTCGGTAGTGAAGTTTATCAAGGTAAATATAATATTGTAGTGCGAACAATGTTTTACATCAACAGTTTTCCGATGAGTTAGTTGTGCAAATAAATAAGATTGCGTTTATGAGAATTGTACACTTATAAAATGATAAAAGGCATCTCTATATAAACATGTGTACACAGACAAGATAACATATCATTTGAAAAACAATTATCAAGTTTAGCTTGTTCGATTGTTCGTAGGTCAGATTGTTCGATGTTTGTGTCGTTCGTAAATAAAAAGTGTTGATGCTACTTTACAAATATGTTGACATGGGAAGCTTTGCAATGTTTTCATTTCGTAAATTGTTTTTTACCATGTTTTCATAAATCTATACACATTGTTGATGTACAGTATGGATATTTACTGTATTGACACGATTCTTATATTATTTAATCGCCCGTCGTTTCAACGTTAGAAGAGAATAAACTCAACATATACAAAATATTCAACAGAAATGAAAAGATAAATATTTCTTTACTCTGGACATAAAACACGATATTTTCAAAAACAGTCAGGCCGTGGTAGCTTTAAATCAAGTTAACTAAACAATTTTCTAGTATTTACAAATTTATATAACTCTATAAAGTGTCATCCATGACTAACAAATCACACACTGAAACCATTTTCTCAATCATAGTATTATGAAATGTTCACAACCACTATACAAGAGATTGTCCACAGCCACTTTTTTCTTGTGTGCATTTTTGGTGCGGGATGCGGCGCTATATTATATGCCCGGAAAATGTTCTGACGGTTTAATAAGGGGGGTGGGGTTTTAAAAAAGACCCCCCCGCTAATTTTGCCGGGCTAATTTTGTTTTCAATATACACTAATTGTACTACGAGAGTTGTATCGCATAAGTCATTACAAAAAAATGGTATAAATAGGAGATGAATACGTTAGTAAGTCTAAGAACGTTTGTTTGCAAACATGTCTGTGTACAGTCGTTTTGCGAGGCTTAGAAAATCTGAACCACGAGCCTTCAGTCGCTATCAAACTATGGACCAGAGACTTCAAACCTTTGAAGACAGGCCATCCAAACGCAGCGTGTCAAAGGAAGACCTGGCTAGCCAAGGGTTCATCTACGACCCTTGTGTCATCTCCGACACGAGAGAGAATTTCTCCGACACTATTTTTAATTGCGTTAGATGCGTGTTTTGCAATGCGCACATTTCCATTTGGAACATGGACAAAGTAGATGTGAGAGTTAGGCATCGACAGCTGTGCCCCGCTTGTCCTTTTGTGTTCGATTGGAACATGAACAAAGAAGAAATAGTGAGACTCAGTCATCGACGGTTTGGTCGTGCTTGTCCTTTTGAATTTGAATTTCTTGACTATGAGTTATGCGATAGGTACTTGGAAAACGAGTTTGAAAAGCAATATGAAAGAGATAATTATGGAATTGTGGAAACAGAAAGCGATCAAGATGTTCATTCTAGCGATGATAACCAAAAATATTCAAATAAATCGGTAGAAAGTCTTCAAACAAAAGATGACCAAAAGTATGACGAATACGATAATTATAGTGATTTGGATGAGCTGCTAATGGCGAAAATTGACAAGACTTGTACTCGTACCCGCTACAAATCTTATCAAAAACAAACTGAAAAGCAGCGTAAAAAGGCTGAAAACAGGCTGAAAAAGAAACGAAGAACAAAAATACGCAATGCAAAACGAGATCAAAAGCAAACATATTACCAGGACAGAATCGACGATGATAATTACATACCTCAAAAAGGTTCCAATGATCAAGATGTAAAGAAACATGATAGAAAAATGTGTTGGGTTTGCAGAACTAATGATGCTGGCGATATACTGGAAGAACAGGTTTTCGAATCTTACGAACAGTTTTATCAAAAGCAAAAATATTACCGGGGCGAAATCGACGATGATAATCACATATTTCAAAAGGGTTCCAATGATCAAGATGCAGAGATACATGATAGAAAAATGTGTTGGGTTTGCAGAAGCCGTGATATCGATGATATGATAGAAGATCAGTTTTTGCAATCTTACGAAAGTTTTTTGGAGGAAAAATATAAAGAAGAATTCGACAATTGTTTTGCGGACGAAATCAGTGGCATCGATGATGAAAAACAAAATCAGGTTGAACGTCTATGGGATGAAGAGACCGAGTATATTTATTTTTCTGACTATGAGGCATTCGTTCAATACATGGATGAATATGAGAGGCAACATCCATGTATTTGTATAGGAAGTTTAGGTGTATTTTCGATAACGCTACGACTCAAAACATTTGAATATAAGCAATCATAACATGGATATTGAAAATGAACAAAGAAGATGTAAGACTCAGGCATTGACAGTTATGGCATGTTTGTTCTTTTGTGTTCGATTGTGCATGTATGTGTCAATAAAAAACCCTAAAACGATTTTGCGTATTGTTTGTTTTTCGAGAAGTATCAAAAAATAAACACAAAAACACAAGCTATAATACAATACATTTTATTCAACAATCACGATGTGACACAATTTGATGGGTAAATTTTGTCATCGCATTCGCGCTAAACATTTCAAAAACGTGCTCTGTTTCAAGAATATCTTTGGCAATATCTTTTGACTTTTCAGCACCTCGAAAATCAATTGCACCACATATCCAGTTTTCGGCATGAATGAAACCATACAATAAATCGAATCTGCACCGGTTCGCTTTCGTAGCAAGAACGTTCAAGGTTTCTTTTGTCACATCTTTGATCAGAAACGACCAAATTGAAAAGGTTTTTCTTGAAGTACAAGAGTCCATCAGCGCATGTTGAATCTTGATTTTGCTTATGTTTGTTTTGCTGCAAACGAATTCAACAATTTCATCAAATAGACACATTATCAACTTCGTTGGTTGTAGAGAAGCTTTGAGTTTTGCGTACGTTTCGAATTGATGTGCAAAATGTTCTCTTGTATTTATTTCTACATGCTGGAAATCTGTCCACAGACACATAGGAATGCTATTTGTGGTGTAATCCATGTGAATGACTGAAAGACAAATAACTTCAATTTGTTGTTTGAAAATACTTATATAGGAACTTTCCAAAATGACAATGCATCAAAAACTCGTCATGTATATGTTTGTGCATATAGTTGCCCTGTTTTTTCCCTTAGTTTTACATACAAATGCGTTAGGACGTCCTAAACCAAATTTTTATGAACCGTCTTGTTTCAAGCATGTACAGGACACACCGATTGACGTTACGAATGGTTTATTTTATGTGTTGATAAACGTAACCTATGAGTATTTGTCATTATACGACGATGTCAAAGAAAATTTACAATTTTTCAACAAATGGATGAAAAACCCAGAGTTTAGTTTAGAAGGTCATGAGCAACAATGCAAATCCATAGGTCTATCTAGATGTCCGAACAAGAAAAAAGCGTTTTCAAAACCGGTATACAGTGTAGTTGATGGTTTTGTAGCGGGATCAATGTTTATCACTTACGACTTACCAAGTCTTTTAGTTAGATTGCAAATTGAGCCGAAAACGTACTCTATCAGTGAGTTTGTAGAATCTGTGTTTACTGAAATTTACACACACGCTTGGATACCTTTGTTTCCGTACAATTTTTCATTGACATATGATGGAAGTGAAATTTGTGCAAATGGGATGCACGGTCATGCCTTCATCAGATTTAATATTGAACTGTGTACAACGTTCGGAACATGGTGCGATGTGAATTTAGAAGGTGCTAGTCCCGAGAAACAGGATCATGCGTTAACACGAATCAAAAATGCGTTATTGAAGAGAAAAATGAATGATTTGTCAGTCGCCAAGTATATCAAAGAATATGATCTAGGTTTGGAAATAATCCCTTCTAAGTCCAAAGAATTGCGAGACACAATTACACAAATAGAGCAAGAAATGAGTGAGATCCGCTTAAAAATCGATGATAAGTTCGACTTTGACTATGATCAATCTGACGAGAATTACTCTGACGAGGATAACTTTGATGAGGATTACTCTGACGATAATTTGGATGAAAAGCAAAGCGCTGAAAATGTTCCAATTATCGATTTTTCTGACTTTTTTTTCAAAAACACTAAAGTACTGTCAGTAACAAACAAACCTATCGTTGACCCTATCGTAAGCCAAAAAATTCACGATATTCAAAATGCCAATACTTTCGTTAGCCAAACATTTTACGATATTCAAACTTCTACCAACAAGCCAAAAAACAAAATAAGTCCGCCAGTTAAAAAAAATACTGTTGTTAACCAAACTTCTCACAAAATTCAAAATGCTCTTAACAAGCCAAAACTCAACGTTAGTCTGCCAGTTAAAAACGATAACATCGTTAACCAACAATTTCAAAATATGCAAGATGCTATCAACAAGCATAAAATGGGAATTAAGCACAACAAGCAGACCGTTGCAGAAGTATCTACGTATGGATTGCAAAATTGTTACTGCATAGCATGTAATCGTTCTACTACAATTGGCAAAGTACATAACAATCGTTGCTATTTCATCGACTTGGATTCATCATTCAAGATTTCCTCTAATACGCATTTTTCTCCGTTTCGTGAATACACACTCTTGATTATCAACGAACGTAATCATGCTTTACGTGCGATGCTAAGTCAAATAGTGAAACAAGTGAGTAACGAAGTTATTCTCGCGAAAAAGGCTTCATCATATCGACTTACTGTCTTCAGCACCAAAGATGGCACAACTGTTGATAAGATTTGTATGTCGTTATTCAGAAATACGTATCAAATTGAGAATTGTACCGAGAGCACGAATGCTGTGCTTATAGCGAGAAATGGTCATTTCATTCGCGTACCACAAATACAATTGGCTAATTTCACGTACTGCGATATTGGTGCTGTGAAAGCGGAAAATGGCAAATGTTTTCGGATTGATGCAAATTGTTCGCACTCAAGTATTGCGAGTGTTTACGATTTGGATGATAAGTTAGTTTCATATTTGGTTAGCATTACTCAGAACACTGCACACAATATGAGTGAGGCAAAGTTTCAAATAAAAAATATAGATGACAGTTCTGTCACAAGCGAACACTTCATTGTGTACAACAAAAGGACGAACAGTGGACAAGAATGCACGTATGTCGATATGCGATCAAAGACCATTTCAATCGAAAAATGCAAACACAGTCCCACGATTTGCGAGGTTTTGTTGGGTAAAAGTACATTGAATGACGAACCGGGACTAAGAAAATTAACGTTTTGGGAAACTGTCGCTGTTTGTGTTGGTGGATTCATTGTGCTTGTGATAGCTGCTATTTGCTTCATAATTGTACTACACAGCATAGCTCGGCATAACGAAACTGTTGTAAAGAGTTAACATATATCAAAGCGTTTGTATCCGCTATTGTCATAACTCACAATGACTTCGTATGACAACATGTATACCATTGAACGCGAGAGCATTGGTAACACTCAAGAATTTTCCATCCACGTTTTTAAATGCATCAGCGTTTTGATCAATGAACAAGAACTGCTCGAAAGCATTTTTGAAACCATACTAGACGATATTGGAGACGAAAACGTGTTCATATTCGACTTGACAATCGAGTTTTGTTTCACAAAAGTTAGTAAAACTCTACATATCAGTCAGCTAAATTCGCAAAACTGTTCGTGTTTTGACATTACTTGTGCTATGCAGGAACACGGAATCAATTTCACGGTACCAGCTGATCTTCACGTCTCAGTAACAAAAAGCGTATAAACACATTTTTATTCACAATCTCGAAATATCGAAATTTGTATGGATTACAAAGTTAAACCATGTAACGGTATGCGTTGCACTTTATGTTCTCAAATAAAGAGTGAAAATAGTTTTCAGTTCAATTGTGGTTTTGTATACATTGTTGAAGATGGAGAGAACTTGACTTGTAAATCAAAAGATGTTATATATGTTCTGAAGTGCAAAACTTGCGGCGGTGAGTATATTGGCGAGACCGTTAATTTGAGAAAACGCATTCACACACACAACTCTCATATTCGAACAGAACAGCACTATTGTCGAGCTACTGATCATTTGATAGAATGTGGGAAACACTTGTGCGATGTAAAAGAACGTTACACTGTATTCGTTTTGGAGACAGAGCGAGACAAGCATGTGCGTAAAGCAAAAGAGGCGTACTACATTCGTTTATTCCAGCCAATGATGAACAAGTAAGGCGTGCATTATTTTTCAAGCGTATATATATAGCTGCAGTTAACAAAATAAGCACACTCGCAATCACTTTCTACGATGGCACAAGCAATGTTGACCTCGAGCTATGCTATAAAAACGAACAACCGAGAACGAATACAGCAGTTTGCGAACACTGTACTCAATCACGGCGTGAAAAGGAATTTGGTTTCTGAAGTCGAGTCAGGTGTCTTCTTGTCGCCTAACGATTATTTGAAGATAAAAGAACTTTCAGAGAAACTAAAACAGATTGATGCCAAACTAGCGCAGTACAAAAGCCTCAAAGTAAGAACGCAGAATCTGATAAAGGGCATCAAGAAAACAAAAAACCTGCAGGACGATGTTGTGAAGACTGTGAGCTCTAACGTTTTCGATCGAATTCCAATTGATGTGATTAACAAAATACTCGGTTCTGGGGAAGACGAAAACATGTTTGCGCTAATAGAGCGAATAAAATCTTCCAATGTTGAGGAAAAACGCAAATATGCCGATATCGACATCTCCGATACAGAAATCTCAGATACGCTAAACGATGATGAAAAGGAAATTATGAACGGTCTGGCTGTTAAAAGAATGCGCAAATCTGGTGAAACGAAAGCTGCAAAGAAACCGAAAAAGGAAAAGACTATACTCAGTGATCTAGAATTGAGCGATGATGACGAATGACTACGTTGTTGCAATATTGTATGATTATGTTGACTTGTGTGTGTTACATTTTTTGTATATGTTGTAAATAAATTGTATCAATGAACTGTAAACATTTGTTGCCTTATCAATGGATATTGACGAGGTTTTGATTGTTGACGAAGACGAACAGTTAGCACAAAACACCTACTTGCTTTCACCCATGTACTCTAGACATCACCACGAATGCTCGCTATGCATTTTTCAATACATAACAGAATATGAAGAACCAATACGAATATTCGAAAGCAAGCTAGTAGAAATGAACTCAAAACTCGGGTGTGGAATTCAAACGTGTGTCACAATGGTTCTCAATGAGTTCAAAGACGATGAACGCATGTCGTTGTTCAAAAAATTGACAACTAGCGAAATTACAAGCCATTTTGATTCAGTATTTGGCGATCCTATTTGTGGATACAACCGACTTAAAGCTTACAATTTTTTCTCTCTGTTTGACGAAAGTACGGTTAACAATTCCACATACATAAAGT
The DNA here is from genome assembly GCF_020536995.1 of Dreissena polymorpha. Lineage (NCBI taxonomy): Eukaryota > Metazoa > Mollusca > Bivalvia > Myida > Dreissenidae > Dreissena > Dreissena polymorpha. The sequence goes on from NC_068358.1 coordinate 112,429,248, forward strand.
TTATTTACGATACATACAAACATTCGAGAAACACGTCACTATGTCCTTATTCGCTTCTAGGCGTTTATGTTTTTCTTGTCATGATCAACACTATAGGAGGTGATGCCCAGCTTAAGAAAAAACACGACTTTTTGTGGATGTTTAACTGTCTATGCAATCACAAATTACGGTTTGGAAAATTGAGATAAAAATCTATTTAAGGATAGTTTTTTCTATAGAAACGCTAAACCCGCACACAACCAACAACCATGTCAACCATAAACATTAAAGATATTAATCGTGTCACTGACACCGAAGCCACTAATCGCTTGTTCACTAAACTGAAGTACGATATTGGTATTGAAATCTCTTCAAAGCTCATTCAGTCGCTTAAACAAAGCAAAGACAGGGTTGTATTTTATGTGGGCAAAGAACAAAGATCATACCCAGCAGCAATTGTGAAAATGTTCACTAACGTTAAGACAAATCATGTCAAGATTCAGCCGAAGTACAGTGTTCAAGAATTGATGAACGTGTTTGAAATTCTCATGAACCTGTCTGAGTACCAATGTAACGGTCTCACGCTAGATTACTCGGATTGGCAGTCAATCTCTAGTCTGGTAAACATGATCGAACTCGCTGAGCACCTAGGCATGACAGAAGTGGTGATGTTTCTTAAACGCATTCCACAACTTCTTACATTTCACAACAAAACCGCGTATGATAACGAATTGTTAAGACGAGAAAACGAGTCTAAGGAAAACCAAAAACCAATGTCTGTCAACGAACCTAGCGAAAACGATGAAAAGCGGTCGAGAACTAGAAAGAGAAGCTTTACAAAAGTGTTCAGTCGTAGTTTGAGCCGAAAGCGCAGAGAAGAAAATGTTATGAACTAAATGTCGTATTTTGTTTGTTGTATGTTGAAAATAAAGAGCAAAAACAGTAAACACGCGTGTTTGTTTTCTTCACGCAGCAAGATAAAACCCAAAACGTCAATATACTTGCATCTTCTCTACCAAACTAACAACCAAAACATAAAATGCATTTCAACATTTTATTTGACGATACTATTCAAACAAATACACACACAAGCATGCACTAAAAGTCATAACACTAATCAGTCCAATGAATCCGCTTCCAATCAAATATTTCAGATCTACAAACAGCGCATTTGTTCCCATATATATGCATGTGCCAGCAACAGTGTACGCAGAAAAGGTGCATGCATGGTGTAACGGCAAAGGTTTTCTCTTCATTGCAGCAAATTATACAAGTACGCGAGTCTTTCACTGCTTGTTCTTTTTCCAGGTGAAGTTGAGCCATACGTTTTTTGCAGTCTTTGCAATCACAGCAACTAATTGCTTGAAAGCGTTCACGAAGTTCTTTCATAACCTGTATGCATTCTTTTCGTATTTTTCTAACAGAAAACCACCATCGTAAGTCTTGAATACAGATCATCGCAAGCATTGTAACACCGATCATGGCTTCTTGTTGTTGTCAAGTTTAGTCTTTTTGCGATCCCAAAAATCGGGGTTTCGTTCTTCGATGATGAATCGAATAAGCAAAATGCCAAGAAATAGAGTCGCGAACATCAACAAATGAAATGAAGCTTACTTTTTATGCTGCGCTTTTATATGCAAATTTTGTAACGATCTATTTCACAAAACCGTTTCACTTTGTCTGTAAACGTTGCCACATTGGTCACATTTTAGAACATGGAGAACGTTCAATGCATATGCTTCAATGCTCGTTCGAAAACACCAGAGCAGAAACGTATACAGAAAAGAAAATGGAAAATCAAATCTCAATCTGCTGCGAATAAGTTGTGGGACATCATATCAAAGCATATGAGCATAATATCCACAGAGGAGCCTAGGGTGAAATTGTTTCGCATGTCAAAATCTGAAACATTTGAACCATATGCATTTTTTTCTCCTGACTATGAACCTCAACCCGAGTTCGATTATCAGATCAAAATCACATGCTTTGGACTAACAGTTCATTTGAATGTGTATGTAAGATTGGGTGAAGATGACGACGAGGACGACTTGATGCTTGTTATGGACAGACCAGACGATACAAAACTATATTTCAACATTTTTGACCGCGATGGCGTGGTTGAGAAGAAACACAGTTTTCTAAAAACCAATGGTTCTGATATGTGCAAAGAAATCATCGATATGATTGGTCTCAAAGACATTATCGATGAGTGTGAATTATTCGAAAATTTGGCTTCAAACATATCGTTATCTGTAGAAAGTGAAGTTGAATGTGAATGCGATACTGAATAAAACAACTTAACACAAATTTGTCTGTTTCTACTTTTTATTCAACAAACTCGCTTACAATACTGTACAAACGATGTCCATTTGCCAGGTTGATTTGCAACCCAGTCAGTAAGTCTATATTTACGGAACACGTCTTGAATCTTGACCAGGTGGTAGAAGCCTTCAAGGTTGTATTTCGATAGTTCATTCACGACGGCCACAAACAAAACAAATGCAGTCACAAACACATCCCAGCTCAAACCACTGTTCAGCTTTTGTTCAAGCAATTCGGCGAAATAGTCTTCATCGAAACAAGCTATGGTCAGTTCATCCTTTGTTAGAACATGCATCGTAACAGTGCTATTTACAACCAAAATCACACATTCGACGATGTCACAAAGAGTGTCATTTGAGTCCTCAAACTGCTTGCATTCCAAGTAATTTGCTACCATCGCAGCCACAAACTCACAGCTGAACATTTTTTACGTTATGACAACTACTGACTTTGCGTGAATGGTTTTATACTCGAGTTAGGCGCTTGTTATTTGAACTGTGGTGGTAGTTTGAAAACGTCTAGATTGAAATCCTTGCAACACATACGCAATAACTATAACTATAACCAGAGAAACAACCACAAATGTAAGTGCAATAAATAAGACCCAAAAGCTGTTTATTTTGGAATCATCGTCACTCGGTGAATCAAGTCCCATGCCGGGAATTCTAATCTGACACAGAGTTCGTTTGTTGTACAATCTTCATACGAAATAGATTTTTCATTCACGTCGATATACAAGCACGTATTGTTCTCATCATATGACACTCGCGAATAGACTATCGCGTAATCGTTTAATTCGAGCGTTTCGTTCAGACTGTCAATTTTGAACATCACAATTTTGAGATATTGCATTCACCTTCGGGTCGTGCGTTCTGTTAATCAGATAGTCAAAAGCGTTTTGAAACTCTTCTTCTGTTGCAGCACTGCTGGTAAGCACTGGCCATCTTCATTCACCACGAAACAAGTTTTAGGAGATGTGATCGACGCGCTGCGTTTTCGTCAAATGAACATGTCTTGTACGCACGCGGATTGAAGGTGACACAGTCACAACTCTCCTCGATCCGCTTTTTAAAACAGCGCTTACGTTAGCCGTTTCGCATGAAATGCCCAAATATTTTCGTTTGAACAAATGAACGCATTGAGCAGGCCTATCTTTGTTGTTGAACAGCGCTATCTTGATAGAACCTTGGAATGTTGTTCAAAATAAATTCGTTGCTTACTTGAGTGAAAACCGTTTTTAGATGAATGTTTTTATTCCAAAAATGACCACATCGTATGCATATAGTCGGTACTGTTTACAGTTTTACGTACATTGACGTGCGTTGAAAACTGGTTTCCACTTTGAACTGTTGCTCAATACTGATAAAGTAGCAAGATCCATCATATATTTACCAATACTTTTAGTCGGATCACACACATTGCAATAACAGTTTTGTAAACCGTAAGAAGAAACGCTTTGAACTGTTGTGGTCTGCGCGGACAACAATGAAAAAACACAAAATGATAAACGCCCGCATGCTTGGCTCAGAACATCAAGAATGACAAGATCCGTTTGTTTAAGTTGTTTTTATATTTATTTTAGTTCTTATGATCTTTTTATTACGTACGACATAAATCCTATTATTCCAAAACGATTGCAAACACGACTAGAATGCAAAACACAACGTCGACAGATCCTTTTTCGCCATGTTCGTTAGCCTTTGTGGTTGTTTGAGCCATTGGTGGTGATATTACCACTCGTTATGTTTATCGATTTCACTGTAGTTCGTTGTGTGCTAGTTTTGTTTGCAAATCTCGAGTGTTGTTTGAAGAAACCCTTTGAACTGTTGTGTCTGCGCGGACAACAATGAAAAACCAAAATGATAAACGACCGCATGGTTGGCTAGAACATCAAGAATGACAAGATCCGTTGTATAAGTGGTTTTTATATTTATTTTAGTTCCTGTGTTTTTTTTTATAACGTTATACACACAAATCCTATAAGTCCAAGAACGTTGCAAACACGGCTAGAATGCAAACACAACTTCGATTATAACAAGGACAGATCCTGTTTCGCTATTTTCGTTTAGTCCTTTGTGGTTGTTGAGCCATTATTTGTTATTTACCACTCGTTATGTTATGGATTTTACTGTAGTTTTGTTGTGTGCTAGTTTCGTTGCAACTATCGATGTGCCAAGATCGCTATTTTCTTCAACCTTTGTGGTTGTTTGAACCATCGCTAAGGGCATTGACAACTGATTGTTAATGTTTTTTACTTAATGTTTTAGTGGTATTTTCGTGTGCAACTCTCAGTGTTGCTTGCGTGCTTTTTTTT